>NW_024100470.1:0-300000 GCF_016545835.1 Crotalus tigris | reverse complement strand
CTTTAGGCATGGAAGCCAATGGGTTGGCTGTGGGCTGCTCCCTTCCTCTTAACCCCAAAAGTGAGGTTGATCTAGAGGAGAAGGTGTTGGATTAGGAAACGGGAGACCCAGTTTCCACCTCCCCCCAGCGGCAGATGTTTCCTGGGGGGGGGGAACTTTGGGACAACCTCATCTTATTACCCCAAGATGTAGTGGTTGAAGGTGCTGGACTAGAATCCAGGAGGTTTTGTGAATTGTAGTATTGCTTTGCTAGAGGATTTTGAGCAATCCCTCTCTCTCTCAGCCCAACCCACCTCCTAGTGCTTTTGGGAATACACGAGTTACTCTTTGTAGTAGTTGTTTGTGCCTTTGAGTCAGTGTTGACTCCTAGCAACCACCTGGACAAACCCCTGCGATTTTCTTGGCAAAATTTTGGGAGTGATTCGCTCTTATCTCCTTCCTTGGGCTGAGAGAGAGTGGCTGGCCCACAGTTACCCAGCTGGCTTCATGCCTAAGGCAGGACTAGAACTCACAGTCTGCTGCTGATTTGGTCCAATATCCCTCAACTGGCTTTCATGCCTAAGGTGGGACTAGAACTCACAACCACCCAGTTTGTAGGCCTAAATTAAAATGACAACTATTTCTATCTTGAGTTGTATAAAATAAAGGTGGGATATAAATCTAGGAATGTTGAGTGGGGAATTCTGGGAATTGAAATTGATGTATCTTAAAATTGCTGAGGTTGAAAAAAACCTTGCTAGAGGGATACAACTGGATAGTCTTAGTGTCACATTACTAACTGAACGGGATCTGAACGCCAAAGAATATCCTGCGTATGATCAATGCTGTTTACTATGAAAAGGGCATCAGTGTTACATTTTCTGAGTTTTGTTTGCATATGTGATGCATAATGCACAATGTATGCACCCGGAAGCCTTGCCTAACCCCTTTTAGCAAGCCTCAAAGCGGAGCGGTTGTGTTTTGGTGGTATTGCCCAGAGCAGTTCTGAAGGAGAATTGTTTAGGTGTTTTTTGTTGAAGTGAAGTATCTTTCGGAACTTTGCATCATTGGCTGAAATAAAAGAGGCACTTGTCTGCTTTTAACACATGCCCAACAATGAAGTTATTTACGCCTTCTTCCTCCCTTCTCAGTAGATCTTTTGAAATGAGCTGTTTGCCATGTTTATAGGAAGCAGAGAGATCCGTCTTGATCTTTACAGGGAGATAGGTGCTTCCTTTGTATTTTATTATAGGTAGTTCTCGACTTTACAACCATTCGCCTAGCGCAGTGATGGCGAACCTTTTAGAGACCAAGTGCCCAAACTGCAACCCCAAACTCACTTATTTATCGCATAGTGCCAGGGCTGCATCAGCATTGTGATGCCCTCAGGGGTGAGTGGGAAGGCGTGGTCCACTGGGTGGGCGTGGCTGCAGTGATCACAGCAGACTGGGTGGGCGTGGCTGGTCCCTCGCCATTTGCTCGCTCACTTCCTGCCCTGTTACTTCCAAATGCCACGTGCTTGCTACTCTCGTAAACTCTGCTGGGCCAACAGCACGCATGCCCACAGAGAGGGCTCTGAGTGCCACCTCTGGCACACGTGCCATAGGTTCGCCACCATTGGCCTAGCGAGTCTTCAGAGTTACAACAGGCTTACAACTGGCCCTCTACAACTGTCTCAGCACCCTGTGGCTAAGTGCTTGCAATTAGCATGTCTTTAGGACAGTTGCAGGATTCTGGGTGATGTGCTCCACATTTGTGACCTGCCCAGTGGGCTTCTGATGAGCAAACTCAATGGGGAAATCCAGGTTTGTGTAACAATCATGTGATTCACTTAATAACAGCAGTGATTCACTTAACAACGGGGGCAGAAAAGGTTGTAAAATGGGCCATGCTTCATTTAACAACTTGCTTACTAATGGAAATTGTGGTCCCAATCGTGTTCATAAGTCAAAGAGACAGTTTGGTCTAGTGGTTAAGGCAGCAAGCTAGAAAGCAGGAGGCTGTGAGTTCTAGTCCTTCCATAGCCATGAAAGCCAGCTGGGTGATTTTGGGCCAATCACAGGAGACGGTGAGTTCTACTCCTGCTTAGCCATGAAAGCAGCTTCATGACTGGACCAATCATCAGGAATTGGTGAGTTCTAGTCCCGCCTTGGAAATGAAAACCAGCTGAGCTACTTTGGGCCGGTCATTCCATCCCAGCCCAACCTACCTCACAGGACTGTTGTTGGTGCAAAAATAGGAGTGGGTGTTTTTTAATATGTTCATTGCTCGGAATTATTTGCAAAAATAATAAAGGTGGATTAAATATAATAAATAAATAGATATACTGCTTTCCGCTTGAGTACTTCACTAGGCTGGGCTGCATTAGCCCCTCCCCTTAACCTCTGATTGTCCATTAAGCCACGCCCCTCCTTGGTTAGCGGCCTGCCTCTGTCCTAACTGATTACATTGTCTGCTATGGAGTATTTTGGTTAGGTTTGTTTTGTGTGTCCGTAATCAGGTTAGCTCCCAAGATTGCAAGCCTAAAGCAGAGGCTTCATGAGCCCTTGCAAATATTTCACAGATTATTAGCTCTTGTGTACAACAGCCCTGCTAGGGAAGCCATTGTTCTAAGCCCCCCTCCCCCCAATGCAGGTATGTGTTTGTGCTGATATGTAAACTGGGGGGAGTGGGAGGAGGGGCTCAAACTACTATCTATCTGAGGGACGTTTTAGTCGTTTCTGCTGAGGCTGGCGGTGAAGAATAAAAAATAAATAATTCTTGTTGCCCTTGGTTTGCTGTGAATTGCTGAGCTTAGAAGCTTTATCTCAGCAGCAGCTGTTCCTGCGGAGGATCAGACGTGTTTATCAGGATCAGGAAGAATTTTTTTTTTTTTTTAATGTTATCTTTAACTGCATTTCAGCATTGGGCCAGCTGACTGTGACAGCTTCCCCGAGGAACATTTTTTTGGTGAGATTTCCATCTCACTGGGCAAGCCTTAAGTTAAGGAAGTTGGATTGACAAACTGTGTTTACACCCTCCCTGCCTCCCCCCCTCTCCCCCCCTCTTTTTTTCTCCTTTGATTGAAAGGGGGGGGGGAAGGAGCGTCCAATATTCAGGCAGGCTGTACATCAGTGCTTGCTTTATAAGCCTAGAGAGAGGAGGGGCAAAAACCTGCATGGAGTGCAAAGAATTCATTCTTCAAACGCTGAATGTTCTCCCCGGGATATATTGCCTTTAAGTTTCTAGTCCTCACATTTGCGGGAAAGGCTCGCACGAACATGCTGTGGCTCTTGAATGGCAAGAGGGCATGGGAAACTTTTTTTGGGTGGCTGTGGGACAGAGCTAATTATTTTTTTTCTTTATAGAATGAAGGGCTGCTTAGGAGGGCCAAGAAGTTAAATCTTAAGGTCTTTCTGGAGAGGAAAACGGGGCAGGTTTCTACAGTATATTATGTAAATATTGCATTATGCCACGTGAAGCTATTCTGCGTAGCTTTTGTGTGATCCCTGTCCCCAAAGCACAAAGCTGTTGTGGACAGAGACACTTCAAGGACCTCAGAGGCTGACTTTGGGACCCGCAGACTTTCTCTTGACAAGGAGGTTTTCTGACATTCACTCAATTTGGAACATTTCGTTTTTGGTTACCACATTTCAAAGAGTTGACATTTGATTTGCAAGCATATTTTCCTGACTTATAAAATAATGAAGTTATGTTTCCCTTGCTTTCCTTCCTCTGTTTCCTTCCTTCCTTTCTTTCTTCCTTCCTTCCTTCCTTCCTTCCTTCCTTCCTTCCTTCCTTCCTTCCTTCCTTTCTTCCTTCCTCCCCTCACTCCATCTCTTTTCTTTCTTCCTGTCTTTTCTTCCTTCCCTCCCGTCTTCCTTCCTTCTTCCTCCCTCCTCCCTCCCTCCTTCTTTCTCTCTCCCTCTCTCCCACCCTTCTTTTTCTTTCTTCCTGTCTCTTATCCCTCCCTTCCCTCCCTATTTTCCCTTCCTTCCTTCCTCCCTCCCTCCCTCCCTCCCTCCCTTTTCTTTATTCCTGTTTCTTCTCTTCCTTTCCTTCCTATTTCTTTATCCTCCCTCCCTTTCCTTCTTCTTTCCTTTCTCCTACCCTCTCTGTCCCTTTTCTTTCTTCTCTTCTCTTGTTCCTTCCTTCCCTCCCTATTTCTCCTTCCCTCCTTCCTTCCTCCTTCCTTCCTCCTTCTTCCTTCCTCCCTTCTTTTTCTTTCTTCCTGTCTCTTATCCCTTCCTTCCCTCCCTATTTCCCCTTCCTTCCTTCCTTCCTTCCTTCCTTCCTTCTTTCCTTCCTTCCTCCTTCCTTCCTTCCTTCCTTCTTTCTTTCTTTCTTTCTTTCTTTCTTTCTTTCTTTCTTTCTTTCTTTCATTCTTTCTTTCCTTCCTTCCTTGCTCTTTTCCTTTCCTTTCCTTTCCTTTCCTTTCCTTTCTTCCCTCCCTCCACCCCCCCTTTCTTTTTGTCTTTCTGTCTACCCTTCCTTCCTTCATTGCCTCCCATTAAACCAAAAATACAAAAACAAAAAACAAGTGCAAAACCACCCCGGGAGGATGGTGTTACCAGTTGTACGAGGGGACACAAACTGTTTGTGCAACTTGCTTCAGCTGTTTGGGTAGATTGTTGACTAAATCTTCAGGCAGGAGCCCCACACGAGGCAGGCAACCAGGGCTGGGCTGGCAGCTGTCACAGGCAATCAGGAGCTGGAATTTTATTGCCCATTAGCTTGCTGTTGTTTTGTTGTTGTTGATGTTGTTTATTTTTGTTGCTCCTTGCTGCAGTCTGCCCTGTGCTTCAGATTGCGTAACGTAATTCATGTGGATAACAAGTAGGATTTGGGGCAAGGTGGTATCGCATGCACCGAATTAGACCCTTAAAACCTATATATATATATATATATATTTCAGCTTTTGAGTTTGGCTCAGTCACACAATTTACACTCTCCTGACTTTTCTTGGAGAAGGAGGACATCATAAATGCATTTTAAAATCATAAGAGGTCTTTTTGCAAAGCGGCTTTGGCACTTAAGCCAAGCATTGCTTAAGTGCTCTAGAGAAATGACTAGAAGTTACTATTTTCGCTAGGAAATTCTGTTCATTCCCCCGCCTCTTTTCATTTTGGTGCTCAACCCAGGTTTAAAAAAACTGGGCCAGACAACGTGGGGATGTAGTATAAGGCAAATTCTAAAAAGACTCGGATGTCCAAGTTTAGGATGCAGCAGCCAGTAAATGCTAATGCAATCCTACCCTGCATGAATAGAGGGATAGAATCAAGATCATGTGAAGTGTTAGTACCGCTTTACAAAGCCTTGGTAAGGCCACACTTGCAATACTGCCTTCAGTTTTGGTCACTGCAATGTAAAAAAAAATGTTGAGACTCTTGAAAGAGTGCAGAGAAGAGCAACAAAGATGTTTAGGGGACTGGAGACTAAAACATATGAGGAATGGTTGCAGAAATTGGGTATGGCTAGTCTGGAGAAAAGAAGGACTAGAGATGACATGATAGCAGTATTCCAGTGTTTGAAGGGCTGCCACAAAAGAAGAGGGGGTCAACCTATTCTCCAAAGCCCCTGAAGGCAGGACAAGAAACAATGGTTGGAAACTGATCAAAGAGAGAAGCAACCTGGAATTAAGGAGAAACTTCCTGACAGTGAGAACAATTAACCAATGGAACAGCTTGCCTCCAGAAGTTCCAGTAGCCACCCTTCATGGACATTGTTTATTTATTTATTTTATTTTATTTATTTATGAGACTTATATACCGCTTTAAGTGCAAGCACTCTCTAAGCGGTGTACACCAGTAAGCAATGTATATATATATTTACATTGCCCCCAACAATCTGGGTCCTCATTTTACCTACCCCGGAAGGTGACCCCATATAGACCATAGCTTGCCAGCCCCCCACCTTGGTCCATCGCTGTCTCACAGAGTTGGTCCAAATTCATGTTCATTGTGTCAATGACACTCTCTAACCTTCATCTTATCCTCTGCCATCCCCTTCTCATTTTGCCTTCCATCTTTCCCAGCATCAGGGTCTTCTCCAAGGAGTCCCCATTTCTCATTTAGTGGCCAACCTATTCAGCTTCAGGATATGTCCTTCCAAAGAACAGCCAAGGTTGATTTCCTTTAGGACCCTCCAGGGACATATGACCATGGGGAACTGATCTATATTTAGACCAGATGACTGGGTTTTGTGATGCTCTTGCCAAAAACAGCATTTACTTCTAGTTTTCTGGAAAACTGGCCTTCAGAGAAAAGTTGGTTCATTTAATGACAATGGCACACATTTAATGATTGCTGCGAAAAAGCTCATAAAATTCATTCTACTTTACGACCATTATGACCTATGATTATAATGGGCAGGCTTCATTACAGTTTTAAGTCGAGGACCATCTGTATTTAAAGAATTGAAAATGGACACGGCTGCAGACTGCTGGAAGACAGGCCATCTCAGATATCCCTTAGCCACGCTGGCCTTGAATAAGGGCCAGAAATATAAAAAATACCAGAAATAGCCATCCACCCAGGAGACTGTCACCAGAATTCTCCTTTGAAGGAAATTTTTGAAGCAAATTCTCATTCACCAAACTTGCAAGAGAAGGAATGCAGAACGTGGGGACAGAGTTAAAAGAGGAATCAGCCTAGAATCCTTATGTAGCCACAACTGAACTAAGTCCACCCCCCTTTGACCCGTATCTAACTCCAAGCAGGTCCAAACCATTAGTTGAGAAGATTCCTGTACATAGACTTTTTAGTAATAAATCAGTTTAATTGGACCTTAATAGGCAGACCCGGTCTTTCACACCAGACAAAATTGTATCTGAAGAAGTGGAGAAAAGACGCGTTCAAATTAGAACATTGTTGGTGACATTCAGCCTCTCTTGACTTGATTCTACAGGACCAAAATGTCTGCCAGGATTAAGATGAAACTCTATAGTAAGTCAGTTCTTTATCCAACCACAGAAAACATCCAAGGAAAAACCAGCTTTGAGGCTGGTATAGATTTCCTACCGTTCTCTTTAGCAACATCTGATGTATGAATAGTCCTTGACTTACAACAGTTTGTTTACTGACCGTTTGATGTTACAACTGTACTGAAAAAAGTAACTTAAGACCATTTATCAAAATTATGATCATTGCAGCATCCCCATGGTCACATGATCAAAATTCAGATGTTTGGCAACTGACTCATATTTATGACGGTTGCAGTGTCCCTGGATCACGTGATCCCCTTGTGTGACCTTCACACAAGCAAAGTCAATGATGGAAGCCAGATTCACTGAACAATCATGTTACTAACTTAACAACTGCAGTAATTCACTTAACTACTATGACAAGGAAGATTGTAAAATGGGGTAAAACTTACTTAAATGTCTCACTTAACAACAGAAATTTGGAACTCATAAGTTGAGAACTACCTGTATTAAAAATTCTTCTTCGACAGGACTTTCCCCTTCCACTGAGATAAACTGTTCTCCACCCGTTCTTTTTTTAACAAGTTTTATTGATTTCCTAATTTTACATTTAAATATTTAAAAAGCAACATGGCGGCTGGGCTAACCAATAATTCGATAACATACAAATATCTTGAACAGAAATCTCAAAATACCACATTAAATATTTCTTCTCTTTCCCCCTTAGCATTTACTGTCTCATATTTAAACTAATACAATTCTTATTATATCAGTTGAATAAAAGTAACATTTTTAGAGTTATCAATAATTTTTAGCATATCCAAGTTATTTTAACATTCAGTCTCTGTAGACAATCAATGTCCTAATTAATTTTCCCAATTTTTAATTTCCCATTAATATTTGAATTTAACATTGATTGGTTATAATTTCCAGGTTTTGAGTAACCAAAATTCCCATTATCAAATTCATCACAAAGTCTAATATTCAAAATACACATCTTATCTATTCAAACATATTCTATTTCTCACCATCTCACATCATCTAATTGGTAATATAGTATAACATTCTTATTTTCTATTAATTTCCAAATATCTTAACCTTAGTAATCAGAATTTCTCTTTTTTCAATATCCACCCATCCTTTAGTTGGATGCTATGACTGGCTGAGCCAGGAAACTTTTTTCAATGCTGGACTAAGTATCAGATGCACAGGTAATCCTTGACTTACAATTGTTTTTGTTTAGCAAACAGTAGAAGTCACAACAGTGCAGAAAAAGGTATCCCTTAACGTTTACAGCACAGCCATCCCCACAGTGCTGTGATTGTGATCCAGTCACTTGGCCACTTGTGAGGGTCGCAGCATCCCAGCTTCCCAACCAGCTTCTGACAAGCAAGTCAATGGGGGAGGTTGGATTTGCTTAACAACCATGGGAAAAAGGTTGTAAAATCAATCACGGTCACGTGATGACTTACTTAACAACTGCATCGCTTAGCGATGGAAGTTCCAGTCTTAACTGTAATTGTAAGTTAAGTTTTGAACTCTGGTGCTGGAGAAGACTCCTGCGAGTCCCCTGGACTGCAAGGCGTTCAAACCGGTCAGTCTTAGAAGAGATCAACCCCGACTGCTCTTTAGAAGGCCAGATCCTGAAGTTGAAACTCAAATACTTTGGCAACCTAATGAGAAGGAAGGACTCACTGGAGAAGGGCCTAATGCTGGGAAAGATTGAGGGCAATAGAAGAACGGGACGACAGAGAATGAGATGGCTGGATGGAGTCACTGAAGCAGTAGGTGTGAACTTAAATGGACTCCAGAAGATGGTAGAGGACAGGAAGGCCTAGAGGAATGTTGTCCATGGGGTCGCGATGGGTCGGACACGACTTCGCATTTAACAACAACAACAACAAGTTGAGGTAAACAGGTAGTCCTCAAGTTAGGACTGCAATTTCTGTTGCTAAATGAAACATTTGTTGGGTCAGTTTTGCGCCATTTTATGACCTTTCCTGCCACAGTTGTTAAGTGAATCACCTCAGTTGTTAAATTGCGTCATGGTTTTTAAGTAAATCCGGCTTCCCCATTGACTTTGCTTGTCAGAAAGTCGCCAAAGGGGATCACATGACCCTGGGACACTGCAACCGTCATAAGTATGAGTCAGTTGCCAAGCATCTGAATTTTGATCACGTGACTCTGGGGATGCTGCAATGGCTGTAAATGAGAAAACCGGTCATAAGACACTTTTTTTAGTGCCGTTGTAACTTTGAACGGTCACTAAATCAACTGTTGGAAGTCCTTATACATGGGAACTTGACTGGAAAAAAAAGCCACAGGGCATATCTGGCTATGATTAGGCACCGGTGAGGGCAGATCTAGGGATTATATTAGCAAAAAGCTTCTTGCTATCATTTGGTTTGCAAGCTTCCCTCCTGAAGTTGTGGATGCTCCAACCCTGGAGGTTTTTAAGAGGAGACTAGACAACCATTTGTCTGAAGTGATACCGGGTCTCCTGCTTGAGCAGGGGGTCAGACTAGAAGACCTCCAAGGTCCCTTCCAGATGAACCCTGCCCCCCTAGAATCAGACACCACTAGACAGGGGAAACCCCCTGCTCAGGCAGGAAACCCTACACCATTTCGGACAAATGGCTGTCCAGTCTCTTCTTAAAAACTTCCAGTGTTGGAGCATTCACCGCTTCTGGAGGCAAGCTGTTCCACTGGTTCATTGTTTTAACTGTCAGGAAGTTTCTCCTTAGTTCTAAGTTGCTTCTCTCCTTGATCAGTTTCCATTGGTTGCTTCTCGTCCTGCCTTCAGGCGCCTTGGAGAGTAGCTTGACTCCCTCTTCTTTGTGGCAGCCCCTGAGATACTAGAACACTGCTATCATGTCCCCCCTTGTCCTTCTCTTTGTTAAACTAGACATACCCAATTCTAGCAACTGTTCCTTATATGTTTTAGCCTCCAGTCCCCTAATCATCTTTGTTGCTCTTCTCTGCACTCTTTCTAGAGTCTCAACACCTTTTTTACATTGTGGTGATCAAAACAGGATGCAGTATTCCAAGTGTGGCCTTACCAAGG
The DNA here is from genome assembly GCF_016545835.1 of Crotalus tigris. Taxonomy (NCBI): domain Eukaryota; kingdom Metazoa; phylum Chordata; class Lepidosauria; order Squamata; family Viperidae; genus Crotalus; species Crotalus tigris. Next base: position 290,056 of record NW_024100470.1, on the reverse strand, counting down.
CATTGAAGAGTGGTATTAATACTTCACGTGATCTTGATTCTATCCCTCTCTTAATGCAGCCTAGCATTGTGTTGGCTTTTTTGGCAGCTGCAGCACACGGCTGGCTCATATTTAAGTGATTATCCACTAGGACTCCGAGGTCCCTCTCAGTAGAGCTGATGGGAGGGATGGCTTAGGGTTGGGTGCATAGCTAGGAAGATTTCAGCATAAAGATGCATTTCTTTTCAGGAAAGGCTGCTGTACCTCCATTTCCACTCCCCTAAAAAAAACCAAACCAAAAAACCCTATTTACAAGGGCAAGCAAACTCTAGCATTTCTCCAAGCCGCAGTGTGAGATTTCCCATCAGCTCCAGATAAAGTGTTTTGGGTTTTATCTCTTGGTTTCCTCCACCATAATTGATCTGATAATAAAACACATCAGGAATCTGAAGAATAAATAAAGGAGAAAAGATGTCTAAGGAATGTTCAGTTCATATAAGCCCCTGGCTACTCCATGCCTCTTTGGGCTTATAAATCATCACGAGAAGTTGCATAAGACCCGACATTCCCACAACAGCTCCTTGTAGTTGCCGTTTTGTTTTCAGCTGAGGCAGCTTCCCTGGATGTATTCTGAGCCTGGTTAAAATGCTCTCAGTGTGACAGGAGCACAAATCTAATGGGGCAGATTTGGGAAACGAGCAGGCCAAGTTGCGGCTTTGAAATGACATCTGGGTTTAGGATTAATTTTAAATGCATCCAGAGAAGCTGGATTTGGTTGAAAGAGGCATAATGGACTGACCTTTGTCATGACATTTGTGGATAATGTTATTTATTTATTTATTTGAGTTTTGTCCCTGTTTTATTATTTTATAAGTAGCTGAAGTCAATGAACATACCCAGTACTCTTTCCTTCTCTGTTTTCCCTGCAACAACAATCTTGTGAGATATGAAGCTTATAGAGAGAGGGACAGGCCCTAAGTCATCAGCCAGCTTTTATGTCTAAGGCGGAACTAGAACTCTCCCTCTCCTGGTGATTGGCCCAAAGTCATCAGCCAGCTTTTATGTCTAAGGCGGAACTAGAACTCTCCCTCTCCTGGTGATTGGCCCAAAGTCATCAGCCAGCTTTTATGTCTAAGGCGGAACTAGAACTCTCCCTCTCCTGGTGATTGGCCCAAAGTCATCAGCCAGCTTTTATGTCTAAGGCGGAACTAGAACTCTCACTCTCCTGGTGATTGGCCCTAAGTCATCAGCCAGCTTTTATGTCTAAGGCGGAACTAGAACTCTCCCTCTCCTGGTGATTGGCCCAAAGTCATCAGCCAGCTTTTATGTCTAAGGCGGAACTAGAACTCTCCCTCTCCTGGTGATTGGCCCAAAGTCATCAGCCAGCTTTTATGTCTAAGGCGGAACTAGAACTCTCCCTCTCCTGGTGATTGGCCCAAAGTCATCAGCCAGCTTTTATGTCTAAGGCGGAACTAGAACTCTCCCTCTCCTGGTGATTGGCCCAAAGTCATCCAGCTGGCTTTTATTCCAGAACTAGAACTCTCTATCTCCTGGTGATTGGCTTAAAGTTACCCAGGTGGCTTTCATGCCAAAGGCAGGACTGGAATTCAGGTCTCCTAGTTATTAGTCCAACATCTTAACCCCTACACCAAACTTATAAACGTATAAATTTTGAATACCATCTGAATCAGGGATTAAATGCCTTGGAGCAGTGGTTCTCAACCTGTGGGTCGGGACCCCATTTGGGCTCGAACGACCATTTCAGGGGGGTTGCCAAACAACGCAGTCTGCCATTTTTTCCCCCTTTTCCTTAGCTGTGCTACTCCTTTTTATTCTATTGGCTTTTGAAAGCCAATAGAATAGACTCTCTTGAATAGAGTCTAATTCTATTGGCTTTCAAAAGCCAATAGGAATTGTCCAGGCTGTCTCTGCCCTGCTGAGCCTGCCAAAAGTCCCATTCTGCAAATGGTGCTGCACCAGTTGAGTAGTCCTCGACTTACGACTGGTTGAGTAGTCCTCGACTTATGACCGGTTGAGCAGTCCTCGACTTACGACCGGTTGGGGGTCACGGCACTAAAAAGGTTGAGAATCACTGCCTTGGAGGAAACTAGGGTAGATTAACCACAAACTTAGATTTGAAACTAGTTTAGCGTACGTTCATAACCCAGGGCCCAGATGTTCCCCTAGAATGTATAGCAGCATTCAGCTTGTTGATGTTTTAGAATACAGTATTTAGCTAGGATTCTTGGTTTATTATTATGTGCAAGTGTACCCAGAGACTTCCTGCCATGGTCACTGTTGAATTCATAAAGGTAATTAGACTCAACACTCTTCTTTTTTAAACTGGATGTTGAAAAATCAAACTACAACCTGTAGCTTAAGCGTCATTTTCTCATTCTTTGTAATGGACAACTGTGGGATATTTTATGCCTTCCCTAAAAAATAAACCTGAGTTTGCCAAGAAACATGCCTAGAAGAAATCCAATGGCTTTCAAATGCCCTGAATGCCACCCCCACTTTTCAAACATGTCCATTCGTCAAATCGGTTGTTCCATTATATACACAAAACTGTTCTGTTTAACTTTAACTCTGAAATATAGGAAGTATATTGCGCAAATTAAAAGATCCATATAATATGGCTGTTTCTAAAGCATTCCCCCCCAGATCTTTCTATCTTTTTAAACCACATTGAGCACAATGGTGTGTGTGTGTGTGTGTGTGTGTGTGTGAGAGAGAGAGAGTATGTGTGTAAAGGACAGCACGGCGTATTATGTTCAGTCATTTGCTTTTCTGAAAAAGTAATGCAGCGCTATTGATCACCTTCCTCTGCTTTGGTTACTAAACCACCTGCCAAATATAGAAATCTCTTTTCCAGATCAATTGTCCAATTGATTTCTATTTGTGGTGTCCAGTTAGAAAGCAGGAAGAGAGTGCTTTTTGGACATCCAGAGATGGCTAGTGGGTTTCAAAAAACTGCCAAGATCAAATGGGTTTCTCTGGTAGCGATGAGCGAGATGCGTTAATTTAAGATTGGCACAATATTGTGGATACTTGAATGTCAGGCTTTGAGTGTTCCACTCGACGGAGAGCTGGCAACATCACTCACCAGAGAGAAAATTGCTTCTGTCCTGGGCATGGTACCCAGCCAGAAAAGACTGAGAATTTTAGGATGTTCTGCAAGCAGATTTCTCTGCTCTTTTTCCTTGTCATTCCTTGCATTTCAGTCCAAGTAAGCAGAAACAGAATTACAGAATAACAGAAGGGAAGGGACCTTGGAGGTCTTCTAGTCCAACCCCTGCTTAGGCAGGAAGTGCTATTTCATTTCAGACAAACGGCCGTCTATTCTCTTCTTTAAAACCTCCAGTGTTGGAGCATTCACAGCTTATGAGGGCAAGCTGATTAATTGATTCACTGTTCTGCCAGGAAAGTCCTCCTTGCTTCTCTCTTTGATTAGTTTCCACCTGTTGCTTCTTCTCTTGCTTTCAGGTGCTTTGGAGAACAGCTTGACTCCCTTTTTCTTTGTGGCAGCCCATCAAATATTGGAATATCGGGTCACTCTGGTCCTTTTTCACTAAACAACATTGTGGGAACCAGCTACATAAATGTTTCTAATGTTAGACAAAGAAGCTGGTTATTTAAAGTGAGAGAGGTTGGTCGCCTTGGGGTGTGTGAATGCCTCTAGGTCAGTGGTTCTCAACCTTTTTAATGCCGCGACCCCCAACCGGTCATAAGTCGAGGACTACTCAACCAGTCCTAAATCAAGGACTACTCAACTGGTGCAGCACGGTTTGCAGAACGGGACTTTTGGCGGGCTCAGCAGGGCAGAGACAGCCTGGACAATTCCTATTGGCTTTTGAAAGCCAATAGAATTAGACTCTATTCAAGAGAGTCTATTCTATTGGCTTTCAAAAGCCAATAGAATAAAAGGGAGTAGCACAGCTAAGGAAAAGGGGAAAAAATGGTAGAGTGCGTTGTTTGGCGACCCCTGTGAAATGGTCATTCGACCCCAAATGGGGTCCCGACCCACAGGTTAAGAACCACTGCTCTAGGTATTTGATAGAATATTACAATTTTTAGCGATGGACCTGGGAGGTGTTCTAGTCCAGGGCTTTTCAAACCATGGTACGTGTACCACCAGTGGTACGCGAGCACATGGCTGGTGGTATGGCTGGTTAAATAGCACTGTAAAAAATGTAAAAAAAAACGTAAAAAAAAGTGTAAAAGTGGATGAGGTGAAGTGGCAGCAGCACCACACAGGCTTGTGGCAAAGTCAGCTGGAACTGCACGTTGCCTGGGTCCTACTGAAGGCCCAGGATCAAAACACACAGCTCCAGCTGATTGGTGGCGGCCTTGGGGAAAGCAGGCAGCCTCAAGCAGTCTTCAGTGGCGATTCCACTGGAGCTGCACAATGCATTGCTTGGGTCCCCCGTCCCCCTTCCAGATGCCCTCACCTCCCCCAAGCATTTTTTTACTTGCCTGCTTTCAGCAGCATTCTCTTTCTCCTGTCCTTCTCAGCCCTGCCCAGATGCCCTCGCCTCCCCCAAGCATTTTTTACTCATCTGCTTTCAGCTGCACTCCCTTTCTCCTTTTGCTTCTCTGCCTTCGCCATGTGTTTGTGAGACAAAAAAAGAAGTTCATGAAACTTTCTAACTTCTCACGAGAAGTTAGAAAGTCTCATGGAAACTTTTTTTCTTTTTTACCCACAAACACATGGCGAAGGCAGAAAGCAAAAGGAGAAAGGGAGTGCAGCTGAAAGGAGGTGAGTAAAAAATGCTTGGGGGAGGCGAGGGCATCTGGGCAGGGGTGGGGACACCAACCTTACCCTGCATGGTGGTGGGAGGGTTAACAGCAGACACGGGGGGCCCAGGAGGAGCTGCGCAAAGCAGGCAGACGGGAGGCTGGGTAGATTGTGGGCGCTGGCAAGCGAGTAAGATGGGCAGGGGTGCCAATCGGCGTGTGCTCAGAAATGCCAATCTCGTGCTCCTGCCCAGCTCACTTGCTTGCTTTCCGCTTGCTTTCTATCTATCTATCAACAGCTTTTGACACCTTTCTGTGTCTTCTGAATTTTGTTTCTGCAAGCAAGTGAGATGAGCAGGAGCACGAGATCGGCGTTTCTGAGCACACGCCGATTCATGCCCCTGCCCATCTCGTTCGCTTGCTCTCCGCTTGTTTTCTGCAAGCGAGATGTCTTGTACCTTGCTTCTTGGATGAGAAGCAAAACGTCTTCAAAGAAAAACAAGAAAGTCCAGTTGCCTCAAGAAAAAGCAACTTTGGGACAACCACGACTTGGATGTCTGGGAATCTCCATAGACATGTTGCTTGGGTTCCTGTGAGCATCATGTATGTGCATATGTTGCCTGGTACATGTGAGGCCTGAGGGCATTCTGCTGTGGGTTCTTGCTATTCAGACCCTGAAAAGAAAGCAAGAGACAGATAGAGGAATAGACAAATCGTTGGGAGGACAAGAGTGCCATCTTTGCCAATGCAGCCTATCTGGTGCCTCCTTCCTCAATGATTCTGGGTTCATCCAGGTCTCTTGTCAGCCTTGGGTTTCTACAGCAACCTGGCTGGGATTATGGGGAAATGATTAGGATGGAAGATATTGCAGTCCACACATCCCAAGGGAAAGAGACACGAACTACCAACATATAGGAATATTTTGGCTCTCAATTTGTGGGCGTCCAGTGTTTCTCCTGAGGTTGGTTGACTGAAGCAGCAGGCAGGACCTGAAGATTGTCTGAGCACTGGGCAATTCTGTGGCTCTGCCATCTCTCCGATTGTGGCTCCTGGCCACCTGCAGAGGAGGCTAAAGACTCAGTGGGGGAAGCCAGATTTGTTTAACGATGGCATGTTTCATTTAACAACTGCAGTGATTTGTTTAAAAGCCGTGGCAAAAAAGGTCATAAAATGGGGCATGACTTACTTAACAGCTGCCTTGCTTAGCCACATAATTTTTTGGCTCAAATATGGTCATACGTTGAGGCCTACCTGTAGCTCATGACTACCTATAGTACATCACAAAGGCTCAGGGTCCCTCCAGAGCTGGTTCCAAAAGTGTCCTAAAGAGAGAGAGAGAGAGAGAGAGAGAGAGAGAGAGAGAGAGAGGGAGGGAGGGAGAGAGGGGAGGGAGGGAGGAAGAGATGATAGATGATAGACAATAAACAATAGATGAGAGAGAGAGAGATGAAGAGAGAGAGAAATAGATAAGAGAGAGAGAAATGAAGAGATAGAGGAAGGGAGGGAGGGAGGGAGGGAGAAAGATAGAGAGATCATAGATAGAGAGATGATAGATAGATAGATAGATAGATAGATAGATAGATAGATGAGAGAGGGGGGGAGGGAGAGAGATAGAGAGATGATAGATAGATAGCTAAACAGATAGATGAGAGAGAGAGAGAGAGAAATAGATAGAGAGAGATAAATGAAGAGAGGAAGAGAGGAAGGGAAGGACGGAGGGAGGGAGGGAGACCATTCTTTCTGTTAGAGGGATGAAAGGGACTCACCATGCAGGTTTTTTAAAAAAGAAAATAATGCAAGTAAATATCTGTCAAGCTACTGGATGCTTTTTCATTTTTTTTAAAAAAATGGTATATTTACCTTTAGTTCAGCGTTTCTCAACGTTTGTGTGACGGCGACCCCCGTCACATGAACGTGCCGCGCATGCGCGGCGCCGCCCCCATGTGCGGCGCGCATGCACGGCACCGCCCCCTGAGGGGGAGAAATGGCGGATCGCATTGTTTGGCGACCCCCGTAAAATGGTCGATCGACCCCAAATGGGGTCGCGACCCATAGGTTGAGAACCGCTGCTTTAGTTGTTTAATCTTACAAACCTCCTCCCTTAAAAATTAAAAATACAAATTAAAAGTACAAGTTAATCTACTAGATGCTTTACTGCATTGTAAAGCCATTAGTGCACAATGGCTGGTTGGTATGGCATCTTTCAAATCAGTGACTCCTAAACTGGGGGTAATTATCCCCCAAAGGGTAATTGGGACATATCCTGGGGGTAATGGAGCAATTTGCAATTGCTTACTTGTGAATTGAGGATCCAGCTTGGGACTACTGCCACCAAGATACTTATGTAAACAAAAATGGGCTTTTTGTGGGGGTAACCATATTATTTGAGATTGGAAAAGGGGGCAATTGCCTATTTGTTGCTTGTTTTTATATACCATCTTTATTATTTTAATAAATAGCTGAAGACAGCGGACTCCCACAATACTCTTCCCTTTTTTCCTCACAACAACAACCCTGTGAAGTGACCTGAGGGTCACTGGTCCGAGTCACCCAGCCAACTTTCATGCCTAAGGTGGGACTAGAACTCACCGTCTCCTGAGGATTGGTCCAAAGTTACCCAGTTGTCTAAGGTGGGACTAGAACTCACCAATTCCTGGTGATTAGCTCAAAGCTACCTGGCGTTCATGCCTAAGGTGGAACTAGACCTTACCATCTAAGGTGGAACTAGAACTCACTGTCTCCTGGTGATTGGCTCAGAGCCACCTGGCTTTCATGCCTAAGGTGGGACTAGAACTCACTGATTCCTGGTGATTAGCTCAAAGCTACCTGGCTTTCATGCCTAAGGTGGAACTAGACCTCACCATCTAAGGTGGAACTAGAATTCAGCATCTCCTGGGGATTGGCTCAAAGTCACCCAGCTGTCTAAGGTGGGACTAGAACTCACTGATTCCTGGTGATTGGCTCAAAACCACCTGGCTTTCATGCCTAAGGTGGAACTAGAACTCACCATCTAAGGTGGAACTAGAACTCACTGTCTCCTGGTGATTGGCTCAAAGTCACCTGGCTTTCATGCTAAGGTGGAACTAGAATTCACCCTCTCCTGGTGATTAGCTCAAAACCACCTGGCTTTCATGCCTAAGGTGGAACTAGAACTCACCATCTCCTGGGGATTGGCCCAAAGTCAGCCAGCTGGCTTTCATGCCACAGGCTGGACTAGAACTCACAGTCTCCTGGCTTCTAGCCTTTGGTCAACTGGCTGAAGAACCCCTGTTTCTAATGTTTTGGAATTAAATTAGCATGGCCTGTGCTAGACTAGTGTATCCTAGAAGATTCATCAAGGCCCACATTGTTTGGAGACCCTAGAGTAGCCTTTGGGCCAATCATGTCTTTGAGAAGAAGAAGGGGAGAGGATGAAGGCTATCACATTGAATAATTTAAAACTTTGGAGTCCTGTGGTAGGGCTTGTTGTAACCTTTGTTGTGTCCAAGAAGCACTTAAAGGAGGGCAGAACACTTGTTGGCAGCTCATACCTTTCCACAAAAAAAAAAAAAAAAATGCAAACTCAGGCTATATCTCCGTCACCCACCTTTTTCCTGTCCTTCTCTTGCACGTTGGCCAGCAAAACCTATTTCCTCTTGCTTGCTTTTCTACTTTCAACAGTTCTGTGGTGCTAGGAGAACCAGCCACAATTCTAATGCTTGAAGGGCTGCTGGCATCTGCTGGCATCTGGGGGTGGTGGATTTAGAGCTTAAGAAACCTCATAGGAAGCCGTGAAACAATTATTTGTCTTCTCGGCTCCCATCTGTAGGTATGCATCATAATTGCCAGTCCTGTAAAAGCTGCAACAGTCAGGGCAGGGGAAATCTGTAGAGGAGGATCAATGCTGTATATCCCAACCCAGCTGGAGAAGGGGAAGCTAAGCATGGAAAATCCCAAGATACAGTTGGTGTTTATTCCAAGTCAGCTGTCCATCTTGCGATTCAACTGGGCTTTTCTAGGAGTTAGTCCTTGGCTTATTATAATAGAGTTTGGAATTTCTTTTGTAAGTCGTAGGTCAAGGCACTCCCCTTTCTGGACTTGGTTTTAGGACTTTTTTGTTGTGATGGTTGTTAAGCTAATGCCATGGTCATTAAACTCAGAAGAAGCTGCCCACAAAGTCTGGATCTGACCTAGAAGATCTGGACTGCAGATTAGTTAAACTATGAGGCGAGAAAGATCTGGTGGTGGGAGAGGAATCCGATAAACTTTCTGGTTATGTTTGGTAGGGATAGGATCTGGTCAAATTATTAGAGCCAAGTCCAATCTATCTTCTCTTCCTCTCTGATTTCTGGTCATTCTCCCTTCCCTCCCCTCCCCTCCTCTCCCCTTCCCTTTCCTCTTTTCTTCTCCTCTCCTCTCCTTTCATCTCCTCTTTCCTCCCCTTCCCTTCTCTCCCTTTCCTCCTTTCTTCACCTTTCCTCTCCGCTCCTCTCCCCTTTCTTCTTCTCTCCTCTCCTTTCATCTCATCTCATCTCCCCTCCCTTTCCCTTTCCTCCTCTCCTCTCCTCTCCTTTCCTCTTTCCTCCCCTCCCCCTCTCTTTCCTCCTTTCTTCTCCTCTCCTCTCTCCTCTCCTCTCCTCTTTCCTCCCCTCCCCTCCCCTCTCTCTCTTTCCTCCTTTCTTCTCTTCTCTTCTCTTCTCTTCTCTTCTCTTCTCTTCTCCCCTCCCCTTTCCTTCTTTCTTCTCCTCTCCTCTCCTCTCCTCTCCCCTCCTCTCCCCTTTCCTCCTTTCTTCTCCTCTCCCCTTCTCTCCTCTCCCCTCCCCTCCTCTCCTCTCCTCTCTCCTTTCCTTCTTTCTTTTCCTCTCCTCTCCTCTCTTCTCCTCTCCTCTCCTCTCCTCTCCCCTCTTCTCCCCTCCCATCCTCTCTTTCCTCCTTTCTTCTCCTCTCCTCTCCTCTCTCCTCTCCTCTCCTCTTTCCTCCCCTCCCCTCCCCTCTCTCTCTTTCCTCCTTTCTTCTCTTCTCTTCTCTTCTCTTCTCTTCTCTTCTCTTCTCCCCTCCCCTTTCCTTCTTTCTTCTCCTCTCCTCTCCTCTCCTCTCCCCTCCTCTCCCCTTTCCTCCTTTCTTCTCCTCTCCCCTTCTCTCCTCTCCCCTCCCCTCCTCTCCTCTCCTCTCTCCTTTCCTTCTTTCTTTTCCTCTCCTCTCCTCTCTTCTCCTCTCCTCTCCTCTCCTCTCCCCTCTTCTCCCCTCCCATCCTCTCTTTCCTCCTTTCTTCTCCTCTCCTGTCCCCTCCTTTATTCTTCACTCCTCTCCTCTATTGGAAGCTTTGGAACATATTGAATTTATCACATTGGTGAATCCCCTTTGTTTTCCTTTTTTAAAAAAATGTTTTCTGAATATGTGGAAGAAATGGCAAGTGTAGGCTTGTTTGTTTATACTGCTTTTGAGCATCCATATGGTGGAAAAGTCCCTCACCAACACCTAATGCCGTAATTGGCACTACAGTGCTTGTAGCCTTACAGTATAGCCCTGTATACGATGTTCAGAGACTGGTCTGAACTCAAAGCGAAGTTTAAAGGTAAAAACCTCTTTCAAATCAAGTTCGGCTCCTATTGACTTTGTGGCCAGTAATAATATGCCTTCTTCCAGAGTCCTTTTAAAAAAACCAAACTAATCTATCTATAATCCTGGGATTTCGTAGCAGTTTGCCATTCTCGTTAGCTTTTAGAGGTTAGCCAAGGTTAGCTAGGTATTAATATATTTGTATTGAATGGCAATCATTTTCTTTAGAAGCACCACATTTCCAGAGTTATTGAACCCCTGATGGCAAGAGATCAGCTGGTTAGAAGCGATCCAGGAGACAAATTTGTGTAGAAATAGCAGGTCTGGATTTAGCAGTGGCAGCCCAAGGGAGTCAAGGGAGAGAAGGAGAGAGAAAGAGAGAGAGAGAGAGAGAGAGAGAGAATGAGGGAGGGAGGGAGGGAGAGAGAGAGAGAGGGAAGAGGGAGGTCAAGATATTTTTATATCACAATCTCCTTCAAATAAAAGCATAGAAACTCTTGAACAGTATGTGAAGAACAGTTCATGGGGTTTCCCTTGAAAAAAAGCTTTCAAAAGCTCTATAGTTCAGAAGGTGTGGGTAAACAAAGCATGTATAGGCAGTCCTCGTTTAGCAACTGCCTCATTTAGCGACAGTTTGCAGTTGCAATGGTGAGGATGAAACTTTGTGACCAGTCCTTGCTTTTACGACGTTAGCAAGTCTGCAAAACAAAAGAAAGCTGAAGGAAGATCATAAGCTCAGAGGTGTTCTTACTTAACTGTTTCATTTAACAACCAAGTTGCTGGTCCCATTTGTGGTCACTGACCGAGGACTCCCTGTATTCACATAAGCTTACATGCTCCTCCTGAGCATCCCATTTTTAGTAAACACACCCCTTAATACTTGAAAAGGGCAGTGATGGTTGCAACTCCTTAATCAGGAGTTCCTTGTTCAGTAATCTATTGTCCATGCATGTAGTAACATGCAATCCTCTGGCTCAGGAATACACAGTTCAAATTTTATTTCATAGTGAAAATGGCCATAACTAAAATGAGACAGATAGCAACAGCAATAGTACTTAAGACTTATATACTGCTTCACGGTGCTCTACAGCTTTCTCTAAGAGCCACCCTTTTGCCCCCAACAATGGGGCTCCTCCTTTTACACACCTCAGAAGGCTGGAAGGTTGAGTCAACCTTGAGCCAGTCAGGATCGAACTGCCAAATTGCTGGCCATCAGCAGAATAAGCCTGCAGTACTGCATTTTAACCACTGCGCCACCAGGCAGTCGAGAGTCACAGACAGTTGCATTCTGTTCTTGACTCAAAAGGCAACTGGTCTATGTTTTTTTTTCCCCTGAGGAAGAAGACATTCAGCTTCTTCTAACACAGTGTTTCTCAACCTTGACAATTTTAAGACATGTGGACTTCAACTCCCAGAATTCCACAGCCAGCATTGTCACTAAGGTGGCACCCTCTGGGGTTGCAAATGCCATAACTCCCAGAGGCCCTGCTGGTTGGGAATTCTGGGATTTGCAGCCTTAAGATATTTGGCAAACTAGGGGTATCTTTTTTGGCATCCCTGACAATGTAAGTTCCTGAAGGAATTCGTGAGTTGCCTGGAGGCAGTAGGGCCTCATCAATTTTCCAGAAGAATGACCGTGTCCACACGTTTGGTTAAGTGACATTAATGGGAATTAATCACAGTGTCAAGTCCCAGGCAGCTGGAGAAAAGGAAGGAAACAGCACAGATTCCAGGAAGGAATCTTTAAATGTCCATCTGAGGTAGTACCAGATTCTTGGGAACCGTAAGAGGAATCCCCCCTCCCATTTTAGTGAATTCATTAAGATGGAATCCCTACAACACTTTGCAACTAGAAACACAAAGATTTAGTTTATTCTTAGCCCTTGGGCAAATCTGCTTCGGAAACTTTTCTTCAACTTTTGCTGTTTTTCCTTATCTCATCTCCTCCTACCTCTTTCCTTTTGTTCGGTAGCTCCTCCGATATCTTCGCCTATGGTTATAACTTGTGGTTTATGAAAAGTAGATACTTTCATCAGAACTGATCAGATCTTTCTCATGCACGGCAGGGCAGAGACAGCCTGGACAATTCCTATTGGCTTTTGAAAACCAATAGAATTAGACTCTATTCAAGAGAGTCTCTTCTATTGGCTTTCAAAAGCCAATAGAATAAAAGGGAGTAGCACAGCTAAGGAAAAGGGGAAAAAATGGCGGACTGCGTTGTTTGGCGACCCCCGTGAAATGGTCGTTCGACCCCAAATGGGGTCCCAACCCACAGGTTGAGAACCACTGCTCTAGAATTAGTGTTCATGATTCACCGCAGGAGAGCTTCCAGTTTCTCATCGGAAGCTGTTGCTCATTAAAGTGAACATTGGGCTTTTTGTTTCATTTTTTGGGGTAGTGGGAGATGAGTGGCAGCCAGGTTACTGGAGGGGTGTGTGTCCTGTAATATAAAGCAGAGAGTTGATCAAGAGGACTAGTGAAGTCAAGAAGGAGGAGCCTTGAGAGTAGGAGAAGGATAAGAGCGATTACAGGAATTGTAGGAGAAGGATAAGAGCGATTGCAGGAATTGGGTATGTCAGGTTTAATGAAGAGAAGGACAAGGGGGGACATGATAGCAGTATTCCAATATCTCAGGGGCTGCCACAAAGAAGAGGGAGTCAAGCTATTCTCCAAAGCGCCTGAAGGCAGGACAAGAAGCAACGGATGGAAACTAATCAAGGAGAGAAGCAACCTAGAACTAAGGAGGAATTTCCTGACAGTGAGAACAATTAATCAGTGGAAGGACTTGCCTCCAGAAGTTGTGGGTGCCCCATTGCTGGAGACTTTTAAGAAGAGCCTGGACAGCCATTTGTCTGAAATGGTGTAGGATCTCCTGCTTGAGCAGGGGGTTGGACTAGAAGACCTCCAAAATCCCTTCCAACTTTGTTATTCTATGTTCGATGTTCTGATCAGTTTTCTTGTTGCCTTCACTAAGTTGCTGCCAACAATTTCTACCTTTTGACTGTTTTTCTCTGCTCTGCCTTCTGTTGCTTTCTAAGCCTCACCTGCAGCTTGCTGAGTAGGTTATGACAGCCTAGGAGAAAACATTTGGCTGAATTTGCACGCTATGCTAAGCTCAAACCCCACTGTTCACAAGCTGTAGTGGGTTTTGCTCAGCATAGTATGCAAATTCAGCTGTTCACTGTTCACAAGCTGGATTTGTGCAAGATAGATATACAATGCATTATGGGCTGAATATAATATGGGATATTCCACCTTCCCCAATGCTTTTCATTGTTCCAAAACTCATGCTGTAGGCCAGACATGTCAAACACAAGGCCCGGGGGCTGGATGTGGCCCGCAAAGTGGTTTCCTGTGGCCCGCGAAGCCATCCTGGAAACAATAAGGGAACGGCCCCCACTGCCTTGGCCCTGGCCCAGGCCAGCCGGGAGCCAATGTACAATTTTGTGGTGGCCATCTATGCTGAGACGCATCCAGTCTTAGCTCCACAAGGCCGTCTGGAAACAGCAAGGAACCAGACCCTGCCGCATCGGCCCCACCCCCTGGGTGCATGCTGGGGAGGTGTCACTCTTTGTGAGGAATGAAGAAATGGACCATGCCTTGGCGCTTGCCCCGGTCCCACCCCCTTCTCCCAGAGACCCTCAGATCTGTCCCACTCCTGCCCAGGCCCCCACAGGCACCCTTGATGCGAGCAATGTAGAGATGGCCACGCCCACCCAGTAGGCCACACCCACTCCATCCACGCCCACCCAGTAGGCCGCACCCACTTTGGCTACACCCACCCAGCCCCCCAAGGGCAACCGCAATGCTGATGTGGCCCTCAATGAAATTGAGTTTGACACCCCTGCCATAGGCATTGGGAAGGAAGAGAAACTCACTTAACAGCATGTATGCTCAGCTCTTTTAGGAAAGATGTTAATCTCCATTCCAGTATTTCTCAATCTTGGCCATTTTAAGAGGTATGGACTTCAACTCCCAGAGTTCCCCAGCCAGTATGATGGCTAGGGGATTTTGGGAATTGAAGCCAAGGTTAAGAAACAGTGCTTTATACATATATAGTTGAATTCTAATCACCTAGCATGAAAATTAACCCTAACCCTGAATTCGTAGTGATTTGAATCAATACTTGACTTTGAATGGAAATGTAATCATTAAACATGATGTAGATCTCAATTAAGCCTGAGAGCTAAGTGCTCTTATACGGGTAGTCCTCAACGTATGACCACAACTGAGCCCAAAATTTCTGTTGCTAAGTGAAAAATTTGTTAAGTGAATTTTGCCCCATTTTATGACATTTCTTGCCTGCCACAATTGTCAAGAGAATCACTGCAGTTGTTCAGTTAGTGACACGGTTGTTAAGTGACTATGACTTTCCCCTTAATTTTGCTTGTCAGAAAGTGGAAAAAAGATGACCACGCAGCCTTGGGACACTGCAACCATCATAAATATGAACTAGTTGCCAAGCATCCGTATTTTGATCATGTGACCACAAGGATGCTGCAACGCTTGTAAGTGTGAAAAACAGTCATAAGTTACTTTTCAGTACTGTTTAATTTTGAACCATCACTAAATGAACTATTGTAACTTGAGGACCAGCTGTCATCTAGACCAGCTTGTTCTCCAATTACTGGAAAGCTTGTGACTGTTCCATAGTTTTTTTTTTCCTGCAGTTGCTCTTTGTTTGTTTATTTATTAAATTTATATGGTCACCCGTTCCATAGCAAGTGACTCTGAGAGGTATATACAACAATCTAAAAACAACAACAACACATATATAAAACAATTAGTATCAAAGTAAAAATTGGTAATAGTGTTAAATAAGATAGTTCTCAACTTACAATTTTCATTTAATGACTGTTAGAAGTTACAGTGGTGCTGAAAAAATTATTTATGATCGGTCATTGCATTGATAGCAGTGAACAGCATCCCTGTGTCATGTGATCAGAATTGACAACCAGCATGTATTTTCAACAGTTGCAGCCTCCCTGCGTGACACGTCTCCCTTTTTGACCTTCCCCGACAGCTTCCAGGGGGCAAAGTCAGTGGGGGAAGAAAGATTCATTTAACAACCATCTGATTTGTTTGGCAAAAAGAATCACCTGTGAGTCGCTTAATGATGCATCGTTTAGCGATGGATATTTTGGTCCCAACTGTGGTCGTAAGTTGAGGACTGCCTGTATTATTAAAAAACAATGTTGGAGAATTCATAATTTCAATAATAATAATAATAATAATAGTAATAATAATAATAATAATAATAATAATAATAATAATAATAATAATGAGGCACTACCTTGACATGGTTGTGGGGCTTGTGTACTCTGAGGAAGATGAGAGCTATGCCAGAGGTTCAACCATACTGGACAGGTCTCATCAGAGGAGTCAGACAAAGAGTGTCTCTCCCATAAAAAATATGGTGAGACGTAAATTTCAGAATGCCATACCGGCTCGGACGTCGCCCGGGTTAACAAGGTCCGCACTAGATATTGGAGTTCCTGGATATCTGGTGAAAAATGGGTTACAGGACTCAGGACTGTTGGCTGAGCAACCAGGGCCAGCAGCTGCAGAACTACTGGAAGAAAAGGTGTTTACCCGTCGCAGATACACAGTGATGGAAAACAAAGAAATAATGATCTGTTACTACAGATCAAGTCCAACAAGAAGAGGATATCTAAAACGAATGCACCAGTTCTGGAAAGAACAACATCCAGAATCAGAAATAACAGAACAGAGACTAGCAGATCAACGCCGATTTATAACACGAAATAAAATATTCACAGAAACAGAATTGGACGAACTGCAAAGGTTTACCCAGGGCAAAGAAATCAAAGCCTTACCAGAAGTAATTCAGAATGTAGAGGCAAACCAGGGGGAGTTGGCAGTGAAGGAATCCAGCAGAGATATACAACTGTTCTCATTTGGAAACCAGGCACCTCTTCCTCAGGAAGAACAAAACCCTCTAACTAAAGAAATAAAAGAATTGAAACAAAGAATAACTGAGCATCTAGAACAGCACAAAAACAACAGAATAAGGCTACCTGCATTGAAGCTTGTTCCAAAGAAACAGCTAGCACAAGCATTAAAAGATGCAAATACTGCAATATCAAGTATAAGCACCAATTCACTGCAAGAAACAAACCAACTAATGTACAGCACAGCTGCAGTTATAACAGAATACCTGGGATGCAAAATCAACAAAAAAGAAAAACAAACAAACAGTGCACCAGAAAAATGGAAGGTTAGACTAGAAAATAAGATCAGCAAGTTAAGATCACATGCAAGCAAGCTAGAACAGATGAAAGAAAAGAAGCTGAAGAACAAGAAGACCAAAGAATACTAATCAAGAAATACCACTTAGAAACAAGGAAGATCAAGGAAGCACTGGAAATAATAAAGCAACAAATAACAGCTATAGCCAGGAAAATCAGTAGATATGAAGCTCGAATTGCAAACTATAGGCAGAACCTCCAATTTCAATCCAATCAGAAACGTTTCTACCAATCCATCAATGGAGAAACTGCAAGGAATCAGTCAGTACCTGACAAGGAAGAAACAGTGCAATTCTGGAAGCAGATATGAGATAACCCAAAGAAATACAACAAGGATGCAGCTTGGTTAAAAGAGGTGGATGCAAATAAAACAGAAGTTGAAATGAAAGAACTAGTAATAACAACAAAAATGGTAGAAAAAAGAGCAAAGAAAATCAAAAATTGGTCAGCACCAGGTGAAGATGAACTGCATGGGTTTTGGTTGAAACATCTAACTGTTATACACCCACTCATTGCCAAGCAATTCAACAATATACTACAAGGAGGAGAAATTGAAAAGTGGCTAACAACTGGGAAAACCTACCTAATAATGAAAAATCCAGCAAAAGGGGCAACACCAGGTAACTACAGGCCAATTACCTGCTTACCAACAACTTTCAAATTACTAACTGGTGTGGTAGCTGATGCAGTACAACAGCATCTAGTTGAAAACAATCTCTTTCCACCTGAGCAGAAAGGAAACCGCCCCAATAGCAGAGGAACAAAAGATCAACTCCTAATAGACAAAATGATCTTGGAAAACTGCAAGAGAAGGAAGACCAACCTGAATGTGGCATGGATTGACTACAAAAAGGCATTTGACTCTCTGCCACATGATTGGATAATAAAGTGCCTAGAAATAACAGGAGTAAGTAGAAACATCAGAAAATTTGTGCAAAAATCGATGGCACAATGGAAGACAGAGTTGCAGATCAATGGTGAGAAGCTGGGAGAGGTTAATATCAAGAGAGGAATATTTCAAGGGGATTCATTATCACCATTACTATTTGTTATTGCACTGTTTCCTCTGTCAACAATACTGAATAACTCAGGACATGGTTATCAAACATCAAAAACATCTGCTAGACTATCCCACCTCCTTTACATGGATGATCTGAAGCTGTATGGAAAAACATCATCTGAAATAGAATCGCTGCTCAACACTGTCCGTATATATAGCCAAGATATTGTAATGGAGTTTGGCTTGGACAAATGTGCCACACTTACTATCAAACAAGGAAAAATAGTGAAAACTGAAGGAATCAAGATGCCCCACGAAAATAACATTAAGAGTCTGGATGAGGAAGAGTACTACAAATACTTGGGTATCCTTCAAGCTGACAACATCAAGCACACTGAAGTCAAGAAAAAGATTAGAGGTGAATACATCAAGAGAGTGAAGAAGATCTTAAAGTCCAAACTCAATGGAGGAAATACCATAAAGGCAATCAACACCTGGGCAATCCCAGTCATTAGGTACACAGCTGGAATAGTGGACTGGACTCAAGCAGAACTAAAAGCAATGGATAGGCAGACCAGAAAAATAATGACAATGAATCATGCCCTTCATCCACGCAGTGACATTGATAGACTTTATCTACCAAGGCAAATAGGTGGGCGTGGAATGCTACAAGTACATCAGATGGTTGAAGAAGAAAAAATGGCTTTGGAAGAATATCTGAAGAACAATGATGAAGATGCACTGAAATTAGTATATCAGGAAGGCTTACTGACTACTGGAGAGACCAAACTGGCCTACAAGAAAGACCAAATGAAGAACAGAATAGAGGCATGGGAAGACAAAGCACTACATGGCCAATTCATTAAAAAAATAGCTGGGAAATAATAATAAAATAAAATAATAAAATAAAATAATAATAAATAATAAATAAATAAAATAAAAAATAAATAAATAAATAATAAATAAAATAATAATAAAACCTGGCAATGGCTAAGAGCAGGAAAATTGAAGAAAGAGACCGAGGGACTAATTCTGGCTGCACAAGACCAAGCCTTAAGGACAAATGCATACAAAGTCAAAATTGAGAAGACAGCAACAGACAGTAAGTGCCGCCTATGCAAAGAAGCTGAAGAAACAGTGGACCACTTGGTAAGCTGTTGCAAGAAGATTGCACAGACTGATTACAAGCAGCGGCATGACAAAGTAGCAACAATGGTGCATTGGAAGATCTGCAAAAAATATCATTTGCCTGTAAGCAAAAACTGGTGGGATCATAAAATAGAGAAAGTCATAGAAAATGATAAAATTAAACTGCTCTGGGACTTCAGAATTCAAACAGACAAGCACCTGCAACATAACACCCCAGACTTAACAATTGTCGATAAGAAAGACAAAAAAGTCTGGATAGTGGACGTGGCAGTGCCTGGAGATAGCAGAATAGAAGAGAAAGAACTGGAGAAGATAACAAAATACAAAGACCTACAAATAGAAATAGAAAGACTGTGGCAAAAGCAAGCAAGGGTAGTACCAATAGTCATAGGCTCCTTGGGTGCAATCCCAAAACAACTGGAGCACCACTTGAACACCATTGGCATTGACAAATTCGCTATTAGTCAATTGCAAAAGGCGGCCTTATTAGGAACTGCTTCCATCCTGCGACGATACCTGTAATACCATCAAACATCCACATCTGCCTATCCCAGGTCCTGGGTAAGGACTCGATAGGTAGACAAAATGCCAAATCCAGTCTGAACATCTGGCTGACTGTGCGATGATTGATAATAATAATAAAGTTGGAAGGGACCTTGGAGGTCATCTAATCCAACCCCCTGCTCAGGTAGAAAACCCTATACCATTTCGGACAAATGACTGTCCAGTCTCTTCTTAAAAACTTCCAGTGTTGGAGCATTCACCGCTTCTGGAGGCAGGTTGTTCCACTGGTTAATTGTTTTCACTGCCAAGAAATATCTCCTTAGTTCCTGGTTGCTTCTCTCCTTGGTTAGTTTCCCTCCATTGCTTCTTGTCCTGCCTTCAGGCATTTTGGAGAATAGCTTTTTTGGGGCACTGAAAAAGGTACAGATATTTGACTTACGACCACAATTGAGCCCAAAATTTCTCTTGCTCAGTGAGAAAGTTGTTAAGTGAGTTTTGCCCTGTTTTACGACCTTTTGTGCCACTCTTGTTAAGTGAACCACTGCAGCTGTTTGGTTAGTAACAAGGTTATTAAGTGAATCTGGCTTCCCCATTGATTTTGCTTATAAGGAAGTTGCAAAAAGAGATCATGCGACTCCGGGACACTGCAATCACCATGAGCCAGTTGCCTAGCGTCTGAATTTTGATCCTATGTCCCTGGGGATGTTGCAATGGTCATAAGTGTGAAAAACTGCCATAAGTCACTTTTTCGGTGCTGCTGTAGCTTCGGACATCCTCTAAATGGACGGTTGTAAGTTGAGGATTACCTGTAAAGCTTCTGTGCCAAAGGCAGGTGCACCTCCTTCACCTGAGAAGTTCAAGAGCCAAGCAAAAGTGTGGGATTCTTTGTTGTTTTTGACTTGTGGGTTTTGCAGAAAGCCAAAGGCTGACACAACTCTGCCAAAAAGCACTTTAAAAGGGAGCTTCTCAGCGTTGCTCGGCCAGGAAAACCTGAGATCACGCTTCTGCCAAGTCCATTTTTATGGGTGTACATTGCACTGTTTTAATAACATATTTATAAAAATAAATAAATGTAGGTTGGCATGGTAGCGCTGGATTAGTTGCTTTTGTCCGCAGGCTTCTGCAGCTCTCTGGGAGTGGTGAGGCTACAGGCAGTCCTTGACTTATGACCACAAATGGCCCCAAATTTTCTGTTGCTAAGCGAGACAGTTGCTAAATGAGTTTTGCCTCATTTTACAACCTTTCTTGTTACAGTAATTAAATAAATCACTGCAATTGTTAAATTAGTTAAATGGTTGTTAAGTGAATCTGGCTTCCCACATTGACTTTGCTTATCGGAAGGTCGGAAAAGGGGATCATTGCGACCGTCATAAATATGATTCAGTTGCCAACTATCTGAATTTTGATCACGTGACCCTGGGGATGCTGCAATGGTTATAAATGTGAAAAATGGTCATAAGTTGCTTTTTAGTGCAGTTGTAACTTCAAACAGTCACTAAATGAATTCTTGTAAGTTGAAAACCACCCATCACAGGAACCTTAAGAGGTGTGGACTTCAACTCCCAGAATTCTCCAGCTGCCTTAAGAGAGATCTCAAGAGGGCTGAGGAATTCTGGGAGTTGAAGTCCGCCCATTTTAACGTTGAAAAAGTTGAGAAACTGCTTTTCTCAACTGCTCTAGGTTCTCTGTGCTGCTCTGTAGCTCTCTTTTTCTCCAGTTTCTTCCACAACAACAGCCCGGTGAGATAGGCTGGGCCGAAAGAATGTGACTGTCCAAAGTCTAACAATGGTTTTCTGTATGGTGGTGGTAGTGGTGTGGTGGGTTCACCCCTGGTGGTGTTATTCTGCCCCTGGTGCAACATCTTACACCAGGAGTCTTCAAACTTGGCCCTTTTATGACTGGCTGGTTGAGGAATTTTGGGAGTTGAAGTCCACTAGTCATAAAAGGGCCAAGTTTGAAGACCTCTGCCTTACATTATCCTGGTTCTCATTTTTGTATGGCCTAAAACAGTGAATCTTTCCCTTGACCCATTTAAGAACACTGGATCATGATAAAATCATGCTTTTAAAAGAGGAACTAGCTTATAAGTTGTTTAATCTTTCTTAGGATTTTTATAATTGTAGTTAAGCCTATATTCAGCTTTGGGAAGCTCGGGGGGGGGATGGGTGGGGTGGTTTGGGAGGGGTTGAGGGTTGTTTTATTTTTTGTTGTTCTTTTTGTTTTTTGTAAAAACTTTTTAAAAAATTCTTAATAAAAAAAAAAGAGGTGTGGTTTCCCCCCCCCTCGAAACAAACTGAACTCTAGGTGACGTTCATGAAGTTGACTTAGCTGAAAGTGGTTTGTCCCTGGCATTGCTCTGTTTAACCTGGTCATTTAGGATCATGTGGCTAAATGCTGCAGGAAAGCTTGTAAGTGAGATTAAAAACAACCTTAAAATAATTCATACATGCTTCTAACTCTGCCCTTTCCTTCCTGCAGAGTGTAGATAGGTTTAAGTAGGAGTGGACCCATTAGGCCATTTCCATCCACGCATGTGTTTCACTCATAATTCTGTTCCACTTCTTGGGTGTTTTTTTTTTTTAAAGCCCAAACATTCCCGGTAGGTTTTGTACACAGTTTCACCTGGGGTGCAAATTTTTGTACATGCACATTCAAGAGCTGAAAATTACATCCCTGCATTTAAGGATATGCACAGCTGATAACTACATTCCAATCTCTCGGCTTGGTCCATGGAGTGTGCATTAGGTTAATTGACTTGAAGATGCCGGAGTGGAAAATTTCTTCAACTCTGGCAGATATGCATCCGATTTCTTTCAGGGGCCTATCTAGGTAGTAGAAATTATAATAATAACAATGATAATAATGATGATAAAATTGCCTGTAAAGGCGTTTGCATAGTATGCTTTGCACAAAGTAGGTCAGGATTGTCTTCCTTTCCTAATTGGGGGGGTGGGTGGGGGGGATGATCATGAAACTGTGTGCCCCAATGAGCAACCCAGCTCCCACTCTATGCTTTATTGGGTTGATGGAGGGGTCTTTGTGTGCGAGGATATTGAGAAAGAACCAGGGATTAACTCAGTTCTGGATAGATTCAGCTGTGCATAAACTTAAAAAAGATCTACAAGATCTGGGCTGCAAAAATCCAGTTGATGCTAGTTGGCAGCAAAAACTTACAATGAAGATAAAGAGCTAATTTGGCTTACTGGTTAAGAAATCAGGCTAGATTTGGTTGGTCTAGATGACCTCCAAGGTCCCTTCCAACTTTACTATTATTACTATTACTAGAAGCCAGGAGACTGTGAGTTCTAGTCCTGCCTTTGGCATGAAAACTGACTGGGTGACTTTGGCCCAATCATTAAAAGACGGTGAATTCTAGTTATAGTATTCCAATATTTGAGAGGCTGCCACAAAAAAGAGGGGGGGGGGTGTCAGCCTATTTTCCAAAGCACTAGAAGGCAAGACAAGAAACAATGGATGGAAACTAACCAAGGAGAGAAGCAACCTAGAACTAAGGAGAAATTTCCTAACAGTCGGAACAATTAACCAGTGGAACGTCTTGCCTTCAGAGGTTGTGGGAGCTCCATTACTGGAGACTTTAAAGAAGAGAGTGGACAGCCAGTTGTCTGAAATGGTGAAGGATCTCTTACGCAAGCAGGGGGTTGGACTAGATGACCTCCAAGGCCCCTTGCAACTCTGTTATTCTAGTCCTGCCTTTGGCATGATAGCCGGCTGGGTGACTCTGGGCCAATTACCAGGAGACTGTGAATTCTAGTCCCACCTTAGGCATGAATCAAGCTGGGCAGCCACTTCTGAAAAAAACGTGCCAAGGAAATTGCAGGGAGTTGTCCAGGCAGTCACTAGGCATCAACACTTACATGAACACATACAAACACACAAATAAAAAATGACTGTGGTTGGCTGGGTGAAGAATACTGTGTGTTTGCCCCAGAGATGAGACTTGGAAGACTGATTCTCACAGGTCTTCATACAAAATGAAGGCAGTCAGTAATAAATCAGAGACTGGGTTTAAGGCGTCTCCATCATGGCTCAAAACTCTAGATCTGAAGGAATGGTGCCTTTCTGCTGATGTTCCCATCTCTCCTATGTCATGTTATAAACCTCACTGCTTGTAATCCCTGGAAAAGAGGGAGGCGAGGTTCGTATTTATTCCTTTGCTGTTAAACATGTGGAAATGCTACCTGGGCAACATCATTTTTGCTTCAGCTGTGAAATCGGTGCACACACAAACATACACACACATACACATCCTCACACACACAACCTAAGAGACATTTGGCATCTGCTGCTTTGTAGAGCTTCTATCTTTTCTTCTGGGAGGGGAAAATACTCAGCTGCTTCTCTATTTGATTTAAATGATATGCGTGCACGTTTCAAACAAAGGCCTGCTTTAGACGTAGAGGTTGCTGATGTGCGTGGTTCTCATTCCCAGTTGAAAAAAAAAATCTTGAATAAGCATGTAGCAAGTGTCCTTTAGAATGAGTCAGGCTATTGCTCCATCCAAAGTATTGCTGTCTGTACTGCAGGGATCCAAAGTAATAGTAATAGTAGTAAAGTTGGAAGGGACCTTGGAGGTCATCTAGTCCAACCCCCTGCTCAGGCAGGAAACCCTACACCATTTTGGACAAGTGCTGTCCAGTCTCTTCTTAAAAACTTCCAGTGTTGGAGCATTTACTGCTTCTGGAGGCAGGCTGTTCCACTGATTAATTGTTCTCACTGTCAGGAAGTTTCTCCGTAGTTCTAGGTGGCTTCTCTCCTTGATTAGTTTCCATCCATTGCTTCTTGTTCTGCCTTCAGGTGCTTTGGAGAATAGCTTGACTCCCTCTTCTTTATGGCAGCCCCTGAGATATTGGAATACTGCTATCATGTCCCCCCTTGTCCTTCTCTTCGTTAAACTAGACATACCCAATTCTAGCAACTGTTCCTTATATGTTTTAGCCTCCCGTCCCCTAATCATCTTTGTTGCTCTTCTCTGTACTCTTTCTAGAGTCTCAACATCTTTTTTACATCGTGGTGACCAAAACTGGATGCAGTATTCCAAGTGTGGCCTTACCAAGGCATTGAAGAGTGGTATTAATACTTCACGTGATCTTGATTCTATCCCTCTGTTAATGCAGCCTAGCACTGTGTTGGCCTTTTGGCAGCTGCAGCACACTGCTGGCTCATATTTAGGTGATTGTCTACTAGGACTCTGAGGTCCCTCTCACAGTTACTACTATTGAGCATGGTGCCACCTATGCTATACTTGTGCATTTGGTTTTTCTTGCCTAAATGTAGAACCTTGCTTTTTTCACCATTGAATTTCATTTTGTTAGTTAGTGCCCAGTGTTCAAGTCTGTCCAGATCCTTCTGTATCTTAAGCCTGTATTCTGGAGTGTTGGCTATTCCTGCCAGCTTGGTGTCGTCTGCAAATTTGATGAGTTCCCCATCTATCCCTTTGTCCAAATCGTTGATGAAGATGTTGAAGAGTACTGGGCCCAGAACACAGCCCTGGGGCAGAAGAATCCAGGAACTTGGAAAAAAAGCAATGCTGGTCTAAAGGAAGCCATGGTCCAATTTTGTTGATAGCCCCAATGTGCCTGTGGATACCTCTATTGACATCTGGTTGGCTCTCGGTCCCATCTGTTCATCTCCAAAATCATCCAGATTTTCAAAATGCTTCTTACGCTCTCTTTTTTAAACAGAATAACAGAGTTGGAAGGGACTTTGGAGGTCATCTAATCCAACCCCCTGCTCAGGCAGGAAACCCTATACCATTTCAGACAAATGGCTGTCCAGTCTCTTCTGTTGGAAGAATGTTGGAGCATTCACAGCTTCTGGAGGCAGGTTGTTCCACTGGTTAATTGTTCTAATTCTCAGGAAATTTCTCCTTAGTTCTAGGTTGCTTCTCTCCTTGATTAGTTTCCACCCGTTGCTTCTTGTCCTGCCCTCAGGTGCTTTGGAAAATAGCTTGATTCCCTCTTCTTTATGGCAGCCCCTGAGATATTGGAATATTGCTATCATGTCCCCCCTCGTCCTTCTCTTCGTTAAACTAGACATACTCAATTCCAGCAACTATTTCTTGTATGTTTTAGCCTCCAGTCCCCTAATCATTTTTGTCGCTCTTCTCTGCACTCTTTTTTAGAGTGCAGAGAACACATAATATTTTTTATTTTTAAATAGCCCTAGGTTTAAACCTGTTTAATGTTATTTGTTTTATACAGTGTATTGTCCTGAGGCCAAAAGATTGTTGGTATGTATTTATTTAATGCTATTCCTGATATGCTACAACAGGGAAAGCATCTTTGTTGCTAGATCCTGATGAATGATATTGTTTGATGGAGAGGCTTAGAGTGCAATAGGCCAAGTTTAATCTTACTGCACATTAAGCAACTTCTATGCCATATTGCTATGTAGAAATACATTTCTAGTAATCAATCTGAATAGGGCTGAAAGGGACCTTGGAGGTCTTCTAGTCCAACCCCTGCTCAAGCAGGAGCTTATACCATTTCAGACAACTGGCTGCCCATTCACTTAGTGTATATTTGAAGTTACAACGGCACTGAAAAAGGTGCAGATAGTCCTTGACTTATGACCACAATTGACCCCAATATTTCTGTTGCTAAGTGAGACATTTGTTGAGTGAGTTTTACCCCATTTTACAACTTTTCCTGACACAGTGGTTAAGTGAATCAGTGCGGTTGTTAAGATAGTCACCCGGTTGTTAAGTGAATCTGGCTTCCCCATCGACTTTGCTTGTCAGAAGGTTGCAAAAGGGGATCACACGACCCCTGCAACCGTCATAAATATGAGTCAGTTGCCAAGTGTCTGAACTTTGATCATGTGACAATGTGAAAACCATTCATAATTCATTTTTTTTCAGTGCGGTTGTAACTTCAAATGGTCTCTAAATGAAATGGAATTACAAATGGTCCTTATACGTGATTGATTTTTTGATCTTTTTTGCCATGGCTGTTAAATGAATCATGTGATCATTTAGCAAATCTGGCTCCCTCCATTATCTTGGCTTGTTCAAAACTAGCTCAGAAGGTTTGAAATGATGAACATGTGATGCTGGGATGCTGCGACTCTCTAAATATGTGCAAGTTTTGATCACATGACGATGGACATGCTGTAATAGTCGTTAGTGCGAGGACTGATCATAAGTCATTTTTTAAAGTCAGTACAACGAATGTTGTAAGTTGAGGATTATCTCTATTAGTTCCCCTTTCTTTGGTATGATTTATGATACTTCTGAAATTCTGTATCAAGGCATTCAAATAAAGAACGGTTGCTAGAATTCTAGTTTAATGAAGAGAAGGACGAGGGGTGACATGATAGCCATCTTCCAATATCTCAGGGGCTGCCCCAAAGAAGAGGGAATCAAGCTATTCTCCAAAGCACCTGAAGGCAGGACAAGAAGCAACGGGTGGAAACTAATTAAAGAGAGGAGTAACCTAGAACTAAGAAGAAATTTCTTAACACTGAGGACAATTAATCAGTGGAACAACCTGCCTCCAGAAGTGGTGAATGTTCCAACGCTGGAGGCTTTTAAGAAGAGATTGGACAGCCATTGGTCTGAAATGGTATAGGGCAGGGGTGGGGAACCCTGGCTCTCTTGTGGACTACAACTCCCAGAATTCCTGAGCCAGCCATGCTGGCTCAGGACTTCTGAGAGTTGAATTCCACAAGTCATAAAAGAGCCAAGGCTCCCCATTCCTGGTCTAGGATTTCCTGCCTGAGCAGGGGGTTGGACTAGAAGACCTCAAAGGTCTCTCTGTTATTCTGTTACTCTATTAAAATGTTGTTTGGGACCTAAAGAAACATTAGATGAATGCTGAGCTGAGCATCTCATCTCTAATGGTTGTGGTAGCCAAGTGGATGTCTTGATAATCACACTTGGTCTAGGGGTCATAGGCGCATTGATAGCGAAAAATCAAAATACCATCACTTTTCATAAATTATGTGTCTGCCTTTAAGTTAATGGATTCATGCTAAGATAAGAAAGACCCCACAGAGATCAGAAGAGACAATGCTGGAACAGATGCTTTGTGGTTCATAGATTGCAGTTCATGTTCAAAATTGGTCTGTAATATATGGGAAGTGCTAGTTCTGAGTACACTTTTCAGAGCATCAGTGCAACCACTTAGTGACATATTGTGGTGCTTAAAAAGATAAACAGCCAAACCTTCTCTTCCCTACATTCTTAGATCTCCCTCAAACCAGTAGACTCAATTCAATTGTTGACAAAATCTGCAATAAAGCATACAAAACAGATTAATGCTCCAGTTAGCCAACACTCCCTACCCATCGGGGTAGAAACTGTCTAGACTGCTAGACAAGAATAGTTTTATGCTTACTCACCTTTTGTATAAATGGATGACTATTATCCTCAAACCATGTTTAGTTCGTTTGATTATAGAACAGCAATGTACTCAACACCAAGGAAATTGATAAAAAAAGGCAATTGAAAGAATGAATCAACAGGATGAGATCTTTCCAGAAGATTCAGAGGTTATTCAAAATTAAACTTGTATTAATGGCTGTTGACCTAGAATGCAGACATCTAACCAAGTAAAATGTCAACAGTGTCCAAAACGCACAATGTGATTAATAAAGAAGATCACAAAAGCTATTAGAGGCACAAAGATTTAGTTTATTCTTAGCCCTTGGGCAAATCTGCTTCGGAAATGTTTCTTCAACTTTTGCTGTATTTCCTTATCTCATCTCCCCCCACCTCTTTCCTTTTGTTCGGTAGCTCCTCCAACATCTTGGCCTATGGTTATAAATTGTGGTTTATGAAAAGTAGATACTTTAATCAGAATTGATCAGATCTTTCTCATCTTCTAGAATTAGTGTTCATGATTCACCCCAGGAGAGCTTCCCGTTTCTCATCGGAAGCTGTTGCTCATTAAAGTGAACTTTGGGCCTTTTGTTTCATTTTTTGGGGTAGTGGGAAATGAGTAGCAGTCAGGTTACTGGAGGAGTGTGTGTCCTGTAATATAAAGCAGAGAGTTGATCAAGAGGACTAGTGAAGTGAAGAAGGAGGAGCCTTGACAGTAGACATCTTTGTAGGAGGATAAGAGCAGTTGCAGGAATTGGGTATGTCTAGTTTAATGAAGAGAAGGATGAGGGGGGACATGATAGCAGAGTTCCAATATCTCAGGGGCTGCCATGAAGAAGAGGGAATCAAGCTGTTCTCCAAAGCGCCTGAAGGCAGGACAAGAAGCAACGGATGGAAACTAATCAAGGAGAGAAGCAACCTAGAACTAAGGAGGAATTTCCTGACAGTGAGAACAATTAATCAGTGGAAGGACTTGCCTCCAGAAGTTGTGGGTGCCCCATTGCTGGAGACTTTTAAGAAGAGCCTGGACAGCCATTTATCTGAAATGGTATAGGATCTCCTGCTTGAGCAGGGGGTTGGATTAGAAGACCTCAAGGTCCCTTCCAATTCTATTGTTCTGTTCAAAACAATGTTGATGTTTCACAAGCCATTATAGTTGACCAACTAGGATTTTACTTTCTGAGGCAGAATTTCACCCTTTCTCCGTTTGCCAATATGACAGAATGTCAATCCAAAAGGGAAACCAATTTCCCAGAGGCCAACTTAGCTAGTCTTCAGAGATGTTGGCTAACATCCAACAATCCTGCAAGTTTAAAGCTATGTCAGTGGTTCTCAACCTGTGGGTCGGGACCCCATTTGGGGTCGAATGACCATTTCACGGGGATCGCCAAACAACGCTTTTGAAAGCCAATAGAATAGACTCTCTTGAATAGAGTCTAATTCTATTGGCTTTCAAAAGCCAATAGGAATTGTCCAGGCTGTCTCTGCTCTGCTGAGCCCGCCAAAAGTCCCATTCTGCAAACGGTGCTGCACCAGTTGAGTAGTCCTCAACTTACGACCAGTTGAGTAGTCCTCGACTTACGACCGGTTGGGGGTCGCGGCATTAAAAAGGTTGAGAACCACTGAGCTATGTGTTTGTAAGGCATATTGGGGATCTTTCTGTAGAGATTTTCAGATGCTTTGAGATTTATTTATTTTATATATTTCTATACTGCCACAAAAAAAAAATTGGTTGCTTATGTGGAATATGAAAACTTCTGCCTTCATTTGTGAATATAATAACCCATTGAAATACCCATGATAGGAGGTTTCATAATAATAATAATGACAAAAATAACCAAACACCATGCTGGAAAATAGGAAACCTCTACACATTGTGTGGTATATGCCAATGTCTGTTTGAATACAGGTAGTCCTTATGACTTATGACCCACTATTTCTGCTGCTAAGCAGGGCAGTTGTTAAGTGAGTCATGCCCTGCTTTATGACCTTTTTGTCATAAATGTTAAGTGAATCACATGCAGTCTTTAAGCGGTCATTGATTTTGCTTAACAGAAAGTCGCAAAAGGGGATCACATGATTCTGGGACACTGCAACCGTCATAAATATGAATCAGCTGCCAAGTGTCCAAATTTTGATCACGTACTGCAACAGTTATAAGTGTGAAGATCAGCCGTGTCACTTTTTTCAGTGCTGTTATAATTTCAAATGGTCACTAAATAAATGGCTGTAAGGCGAGGACTACCTACAATTCTTCCTACAGTTAAACCTTCTCTGTTGCAAAATATTCTGATGTTTATATTTAGTTCAGTCTCCAAAATGGCAGACTAAAGTCTCATCATGTCCAGCTGGAACAAGCATTGATTGAGGAGGAGGGTGTTGTGCATTTTGCACGGTTTAAGACAGGTTTACACCGACTTTTTAATGATAGAATCAGCATTTTGATTTTTCTATCCCTAAGTTTTTGCTTCCTGAATTCTTGCGCTACTTGTGATAGACTAGAACACCTTTGGAGAATGAGTAGCGTTCATCTCATCTTCATGTCAGATACCAGATACCAAAACAGCCAGTTTTCCCCACTTGTGGTAAGTGCTCTTGATTATTCCCCTTTTAAGCTTTTGATCTGCTCATGCAAGTTCCTGTCTTTCCTAAAATCTCATTAGTTCTCAGCTTGTCCTTTGCCCTCAACTGTCTTCATTTTTCAAGCCACAAATTCCTGTGGGTTTAAGCCTTTTTATGATCTTATTTGGTCAATTACTGAGTGAAAGCTGAGATACTGAATAGATTTTTCCTCTTCTTTTTTATCTGCCCCTTTTATTTTTCCTTCCTCTCTCCTCCTCTTCCTCCATCCTTTTGTCTCTCTTCTCCTACTTCTTCTCCTCTCTCCTCCTCCTCCTCTTCCTCCTTCTCCATACTTTTGTCTCCTCCTACTTCTCCTCTCTCCTCCTCCTCTTCTTCCATCCTTTTGTTTCTTTTCCTACTTCTTCTCTCCTCTCCTCTTCTTCCTCCATCCCCTTTTCTCTTTTCTCCTTCTACTTCTCCTCTCTTCCTTTCATCTCTCTTCTCCTCCCCCTTCCTTTCTTTGGTCTCCTACTTCTTCTCCTTCTCCTCCTTCTCTTCCTTCTCCTTCTTTTATCCCTCCTCCTCCTCACGATCCACCCCTCTTTCCTCATTCTTTCATCCCTCTCTTCTGCTACTTTGAGATGCTGGGTTTGGATTCGGGGTCACCATCCAAAGCAGATGTTCTTTCATGGATCTCTCCTCTGCTAATCGATGCATTTTCTGCTGCTACTCTCTAGAATTTTAAGTGTTTGTTGAAAGAACAACTTTGGCCTGCTCTTGTCTTCCTACTAAAAATCAGAATAATTAAAGCAGAGGCCTTTCCAGTGGGAATAGTATACTCATTCCGAGACCTGGACCATTGAACAAGATAGAAAAATAATAAGCACCTGAAAATTAGGGATTAAAAAAAATGGTATTATTCAACTTGAAAATGCAAACATAATTTATTACAGTTTATTCAGCACAGTAAAGTGAAACAAGCAAGCTGGTGAGATGTGTGAACGAGGCCTGACTACATGTCAAGAGAAAGTAGAAAATGGCTGCCTGAAGCAGACGCAGTTAAGCCGACAGACTAAATTTTGATCGGCAGTTAGAAATGGCCTGCACAACTTGAGGAAAATTCCCTGTTTTCAAAAAAAGTCAAACAGGCAACTCAAGGGTTAGAATGCTGGAACTATTACATTTTCTTTTCAGTTTAATGATTTTGTTAAGGAATAAACTAGCACAAGTTTCAAGGGCTACTTTTGCTGTGGGTGGTGAAGGACCACAGTGTCCACTATTCTTTCTGTACTGAATTACTCAGCCTAAAATTAAAACATTAGCTTAGCTATTAAACAGTTGTTTTTTACATTTATCCTGGAAGTCATTGTTTTTCTACTGTTTATTTATTTATCTATCTGTCTGTCAGTCTATCTGTCTGTCTGTCTGTCTCTGAGTGTGTGTGTGTGTGTGTGTGTATAAATATAAATATCATAAATATTGATATAGTTGCCAAGAATATGGATTTTGATCACATGACCATGGGGATGTTACAATGATTGTAAGTGTGAAACTCCGTCATGTCACTTTTTTTAGTGCCATTGTAACTTCAAATGGTCACTAAACAAATGATTATAATTGGACACTTTTTGCTCAAGATGCAGTAACATTAATAAAGCATACCAAGACAAATACATTGTTTCCACAATATTAAAAAGGAAAAAAAGTGAGTTTTTCAGCTTTGTAACAAAGCGTCCACAAAGTTATCATTTATAAATATTAGGAAAAAAGGAAAGGATAAAAACATCTATCAAAATTATATAGATAAATATTTATTTTTGACTTTCCCCTTTATTTTCCACCCATTTGCAGTATATTTCAATATAAACTTAAAAAAAATTGTTCTAAATACAGGTAGTCATTGAATTATGACCACAGCTGAGCCTAAAATTTATGTTGCTAAGTGAAACATTTGTTAAGTGATTTTTGCTCCATTTTACTACTTTTTTGCCACAGTTGTTAAGTGAATCATTGCAGTTGTTAAGTTAGTAACATAGTTGTTAAGTAAATCTGGTTTCCCCATTGCTTGCCAGAAGGTCATAAAAAGTGATCCCATGATCCCAGGACACTGCAACTGTCAAACATATGAATCATTTGCCAAACATCTGAGTTTTAATCACATGACCAAACAGATGTTACAACAGTTGTAAGTGTGAAAAACAGTCATGTCACTTTTTCAGTGCTTTAAATGGTCACTAAATGAACAGTTGTAAGTCAAGGACTACCTGTAATTATATTTGCCTTGCTGGGTAATGTGGCCATTTTCAGGATTTTGGTGTTTTTTACAGATAATCCTCCAATTATTATGACAAGTGAGATCAGAATTTCCATATCTAAGTGATGCAATCATAAGATATTGCTTAGTAATTAACTTAGTTAACTGAATCCCACAGTCATAAGACAAGACGACTTCCTGACAACTTTTCACAATGTCACTGGGGAAGCCAGCAGGAAGTTGCAAGTCCCAGACTGACAGGCAAGTAAATGGATGCTGCAAAGTGAGGGAAAGAGAGAAAGAAGGCCAGAACTGTTGCACCAGGGTGCAAGGGGGTGTGCAAGAGGTATGGTGAGATCCAGGGAGGGTATGAGGGGATGCAGGGGTGCTGGTGAGATGCAATGGTGATCAGAGAGGGTGCAAGAGGTTATAAGGGTGCAAGGGGATGCACAAGAGAAGTAACACAGATCAGAAAGGATATGAGGGAGTGGAGAAGTGTGTGAGGGAAGCTCGGGGCAGATATGCAATGGTATGTGAGTGACTAATGTGGCACAAGTGCAGAAAGGTTGGGGGATGTTGTGTGTGTAGGGGAAGATTTAATTTAATGAGTTGCAACCTTTCCTGCCAGCTTCCCCATTGAATTTTTGGGAAAGCCGGCAGGGAAGTTACAAATGACAATCATGTGATCTTGGAGTGCTACAACTTGGTCGTAAGGGCAAACTGGTTACCGTGCTGGGGCAGCCAGAATGAGGATGAGTTGTAACCATCATTTCTTCAGTGCTGTCATAACTTCCAAAGGTCACTGAGTGAATTGTTGTAGATCAAGGACCACCTGTAATTTCAATCTTTTCCCATAAACATTGTAGCCAAATCCTTTATCCTCTATCTTCTAAAAACTGTCTTTGTTCTAATCCCGATGTAGTTTTCCATGAGATGCCTTTTTATGTGTAATATTCTGTTGAATTAAAAATTGATTTAAAAATGAAATCTAATCTACTTTGCAAATAAATAAATAAATTTCTGATGTCATGTTTTTTTTTAAAATACCAATAAAAGACAGTCTGAATCTAGCAATCGGACAAGTGAAAGCTTAACTTGGAAAATAAATTGCGATACTTTATCTGAAAAAAATCTTTCTGGTTTGATCATCCCAACCTCTCCATCTTTAACCATTCCCCACATTAAACATTAATGTGTTTTAAGATGGGATTTTATTCCGCTAGTCATTGCCAACTCTAGGGGGCGCTGCTTATCTCCATTTCAAAGCCATTGAAGCAGCACGATCATGTGGCCATCATGATGCCATGGAACATTTACTTTTCCACCGAAGTGGTATCTATTTATCTATTCACATTTGCATGCTTTTAAACTGCTAGGTTGTATCTTCCCACTGAAGTGGTACTTATTTATCTACTCACATTCACATGCTTTCAAACTGTTAAGTTGGCAAGAGCTGGTCAGAGAATGGGAGCTCATCCTGCCGTGTGGAGCTTGGGTCTCGAACCTTGGTTGCTGGCTTTACAACCAACAAGTCTTAACCACTGACCCACAGCACTGCCCTTTAAGCAGTGGTGGGATTCAGATAGGTGAACCACCGGTTCTCTGTATGGATGCTGCTTCCAGAAATCCATTCTGGGCCTGGGCAACCAAAAATTAGCTACTGGTTCTGCTGAAGTGGTATGAATCGGCTGAATCCCACCACTGCCTTTAAGATGGAATGCAGCTTATTATTTATTGCCTGGCACATTCACATCCCCTTTGAATAAAAACACAAGAGGTAAAATTACAAAATATGAAATATAAAATCTTGTATTATAAACGTATGTCTAGATTATAGTATAATTTTAGTTTTCTTTGTCACAGCCAGGAAATCAACAAATTTTTCCCTGCCTGTATAGGCTCTATTTTGGCACTCTGACACTATATAGTTTGTGTAGTTTGTTTTTCAACCCCATCGTCACAATTCGGTGATGGAATTTGCGGAATGCAGAAACTGTGTTTCTCAGCCTGGCTTTAGGACAGTGGTGGCGAACCTATGGCATGGAGGCTAGAGGCAGCACTCAGAGCCCTCTCTGTGGGCACGTGCGCCGTCGCCCCAGTCCTAGGCCTTCAGCTGGGTTTTATAAAACCTTTTCGCTTTAGGCCTCCGCCGGCGTGTGCAAAAAAAAAAAAAAAAAAAGGCTCAATCAGTCAATTTCAACTTCTCGCGGGGAAAAAAAAGATCTTGCAAAGTTGGAATTGATTGATTGAACTTTTTAGTCCCACCCAGTCTGCCATTATCACCACAGCCACACCCACCCACTGGGCCACACCCACCCAATGGGCCACACCCACCTGGCACCTGAGGATGCATAAGTGGGTTTTGGGTTGCAGTTTGGGCACTCGGTCTCTGAAAGGTTTGCTATTACTGGTTTAGATGTTTGGACATAGTAAGTTATATATAGCATTCTGATTTAGAATTATTCATCTTAAGTAAACCTACTGACATCTGTAAGGCTGAAATCTGGCTTTTTAGTTGAGCAGATGTCTAGCGAAGGTGAGACCTCAGCCTTTCTGTTCTTTAGCATTCAGCTTTCTGGGAAAATTAAAAACGGGCCTGGCACAGGGTGGACTTCTTTGAAAAAAGATTGCTCCAGTGACAGAGGCTTTGCCAGACGTCATTTCCTTGAGTTTCCTTTCTTGGTTAGGCTAAAGGAGAAAGACCCTGTTGTATAGGTAGTCCTCAACTTATAACCATTCATTTAGGGACTGTTTCCAATTATAACTGCACTGAAAAAAGTGATTTATGACCATTTTTCACGCTTATAACTGCTGCAGCATCGCCGTGGTCACACAATCACAATTCTTGATGCTTGGCAACCGAACTCATATTTATGATGGTTGCAGTGTCCTGGGGTCATGTGATCCCCTTTTGTGAATTTCTGGCAAGCAAAGTCCATGGGGAAGCAAGAAAGGTGGTAAAAATGGGGCAAAACTTATTTAGCAAATGTCTTCCTTAGCAACAGAAATTTTGGGCTCCATTGTGGTGCTAAATTGAGGACAACCTGTAGTGGGTTTTGATACCAAGGGCTGCCAATCAAACAAGGGATTGGGGTACATTCATGGCTTAGGCTGCCTCATTAATTGGAAAAAAATATCCATGGAGCACAGTTGTTCATGAAAGGAAATTTGGACATACCTTGTTGCTCCATAAGTTGCTCGTTACCAGGACTGCTAAGCGCGAAGGCTTTGCTGTTTCGGATGTTAGCCGTGCAAACAGACCGGAGAGGAGAATTGTTATAATTGTATAATGGATGTGGATGTGGCAAAACTGCACCTTTAAGAAGAGTTTTCATAGGTGGTGATGGAGGAAACACAGGTAGTCCTCGATTTATGACCACAATTGAGCCCAAAATTTCTGTTGTTAAGTGAGATATATGTTGAGTGGGTTTTGCCCACTTTTCTTGCCACAGTTGTTAAGTGAATCCCCGAGGTTGCAAAGTTAGTGACAAGGTTGTTAAGTGAATCTGGCTTCCCCATCAACTTTGCTTGTCAGAAGGTCGCAAAAGGGGATCACATGACCCCGGGACACTGCGACCGTCATAAATATGAACCAAGTTGTCAAATGTCTGAATTTTGATCACGTGACCACGGGAATGCACAATGGCCGTGTGAAAAACAGTCATGTCACTTTTTTTCAGAACAGTCACTAAACAAATGGTTGTAAGTCAAGGACTACCTGTTCTGGGATAGGCTATCTATCCAAGATCAGAGGATATTTGTCTGTCTGTCTGATTCTCTCTCTTTGTTCCTTTCTATTCTTAGTCTTTATTTTCAGACAGGACTTTCCTCCATCTAACCAAAGCTCACCGAGGCTTGAGCATGTTGTGATTATTACTGTAAGCTTGTAGAGAAATTTGTTTGTGCATGTTTTGTTCCTCAGTGGATGTTCTGAGCTGTTAATTTAGAGCAGAGATGCATTGGGGATGTTGAGGTTAAGTTCTTTAAAGGGTTGGTAGGGCTGGGATTTGGGGAAAACAAGGATCTCTGGGCCATAGTTTTCAAGATGCGATGTGCACAATTACCAACCAAGTGCATAGCTTGGCAGACAGTAACTGTCAGTAGCAAATATGGGTCTCCATTCCCAGAGGGGACAACGGGAGGTGAAAGACCGTGATGTAAGGTATGTGTGTGTGAGATCCAGATCCAAATGGCCTAGTTGCTGCTTTCAGAGGGGAAACACTTTCATTGTTAAGTAGGACATACCTTATAAAGGCTCATCAGGATTAGAACTGGCCAGAATCAATAGGTTAAAGGTAATTTATAGGGTTTTTAACTACTAATCACAATGATATATTTTTTTTCCTTATCACTATCCTGATAGCCCATTCTATGGGAATATATATATCTGGGTCCAACATAGATTTCATAAATAAAACAAACATACATCTTTTCTGGGATTCTTATACAATTACATTTTAACTCAGGTTCGTTTACCATTGTGCACCCCACCCCCAGTTCAAATTAGCAGAATAACAGAATAACAAAGAGTTGGAAGGGACCTTGGAGGTCTTCTAGTCCAACCCCCCGCTCAGGCAGGAAACCCGTTTCAGACAAATGGTTGTCCAGTCTTTTCTTAAAAACCTCCAGTGTTGAAGCATTAACACATTAAAGCATTAGGGAAGATTAAATATTCTGCGTTATATCATGGGGTGTCCTATTGCGGACTTATACATTCAAGATAACATTTAATGTCCTTCCGTGTTCAAACAAGTCCAGAATACAGGAAGTCCTTGACTTATGACCACAACTGGGACAGAATGTTAAGCAAAGAGTTTGTTAAGTCAGGGGTCCTCAACCTGGGCAATTTTAAGACTTGTGGACTTCAACTCCCAGAATTCCTCAGCCAGAATTCTGAGAGTTGAAGTCCACAAATCTTAAAGTGGCTAAGGTTGAGAACCCCTGTGTTAAGTGATTTCTGCCTGATGTTATGAGCATTTTACCCCCCAGTTGTTAAGTGAATCACATGGTTGTTAAGCAAATCTGGGCAGCTCCCACAGACCGTGCTTGTCAGATGATGCCTGGGAAGGTTGCAGATGGCAATCATGTGACACCCCCCCCCCCGAGGATGCTGCAATCATTGCAGGTACATGCCAGTTGCCAAGCATCTGAATTTTGATCATGTGACCATGGGGATGCTGTGTTGGTTGTAAGTGTGAGCATCAGTTGTTAGTCACTTTTTCTAGGGCTGTTGTAACTTTGAATGGTCATAAACAAATGGTTCTGTGTTGAGGACCACCTCAACAAGCTGAATTTTGCCAATACTGTATGAAAAAAAAACCTTTATGTCAGTCTTGTCTCACTTCAGAGTTGTGGGGTGGTTCATAAATCCTGATTATTTTGGGACTCAGGATTCATTCCCTTAAGACATTAGATAGGAAACAGGAGAAGTCTATTGAGCACTAAATACAGAATAGGACCACAGTACTTTAGGTGTTTTTTGGATACCTTCTGGGTCCCTTCTTCATTTTATTAGATGGCGTAGAACTTAGAACCAGGAAGCTTTGAACCTCTGTAATCCATTTGTAAAATAGTCACATCTGGATCATGTGGCTTCTCCAATCCTTCAGTTTTTTAGGTGTTCAGTAAAATCAATATTGTTTGTTTCAGAATATCTTTCCTTCCTCTTCTTCCTTCCTTCCTTCCTTCCTTCCTTCCTTCCTTCCTTCCTTCCTTCCTTCCTTCCTTCCTTCCTTCCTTCCTTCCTTCCTTCCTTCCTTTCTCCCTCCCTCCCTCCCTCCCTCCTTCCTTCCCTCCCTCCATCCCTTTCTCTCTCTCTCCTCCCTCCCTCCCTCCCTCTTTTTTTTTCTCTCTCTGTCTCATTCTCTCTCTCTTGTTTTCAAATTGTACTTTATGGAGCCAGATGAATTATTCTGTTTGTAATTTTGGCGACATTCTGACAAGCAAAGTCAATGGGAGAAGCCAGAGTCACTTAACAACCATATTACTAACTTAGCAACTGCAGTGATTCACTTAACAACTGTGGCAAGAAAGGTTGTGAAATGGGGCAAAGCTCATTTAACAACTGTTTTGTTTAGCAATAGAAATTTAGGGCTCAATTGTGGTCGTAAATCAAGGACCAACTGCTGAGTGTAAGTTGTTGTGGGTTCTGATGGGCTTCAGATAATGATAAGCAGAATTTCTAAGCAATGCAATTGCTTAGAAATTGTGTCCAATTTTATGACTTTGGTTGTCATGGTTGTTATGTTAACTGAATCACTGCAGTTATTAAATGAATCCTTACATGGTTGTTAAATGAACCAGGGTTTTCCCCCCATTGTCTTTGCTTGTCAGAAACCGGCTGGGAAGATCGCAAATGGTGACTACGCAACCCTGGGATGTGGCAAACATCGTAAATACACGCCGGTTGCCAAGTGCCCAAATGTTGACCATACGACTGTGGGGATGCTGCAACTGTCCTATGTGTGAAGACCAGTTGCAACTCCCTTGCTTCAGTGCCGTTGTAACGCCGAATAGTCACTAAACAAATGGTTGTAATTTGAGGACTTCCTTTGTGTTTCAATTCACGCAAAGCAAGCAAGGGACATTATTTGTCCAAATCTTAAGAAGGAATCGGAACTGCCACGTTTCAGTTTTGTTTTGGGAACCTGGGGTGTGCATCTCACGAGGAAAAGTGTAAAGTGTGGACAGAGGGCATCGCCAAGCTAGAGTCCTTCTGATGTGCTGGGACTACATTTCCCAGAATTCTCAGAGAGGATTATTTATTTATTTATTTGCAGCTAACCCTCGACTTACAACAGTTCATTTAGTGACCGTTCGAATTACAACGGCACTGAAAAAAAGTGACTTATGACTGTTTTTCACACTTATGACCGTTGCAGCATCCCCATGGGTCACGTGATCAAAATTCAGATGCTTGGCCACTGGTTCATATTTATGACGGTTGCAGTGTCCCGGGGTCATGTGATCCCCTTTTGTGAACTTCTGACAAGCAAAGTCAATGGGGAAGCAAGATTCACTTAACAACCGGGTCACTAACTAAACAACTGCAATGATTCACTTATCAACTGTGGCAAGGTTGTAAAATGGGGCGAAACTCACGTAACAAATGTTTCACTTAGCAATGTAAATTTGGGGCAAAACCATTGGTGGGATTCAGCCAGTTTGCACCAGTTCGGTTTTTTGTTGCCCAGGTCCAGAATGGACTTCTGGAAATGGCATCCAGTCAGAGAACTGGTTGTTCCCATATTTGAATCCCACAACTGGGCTCAATTGTAGCCATAACTCAAGGACTACCTCTCTCTCTCTCTCTCTCTCTCTCTCTCTCTCTCTCTCTCTCTCTCTCCCCTCCCTCCCTCCCTCTCTCTCTCTCTCTCTCTCTCTGCTGTAAGTTTTGCTGGAAGGGAGGGAGGGAAGGAAGGAAGTCCCGCCTTAGCACTTGGCCACCAGCAGCCCTGCCATTGACTTTGCTTGTCAAAAGGTTGCAGAAGGGGATCACATGACCCTGGAACACTGTGACCATCATCAATATGAATCAGTTGCCAATGCCCAGCATCCAAATACAAACCACATGACTCTGGGCATGCTGCAATGGTCATAAGTGTGAAAAATGGTCATAAGTCATTTCAGTGCAATTGCAACTTTGAACAGGTTTTTTTTTTTTTGGTCATCAAGTTTTTGATACCTTGCTAGGTGGTGCTTGAATATTGCCATATCCTAAAAGTGGTACAATCGGTGAAAAGGTTGAAAAGCCCTGCTCTAGGCGGATTACAATATTAAAAAAAAGAAAACTATATATAAATAATGCTACAAAATTATAAGATAGAAAACGTGGCAGTTAAAAGATGGGGAGGGAGAGAATAGGACGAGCAGAGTGGAGAGATGGGGATAATAAAGCCCCTGTTTGAAAGCTCCAAGCCAACGGACAGTGTCAGATCTGTCCAAAGGGAAGGCAGGTTAATGGACAGAAATGTAAAGAATCTGAATAAAAGAATGGCAGCTTAGAATTAGGCACTCTGTGTCATCTATTGTATAAAAAGGGGAGGGGCAGGAATGGACATCCTTTTCCTCCTGATGTGCCTCCAATCAATAATCACATAACGAGTCCCTTGTAAAACAAAGTTGGAACAAGAAGAATCTGCTTTGCCAACGAGGCCTTCAGCTGAGTCAATACGTGTTATCTTTATCACACTGGGACAGGAAAAGCTTTATTTGCTGACAAATCTCTGGGTGTTGTGAGAAATAATGGTTGTGAATTATCTCAAACTGATAGCTGCGCAGCAGGGTGATGGGCCCTGTGACAAAATGGCTTTAGAAACACCATCTGGCAGAAAACACCCAAGGAGAGAAGTCTCAGAGATACCCCCGTGTACAGTTTTTATAGAGTTTAAGTCACTTATGAAGTAAAGGAGAAGGCGTAAACTGGCTTCAACATCAGGAATGGTGCTGGTTTGCATAGCAAAAAGAAATGTTGCTGAAGATTTTTATGGTGGACCAAAACAGTCTGCCTTTAAAGGGCTGGGGGAGGAAGGTATAACATTGCTTTGGATTGTGAGGTGGGCAGCGTATAAATTTATTAAACAAATACATAATTCACAAAGAGAATTGTTTGCGGGGGTTGATGTCGCATCAGTCCTGGTTTTCATGTGCCCTCTTGGGAAAACTAATTCTCTATCCTGATTTAAAATCGTAGAATAAAGGAGGGGTGTGGATTGGAGAATAGGATCTACACTGCTTTTTCAAGTTTTCCTGAAAGCTTTCTTCTTGTAAGGCTACATTTTCTATTTAATTCTCAGGTTGAATGACTTTTGATTGTGTTTTTGAGATTCCATTATTATTGTTAAGTTGGAAGGGGGTGATTGTCAATGGTGTTATTATTTTTTTTATTCCGGCACACATATTTGAATCATAGCTGAATCCATGCACATATCTGAAGCACTGTGTGGTCATCTTAGCTATGTTCTAAGAAAACCTAGGAAGAGTTCTTTAGACTGAATTGAACCATGGATAACCAAGAATAACAAAGTTGGAAGGGACCTTGGAGGTCTTCTAGTCCAACCCCCTGCTCAAGCAGGAGATCCTATACCATTTCAGAGAAGTAGTTATCCAATCTCTTGTTAAAAACCTCCAGTGTTGGAGCCCCCACCACTTTTGAAGACAAGCTGTTCCACTGGTTAATTGTTCTCACTGTTAGGGAATTTTGCCTTAATTCCAGACTGCTTCTCTCCTTGATTAGTTTCCATCCGTTGGAAAATTAGGTTGACATACCAAGAAGTGCCAAGCATTGGAGAAATAGCTGTAACAAAAAGTAGGGCATTCACACATCCCCTTGTCCATGTTGCAGTTAAGATAGGTCCAGAAGCCCATGATAATGTTGCTACCTTTTTTTTCTCTTTCCATCAGAAACCGAAATGCAATCTGTTTACCATTAACTCTGAAAGGCAACGGTTAAAAAAGGAAGCCAAATAAATGTTTGGCACAGTTGTCAGTCCTGATGAGTCAGTCCTTACCAATATTTCCCTTTTCTTTCTTTTTCAGGGTTTTGTTTTGTTTTGTTTCGTTTCATTTTCACATTTAGGAGTAACGGCCACTACAAAGAAAACTCAGGATGAAAAGATGGCTGACTTCTTGTTACCACTGGGTACTAACAACTTTCACCGGTTCACACCCGAATCCTTATCGGAGATTGAAAAGCGGATCGCGGCAAAGGTCGGAAAGGATACTAAGCAGGAATATAGAGAGCAGGTGGGAGAGGAAGAAAAACTGCGGCCACAGTTTGACTTGCAAGCATGCAAGAAGTTGCCAGACATCTATGGATCACCCCCATCCGAGCTTATCGGGGAACCACTGGAGGATATTGACCCCTTCTACGGAGATCATAAGGTCAAACCTGTCACCTCTGCACTTATGATTAAGAATAATGGAAGGGAATGAGGTAGAAGGATATTTTCCACAGGAAATAATTTCCTTCCTGGATTAAGGACCTGAGAACTACCGTGTTTCCTTGAAAATAAGACCGGATCTTAGATTAATTTTTGCTCCAAAAGACACATTAGGGCTTATTTTCTGGTTAGGGCTTATATTTGGGGAAATATGGTACTAAATGCATCCGTCTGGCTGATGATCTTAACTTATTTGGGGGGTGGGGCTTATATTACGAGCATCCTGAAAAATCATGCTAGGTCTTATTTTCCAGCTAGGTCTTATTTTGGGGGAAATACAGTATCAGCGTCAAATTCCTGATAGCTAAGATGGGTGGGGTACAATATTGCAATATTAATAATAATAATAATAATAGTAATAATAATAATAATGATGATGATGATGTTGTCTGTGTACAGGTAGTCCTTGACTTATAACCACAGCTGAGTCCCAAATTTTTGTTGTGGAGATGGTTTTTAAATGAACTTCATCACATTTTATGATGTTTCTTGACATAGATTTTAAGTAAATCACTGCAGCTGTTAAGTTTGCAACATGGTTGTTAAGTGAATCTGGCTTCCCCAATTGAAATTGCTTGTCAGAAGGGGATCCCGTGACCGAGGGACCCTGCAACTGTCATAGCTACCGGTATGAATCAAGTTGCCAAGAGTCTGAATTTTGATCATGTGACCATGAGGGTGTTGCAACAGTCATAAGTATGAAAAACTGTCATATGTTACCTTTTTCAGTGCTGTTGTAACTTCAAATGGTCACTAAATGAACTATTATAAATAAAGGACTACCTGTATATGTTTATACTATTTCAAATAAAATCGGGGTTGGGCGTGGATGTTGAATAGATGAAAAATAAAGGTGAGATATAATCTTATATGAGCCATTCCTTTTCTTTCTTGCCCTTTCAAGGGAATTTTTATACCAGATGCTCATATTTGCAGAAAACATTAACCGATGTTCAGGACCCCAAGCCATTAATTTGGCAAGTCTATATAAAATTGGTGAATGGGAGAACAGGAATGGACAACAAAAACTGGTGGAACTGATCTTACCTTTATTGTTTTTAGTCATGAAGCTATGGTGGCATTATTTCTTTTGGTCTCAAGAAGACGGAATAGAATAGAATAGAATAGAATAGAATAGAATAGAATAGAATAGAATAGAATAGAATAGAATAGGAGAGGATAGGATAGGATAGGATAGGATAGGATAGGATATGGAATAGAATATGAAATAGAACAGAATAGAATAGAATAGAATATGGAATGGAATAGAAAATGCAATGGAATATGAAACAGAACAGAATAGAACAGAATAGAGTAGAATAGAATATGGGACGGAACAGAACAGAATAGCTTATTTGGCCAAATGTGAATGGATGCACAGGGACTTTTTCTGTGGTGCAGAAGCTCTCAGTGTACATACGAACAACAAAGTAATATAATCATAAGATACCAATAGTAGAAGGTAAAGGAAAAGATGAGAAGGATAATAGTAATGCAGCCCTACTACCTATAAAGAAGAAAAAGTACAGGTGGAGAAGAGGTTAATTCCTTTTGTTTACTACTCTAAATTGTTTTGCATTACCCCACTTGATATGGATTTTGGAACAGACCTTTTTTTTTGTACTTCTGATCTTTTTGCTTATGCTTAATTTGATCTTTAGCTTTCTGCATCCTAATGATACTTTCTATGTGATGCTTTAATTCCACAGAAATATATAGTCTCCTTGTCCTTCCAAGATGCTGGATTGGGAATGATCTAGTTTTTTTGACCCAGCAAACCTCTGCATTAGCTTAGTCAATCAATACCAGATAGGATATGGAATGGAATGTCCTCAGGACTGCCCCCTCATTAATTTTTCACCTTTATTCTATGGATGAACCTCAGGCTAGCATAGGGTCTTCTGGACTTTTCAGTCCCAATGTAATTAGAAATGCTTTATTGGAATGGGCTGATCTTTGCATTTTATTAATAATTTTTGCACCTGGTTAACCTCAAAAACAAAATAGGGGCAGGCTTGGTTAATACTCTTGGTAAAAACAAAGCTATAGATTAGAATGAGAAGTTTAAAATATATTAGAAAAAAGCAGCAGTAGATCACTTCCATATTTGGCCATGAAGAGTACTTGGATGTGCCCATTAAAGCAGGGGTCCCCAACCATGGCAACTTTA
The DNA here is from genome assembly GCF_016545835.1 of Crotalus tigris. Taxonomy (NCBI): domain Eukaryota; kingdom Metazoa; phylum Chordata; class Lepidosauria; order Squamata; family Viperidae; genus Crotalus; species Crotalus tigris. The sequence continues at coordinate 245,612 of NW_024100470.1, read as the reverse complement.
AGACTGTGGACTTCAATTCCCAGAAGTTGAAGTCCACAAGTCTTAAAGTTGCCAAGGTTGGGGACCCCTGCATTAAAGTCTCCAGAAATTAAACTCAACTTGAAGGGAATTTTACCTTTCATAAGAAAAAGTTTGCTGGTCACTTAAAGAAACCATCGTTAAATGGGGCAGTTAAATAGTTAAAGATCTGTTCAAGATTATAAACTATGATGTCATAACAGGTTCACCACAAGTGAGCATTTTTGAATTTTGTAGACTTCAAACTCACAGAATTCTCAGCAACAGCTGTGCTAACAAGGGAATTCACATCTGGAAGTTACACTTATTGGGGAATAACTGATTGGATTTGAATTTTATGTTGGATTCAACATAACCAGGTTCAACTTCTTTTCAGCAATGATGGATTGTGATCAGTCACTTCTTCAATTCATTCAGTATAGAGTACTTTTACACCTTGGCACATGACTGCTTCAAAACTCGTCAAGTTTGGTATCTGACTCATTTTGAAGAAGAAATTTTGTCCCGGTATTCATCATTTTCTTGCTGACCTTGGCTGCCTCATGATTGGCTAGTTAAGTGGTTCTCAACCTGTGGGTCGGGATCCTATTTGGGGTCGAACGACCATTTCACGGGGGTCGCCAAACAACGCAGTCCACCATTTTTTCCCCCTTTTCCTTAGCTGTGCTACTCCCTTTTATTCTATTGGCTTTCAAAAGCCAATAGAATACACTCTCCTGAATAGAGTCTAATTCTATTGGCTTTCTGGCCTGCTGAGCCTGCCAAAAGTCCCATTCTGCAAATGGTGCTGCACCAGTTGAGTAGTCCTCGACTTACGACCGGTTGAGTAATCCTCGACTTACGACAGGTTGGGGGTCGCGGCATTAAAAAGATTGAGAACCACTGGGCTAGTTCTTCTGGCTGAAATAATGGGTCATGTGCAGTGATGGGGTTCAAATAGGTGAACAACTGGTTCTCTGTGTGGATGCCCCTTCCGGAAGTCCATTCTGGGCCTGGGCAACAAAAAATTAGCTACCGGTTCTGCCGAAGTGGTGCGAAACAGCTAACCCCTACCACTGGTCATGTGATAAGTCATGTGATTTTTCTCAGTACTCGTCGGTTTTATTATTTGTTGCTTCTTCCAGAACAAATTACCAACGGGTAATGAGGTACCACTGTATTAATTTATAATATGATTTAGTGCAGGGGTAGGCAACCTCGGCTCTTTTATGACTCATGGACTGCAACTCCCAGAATTCCTGAGTCAGCTGACTCAGGAATTCTGGAAGTTGCAGTCCATGAGTCATAAAAGAGCCGAGGTTGCCTACCCCTGGTTTAGTGTATTGTTTGAATTAAACCGCAATAAAATATGCCCTCTAGAGTCTTTTCCTAGTTAGATATGCGACATATAAATTTAATAAAGAAAATAAATTAAAACAATAAAACGAATCTTTCCCTCTGTGATATGTGATCTAAATTGCTATAGGCAGTCCTCTTTTTATGATCATTTGTTTAGCGACCATTTGAAGTCATGGTGTCACTGAGAAAAGTGGCTTATGATGAGCCCTTGAGCTTACAACCTTTTCAGGGCCCCGCAGTTACATGATTTGGCTGCTTATCAACCGGCATGCATTTATGACAATCACAGTGACCCACAACTATGGGATGGCTGTTTGTGACCTTGCCAGCTGGCTTCTGACAAACAAAGTCAATGGGGGAAGTTGTCAGGAAGGTTGCAAATCACTGTCATGTGATGTCTGGCTTAATGTTGCACCACTTAATGATAGATTTTCCACTCCAGGTTGTGTTCAGAAAATGAGGACTACCTGTATGTCTTGATCCAGCCTATCTCAAAGGACAAAGAATAGTTGATAGTTGTTATGGAACTAACATTTAAGATGGGACTATTATCTGAGCTGCATTACAAAAAGGAGGGGGAGGGGGATATAAAGATGGAAATATATGTATATTTCCAAGACCCCAGCCTGAAGATGATGAGTGGAACCTCATCACACACACACACACACACACACACACACACACACACACACACACACACACACACACAAATATATATATATATATATATATATATATATATATATATATATATATGATGAGGTTCCACTCATCATCTTCGGGCTGGGGTCTTCGGCTTCGTGCTTGTGTGAGCTAAGTGTGATCAGAGCTGCTGTCTCTCTATAAATATTGGTGGGGGTGTGTGGAGTGCTGGCTTAGTTGCTGTAGGTTGGTTGGTTGGCTGTGTTGGAGTTATTGTTTGCGGATTGTTCGGCTGCTTCATAACATCCTGAGTAGTTGAGGTGCTGGTTGTGTGCCCATTAGTCTTTTGTGTTGTAACGACCTGGGTAATGGGTTGTGTGGTGACATCCTGAGATCTAGTGTGGTGATATCCTGAGTTCTGTGTTGTAACATCCTGGGTGGTAGGCTGTGTTGTAACATCCTGAGCTTTAACGTTGTAACCTCCTGAGTTCTGTGATGTGATATCCGGAGCAGAAGACTGTGATGTAACATATCAGGCTTTGGTTTGGCTCCGAGTTTGAGGTCTAGCTCTGTGTTCATGGTGTGTGTCCATTTGCTTTATGTGGGGGTCGGAGGGAGGTGCAGCATCTGGTGATGTCATCGTGGTTTGGCTTCTGGGTGGTGGTTTCATTTCGTCTGAGGGATGGGTTTGGGCTTGGGTTTAGGTCTGGTGAGGGTGAATGGTGGTGGTGTGCTGTGTTGTTCTGGGGCCGAAGTCAGTTTTCGTGGCTAAGACTCGCTCGTTGATTAGGGTTAGTTTCCAGATGTCTGGTAAGCGGGAGGTATCGTCACGTTTATTCATGTTCTATTTCGATAGCTTCCATAATTATTCTCTAGTTGTGGTGTTCAGTTTTGGAGATTAGTTTGGTTCCTTCAAAATCAGTTTCATGTCCTGTAGCTTTAAGGTGCTGGAAGAGGGAGGAAATTTTTTCTTCTTTTCTGACTGCGTTCTTGTGTTCTGCGATGCGTGCATTTATTCTCCTATTAGTTTGTCCAATGTATGTGGCTGGGCAGATTTTGCATGGTATTTCATAGACTCCTTGGTTTTCTAGCTGGATCATGTCTTTGGGGTTTCTTAAGATGTTGGCTATTTTTTGGTCGGTGCCAAAGGCTGTCTTGATAATGTGTTTGTGGAGAATTTTGCTGATTTTATCTGTGGTGCCTTTGATGTAGGGGAGGAGGGTGATGTCGTTGTACTGTTCTATGTCTCGATTTTTGGGGTGTTTCCCTTTGGATTAGGTTGGTAATTGTATTTCTTTGGAATCCGTTGGAGATTAATATGTTTGTGAGAGTGTGTAATTCAGTTTTCAAGTGGTTTTTGTCAGCTAGGCGTTTGGTTCTGGAGATGAGAGTCTTGGCTACAGAGTTGATCTTTGCAGGGTGGTGATGGGATTGTGCATTTAAGTAGCGGTTGGTGTGTGTTTTTTTCCAGTAGATGGTGTGTCCTAGGGAGCTGTTGGGTTTTTTGTAGATTAGGACGTCCAGAAAGGGGAGTTGGTTGTTAGTTTCCATTTCCATCGTGAATTGTATTTTGGGGTGTAGGCTGTTGAGATGTGTGGGAAGTTGTCCAGTTTTTCTTTCCCGTGTGGCCAAATTACAAAAGTGTCATCTACATATCTGAACCAGAGTTTGGGTTTGTGTTCAGATTTGTCTAAGGCATTGGTTTCAAAGTGTTCCATGTATAGGTTTGCGATGACGGGTGAGAGGGGTGATCACCAACCTATACATGGAACACTTGAGCTTACAACCTTTGTAGGGCCCCGCAGTTACATGGGCTGTGTGGTGTCATCCTGAGATCTAGTGTTTTGATATCCTGAGTTCTGTGTTGCAACATCCTGGGTGGTAGGCTGGGTGGTAGGCCAGGATGTTGCAACACAAAACTCAGGATATCACTATGCTAAATCTCAGGATGCCACCACACAGCCCATTATCCAGGTCATTATAACACAAAAGACTAATGGGCACATAGCCAGCACCTCCACTACTCAGGATGTTACGAAACAGCCGAACAATCCGCAAACAATAACTCCAACATAGCCAACCAACCCATCTACAGCAACTAAGCCAGCACTCCACACAACCCCACCAATATTTATAGAGAGACGGCAGCTCTGATCACACTTTGCTCACACAAGCATGAAGCTGAAGACCCCAGCCTGAAGATGACGAGTGGGACCTTGTCAAAATGTCACCAAGATACTCTCAATCTTACATGGGAAAAGACCTGAATACGCCAAGACTGATACCTGTAAAAACAAACAAATATATATATATATATATATATATATATATATATATATATATATATATATATATATATATATATTTGTTTGTTGTATGTTATGTTGTTGTATGTAATGCTGTATGTTACACCCTGTTGCCCAAATATGGGAAAGAGAAATCTTTTGCCTTGTATCAGCTCAAACTAGAGCCATCCACAGGCAGCAGTCACAACTGTGACATCATATACATTTCTAAAATTTGGATTGACCTAGGGAATCTGCAACTGTCATAAATATGAGTCAGTTGCCAAGCATCTGAATTTTGATCATGTGACCATGAACATGTTGCAATGGTCATAAGTGTGAAAAACTGTCATAAGTCACTTTTTTCAGTGCCGTTGTAACTTCGGTCTCTAAATGAATTTGAGAACTATCTGTATGTATAGCTCAGGGTTAAATACTCTGAACTTTATTCTTTGCTTGCAGTATTTCTGTTATGTCCCGAGCCTTGCAAACGGCTCGGGCGTTTGCAGGCAGTCCCGGGCAGGTGCAAAGCTGCCCGGGACCAGACAGGCTGTCGCCAGCGCCGTGCGCAGGCGCGGGTGCTGGCGCGGGAAAAGTAACCCATTTACCCGGGAGTTGCCTATATAAGAGGCTGCGAGGCGTTTGGGCGAGGCTGAAGCCATCTTCCTGTAAGCTGAACGCTGAATAAATGAAACTGAGAACTCCAGCTGCTTCTCGTGTCTGTTTTCCCGCCACGGACTCAACACTGGCGACGAGGATGGGATGCCTTGCACTACCTGGAAAGGAAGAAGTGTAAGCTTACCCAAGGAGTCCTGAGCGGCGAAAGAGGAACGGCGTCGACTCGGCAGCTGCCCGCCAATCCGGTGCGCATTCGGGGGTAGGCTGGCTGATAGACCCGTCTCCTGAAGATCCGAAGATGGCGAAAATCGGAAGGCTTTCGGAATTCGACGTCTCACATCCAGAGCGGTGGGAGTCCTACGTATCCAGAATGGAGAACTACTTCAAGGCAAACCAAGTGAGGGAAGATAGCTTGAAGGTGGCCACCCTGCTTTGCGTTTGCGGCCAAGACGCCTTCGAAATCGCAGAAAACCTTGCAGCACCTGTTCCAGTAGAGTCTGTAAGCTACGCAGACCTGAAGAAACTGCTGAAGGAGCACTTCAACCCCAAGGTGTCCGTTATTTCATGGCGCCACATCTTCGAACAGAGGGATCAACGGTCCGGTGAGTCAGCCAAGGAATACATCGCCGCGTTACGGAAGGCCGCCAAGCCCTGCGAGTTCAAGGACCTCGAGGAACGACTGAGGGACCGATTCGTGTGCGGGTTAAGGCATCGAGAGCTACAACAGAGACTTTTCGCAAAGGAAGAATTATCCTTCCAAGACGCCTTAAGGGAAGTCACCGCAGAAGAAGCAGCAGGCGGCGCCGTCAAAAACATGCGGCCGATCAGAAACAGTGCAGAGGGTGCGTCCGTGCACCAGGAAGACGTCCGACGAAACTCCGAGGAGGATCCGGACGAGGAAGTCGACCGTCTACACCCCGCGAAGGAAGAGAACCAGAAGGGAAGCTCTTCGGCTCCGCTCAAGTGCATCGGCTGTGGAGGTCGCCACAGGAGAACCGACTGCAAGTTCCGCTCCGCTACCTGCCGGGCATGCGGTAAACAAGGGCACATTGCAGCTGTGTGCCTGGGCCGACGAAAGGCACAACCCCAAGAAGAACGCCTGAAGGGTACCAGATTCCCCAGCCAGAATAGGGTAGGTTTTTGCGCTTCGCGAAGAAGCATCTGTAGAACAGGCACACACAAGCCCATGAAGAAAAAGCTGTCACTCAACGTGAAGCTACAAGGGGTTCCATTATCTATGGAACTAGACACAGGGTCTGCCCTGTCCATCATTTCATTGCATACATTTAGGAAGATTTGTTCCAGAAGTGGGTCTAAGGCCAAGTTAAGGCCTTCTGATATTGTATTAACAGATTTTCAGAACTCAAGAGTGTGTGTTAAGGGGGAGGCCACCCTTAACGTGCAATACAAGAGTTTTGAAGGTCCACTAGACTTATTAGTAGTAGGGGGTGAACGAACGAGTCTCATAGGACTCGATTGGTTTGAGGCCCTGGGGATACACGTCACAGGACTCAATAGCTTACAAACACTCGACCTACAGGAAGTCTGCACAGAATTTGCAGATGTTTTCAGCCCCCAGCTGGGCACATTCAAAGGACCACCTGTGTCCTTAAAGCTAGACCCCACTGTCACTCCCATTAGGATTAAAGCAAGAAGGGTCCCTTTTGCTTTAAAAAGTAAGATTGACACTGAACTAGACAAACTAATCCAACAGGGAATCCTAGAACCTGTTGATTCCAGCCCGTGGGAGACCCCCATTGTCACGCCTCTAAAGGCAAATGGGGACATTCGCATTTGTGCTGATTACAAATGCACACTCAATAAGGCATTGCAGCAACATGCCTATCCTGTTCCTGTGGTCAGTCACATCCTGGCCTCTCTCAAGGGGGGGCGTGTTTTTGCAAAGCTTGACCTAGCTCAAGCATATCAACAGCTGCCTGTTGATGATGATGCTGCCATAGCTCAGACCATTGTGACCCACAGGGGAGCCTTTAAAGTAAAAAGGCTACAGTTTGGAGTGAATGTCGCTCCTGGGATTTTCCAAAGCGTAATGGAAAACACACTACGAGGTATACCAGGGGTCTGCCCCTACTTTGACGATGTCTTGATTGCAGGAGACTCCACACACATTCTAGCTGAAAGGCTTAGGGCTGTCCTGTTAAGATTCAGGAAATCAGGCCTCAAGCTCAGAAAAGACAAATGCCAGATTGGGGTGCCTTCTACTGAATTTCTGGGATTCAAAATTGATGCTGCTGGGATTCATCCTGCTGAATCCAAACTAACTGCTATTTTAGATGCACCCAGGCCAAAGTCTAAGGCCGAACTTCAGGCCTTTCTAGGCCTCCTGAATTTCTACAATTCTTTTCTTCCACATAAAGCTAGTGTAGCTGAGCCTCTTCACAGGCTACTAGACAAACAGGCTGTGTGGCTGTGGTCACAAGCGCATGAGGCTTGCTTTAAAGAAGTCAAGGCCTTGCTCACTTCTAACAGTGTTCTTGCACATTTCAACGAGTCTCTCCCTGTGTGCATCGCTTGTGATGCGTCCCCCTACGGGGTTGGAGCTGTCCTGAGTCACCTCAGGTCTGATGGAACTCAGGTTCCTATTGCATACTACTCCAGAACACTGTCTTCTGCCGAGCGCAACTACGCTCAGATAGACAGGGAGGCTCTGGCTGTTGTTGCTGGAATTAAAAAATTCCACGATTTTCTATATGGCAGGCATTTCACGGTCTTCACTGACCATAAGCCTCTGCTGGGACTGTTTACCACACGTAAGCAGACTCCCCACATCATTTCCCCTAGAATGCTTAGGTGGTCTATTTTTTGTCTGCATATGATTTTTCATTACTCCACAAGCCTGGGAAAGAAATGGGCCATGCTGATGGCCTCAGTAGGTTGCCTCTGCCAGTAGTAGAAGCTGACCCCGCGCCAGCTGTCAACATTCTATCAATCCAAGCCTTGCCCGAGCTCCCTCTTAGTGCCAGGGATGTTACCGCTGAAACAGGTACAGATCACACACTTTCACGTGTCCGCTCCTGGGTCCTGTCCGGGTGGCCTGAGCACTGCCCTAGTCCTGAGTTTCAGAGTTTCTGGTCCAAAAGAAACGAACTGTCCCTTTCTCAGGGTTGTCTGCTTTGGGGAAACAGAGTTGTCATTCCCACCTCAATGAGGACTAGGGTCTTAGAATCCCTCCACGAGGGTCATCCTGGCATTGTTCGTATGAAGGCTCTTGCACGCAGCCACTTGTGGTGGCCTGCTTTAGATAAAGATATTGAGGCTAAGGTACACGCATGCCACCTGTGCCAACGATCTCGCCCAGAGATGCCCCAAGCTCCTGTGCATAGATGGGAGGAAACACAGTCCCCATGGTCTAGGGTGCACATTGACTACGCTGGGCCCTTTCAGGGCCAGTTCTTCTTGGTCCTTGTTGACAGCCATTCAAAATGGCTTGAGGTTGTGCCTGTCTCATCCACCACCACTGCAAAGACTATTCAGGTACTGAGGGGGATTTTTGCTGCACACGGGCTGCCAGATGTCATTGTGTCCGACAACGGCCCTCAATTCACCTCCTCCGAATTCCAAGCTTTCTTACAGGCAAACCTGATTCGTCATGCCACGTCTGCGCCTTTTCACCCGTCCACCAACGGTATGGCTGAACGCATGGTGCGCATCGCAAAGGACGCCTTGAAGAGACTCACCTACGGGGACTGGCATCACAGGTTGGCTGACTTTCTCCTTTCTTATCGCACCACACCGTCCACTTCTACAGGGAGAAGTCCAGCTGAACTTCGTTGGGGGCGCCAACTTACTACTAGACTTGACCGGTTGCATCCGGACAGACTGCCTTCATCTACCTCACATCCTAGGGCACCTAGACAACTACTTGTGGGTGCCCCGGTTTGGGCTCGCAATTACGGGCCTGGTCATACATGGGTCCCCGCTTCTGTGTCCAGGATCACAGGTCCTCTCTCCTACGAGGTTGCCCTGGACAACGGTCGTGTCCTGCGTCGGCACATCGACCAACTTCGCTCTAGGCGAGACTTTTCTGCTGAGACTCCTGGGTCTTTTCCAGGGGGGAGGGGGACCCTTTGGAGCAAAGGGAAGGGCAAGAGCTACTGCCCATCTCCACTGAGGGAGCCACAAACGGCTCGTCCCAAGGTTCTGCAATTGCTCCGAAAAGAAAGTCATGGAGCTTACCCACACAACAGGCACTCACGCCTACTCCAGCCAGGGAGTCACCCCGGGGGCATACTCACTTTCCACACACATCACACAGCACTCCAGCAACGGAGGATACCCGGGGGCATCCCAACAAATCATTCCCCGCAAGAGAGCTGGCACACAATTCCCAAGGTTGGCCTGACCTTACCCCAAATCCTACAGGGGGTCAAACATACACAGAGCTAGTCGAGGAACCAAGTCCCGACTACAACAACCCTAGCACAAATCAGGGAACACCTGAGTTTTGGGAAAGTACAGAAACCCACACGAGCCCGAACACAGAATGGGGTTCAGGGAATGGACAGCCTCCTGACAGGTCTTGGACTGACCTAGGAGGTTCTACAGAGACGCCCAGCAGCGGCTATCACTTCAAGGGGCCTGAGGGTCTACAGCTAGGTAGGTCAACCAGGTCACAAAGTAACAGAGGCCCTGGCCTGACGAGCCCGGTGGGCAAGCAAGCAGGCCAGGCATCGGGGCACAGTCCTTGGAAGACACCAGGGCACAATAGAGAGAACAGGCTCACGCCTCCCTCCAGTCAGGGGACTTATGCCAGTAACCCAGAGCTAAGAAGGTCACAGAGAGCAAAGAAATCTCCTAAGTATCTAGAAGATTACATAACATTGCTGGCAAGGCAAAAGCCAGTAATCAGTGGGAGCACTGGGGAGCAAAATGTCATATAAAATAAATGTTGTATGTTGGTAGTAGTTTTAGCCCGGGGGAAAGGGGTGTTATGTCCCGAGCCTTGCAAACGGCTCGGGCGTTTGCAGGCAGTCCCGGGCAGGTGCAAAGCTGCCCGGGACCAGACAGGCTGTCGCCAGCGCCGTGCGCATGCGCGGGTGCTGGCGCGGGAAAAGTAACCCATTTACCCGGGAGTTGCCTATATAAGAGGCTGCGAGGCGTTTGGGCGAGGCTGAAGCCATCTTCCTGTAAGCTGAACGCTGAATAAATGAAACTGAGAACTCCAGCTGCTTCTCGTGTCTGTTTTCCCGCCACGGACTCAACAATTTCATTACCCCACTAGCTAACATCACTGTTAATGAGTGTGGAGTTTGCTCACTGTTTATTCAGGTAGCTTGTATATTATTTAGAAAAGCTTGTTTTTCAAGCAGGGGTGTAGTTTTTCCTTGATTAGGGTATTGTTCTCTGCTTGTTTGTCTGGTGTATATCTCTGTTTATCTGGATGTTGACGCTGGAAAGGAAGTGTTCTGGATTTTTTTTTCCTTCTTGGTTTTTTTGTTGTGTCCTTTGAATAGTTTGTAAATATGGTTTATTTCTATATGGCTGTGGGTGGCTGATTTGTCTGAATGGCAAGCTTCCAGGAATTTCCTAACATTTTGGGATTTGGCTTGGTCTAGGATGCTACCAATTTTCCAGTTAGTGAGTATACGTTTGGGCTGCCTACACATGAAATAATTTTGATCTTCCTTTTCTTCAAGCCATTTTGCTATACATAATGAGTAATATATGTTATGTGATAGCAGTGGCAAAATAGCTGAACAAAGCTAGAGAGGTTCCTAGAAGCTGATCAATTCTCATTGCTGGCTAGCAATAAATCTATAAAAATAGTTTCTATGCAAGAAACATTTTGGTGGGGTAATGAATGCTGCAAGCTTTATTGAATTATAGAGCAAAATGCAGAAAAGTTTCTCTTTGGAAGATCACTTTACTAGGTAGATTTGATTACATTTCAGTAGATCATGTGTTTTCCCCAGCCATATAAATTTAGTGATGTCTGTGCTTGTTCGGTCTTTGCTATCTACTCACCTTTTAAAGGCATAGCTGGACTTAGCAAAATAATAATTTATTTATTTTTTTGCAAATTTACTTTTCTGTTAAAACACTGAAAAAACAAAGCTTAAACTGGAGTTTTAAAGGGGTATTATCTGAAAGGTCAATTGATTTTTTAAAAGATTACATAAAAGTTATGGTCCAGGAAATCTTTCTTCTTGCTTTGGAAGTGATAATAAGCATCTAGGTTACTGCGATGAAAAGTAATTGAAAAGGGGAATAGAGCCCCCCCCCTCACTTTATTATCTCTCTCTCTCTCTCTCTTTATTATCTGTCTCTCTTTATCTCTCTCTCTCTCTCTCTCTTTCTCTCTCTCTCTCTCTCTCTCTATTATCTCTCTGTATCTCTGTTCCTCTTTGTCTCTTTTGCTCTCTTATAGCTCTCTATCTCTGTTTCTCTCTTTGCCTCTCTCTCTCTCTCTCTCTCTTGGTTTCTCATCGCTCTCTCTGTTTCTCTCTCTCTCTCTCTCTCTCTTTTTATCTCTCTTTTTTTCTCTATTTCTAAAATAAATTTATAAATTTTATTTTTAGATATGCAACAATCCTCTATGTAGCACAGTTAGAATAATGGCATCTATGCCTCTGCTTGTTCATTTTGCTCATAAAACATTCAATTGTACTTTTGTGTATAAATATTTATCCTGGTATCTAAATATCACTTTCAGAAAGAACAGTATGAACTGTATGTTTACTGGAAAATAATGTCGAGTTTACTTTTATAAGTAGCATGATGTGCAGTAACTTAAACTCATATCTAACTAAACGTGTTGACTCCCCTGCACTCCAAGTAAAAGTTGTGGCTACTTTTAAGAGTTGTAATAACTTTAATGAGTGGTTTCTTTAAAGTAGCAACACCTTTCTTTTTTTTACCCTAATTCAACTAGAAGCTGAAAGAGAGTCTGGCTGTTTTAATAAACAGCATAGAGGTTTGGGGGACATTTGAATAATCTCTGAAGAAATAGAAATAACTATTGCTTGCATAATGTGAGTTTTTAATCCAGACCTTAATATTTGTTTATCTTCTCCTTTGTTTTTCCAGACATTTATAGTACTGAACAAAGGGAAGACGATCTTTCGATTTAGTGCCACTCCTGCCTTGTACATTCTTAGTCCTTTTCATCGAATCAGAAGAATAGCAATTAAAATTCTGGTACATTCATATCCTTTTACCTGTTTATTTCCTGACCAATGTAGTTAGAATAACAGAATAACAGAACTGGAAGGGAGGTTGGAGATCTTTTAGTCCAGCCCTCTGCTCAACGGGAGACCTTATACTGTTTCAGACAAGTGGCTGTCCAGTCTCTTCTTAAAAACCTCCACTGATGGAGCACCCCAACTTCTGGAGGCAAGCTGTTCCACTGATTAATTGTTCTCACTGTCAGGAAGTTTCTCCTTAGTTCTAGGTTACTCCTCTCTTTAATTAGTTTCCATCCGTTGCTTCTTGTCCTGCCTTCAGCTGCTTTGGAGAATAGCTTGACTCCCTCTTCTTTGTGGCAACCCTGGAACACTGCTATCATGTCACCCCTCATCCTTCATTTCATTATTCGCTGAACAGTAACAAGTCATATGAACTTCATTGAGTTGGTTGCTCTTATTTATTTAGAGCTGGGCCTTGAGGGTGTCTTCCAAATATTTTGAAATATAGCTCCAAGATTATTATTTTTTTTTACTTTCACAGACTCAGTCACAGATCAGAGATTATAAAAACTGTAATCCAAAACATCTGGAAGACACCATATTGCTTCTTTCTGCTCTTCTTCTGAATATATTCATAGTTGCTGATTGTTAGACATTAAAGACCTTTTTGGGGGAGAAGGAGGTATATTAAATGAAACAAAATCTCTCAGTTCTATAAACCAAGAGAGCTGATTTTTTTTAAAAAAAAAAACTTGCATATATAATAGAAGTTGAACACTTTGAATATTTTCCCCTTTGTTTTGCATAATACCCCTTTGCAGGTTCCTTTTTATTTTGCATAATTTGTTATGCTATGCTTATCATGGGAAGGGACCACTTTTAGCCATCAAATATTGTGCACCCAAGGTGGTAGCTGTAGGGGTGTGTTTCAAAAAGTAAGTCTGATCATTGAGCTCCTGCAAGTATATTTATTTTTATTCATTAACTCTTCAGACTTTTAAAAGGTTAAAAAAAATGGATGAAATTGTGCTTTTGGTTTAAAAGAATGCTTAAATAGAGGGGGAGTTGTAATCTATGCCGACTAACTTATTATGCACTGGATTTATGCATATATGTTAATTTTTAATTTTTGAAGCACGAACAATTTTTGAAGAATGCACACAAAGCCTGTTTAAACCTTGTCTATTTAAACCTTTGTCATGGGTGAACATAATAAATGGGTAAGTGTGTATTTAATTTTTGTTTTTTTAAATGAGTGACCTATACTTTTAAAAACAGATCAACTCCCACAACTGCAAGAGATGATAAAGTGACACAAAGAGAATGTATTTCAATTATGCATTGATAAAACTGTTAGCTATATTGTATTTTGAAATTTAATGAAATCTCTTTGTTGTGTTGAATTATACATTTTGCTGCTCCTTTTTTTTTGATACCCTGAGATTGTTGAACAGAAAAAAAAAATACCTATCTAGACTTCATCCTATAAGTTATTAGTGGGATTAGGTTGTGGTGTCCAGCAGGTACTTGAAATAGATGCTACAATACAATGGATAACTTTTGTTCTTCATAATGTTCTTCTGATTCCAGTTTGCACACCATTCATTGGACCATATTTTTTGCCTTATATGCTGGTTTACCCAACCTCATGGCTAGTTTATGGGCCAGTGTGCTATATGCATCCAGAGACCAAGGTTAACTTAATCGAGGTTAAGCCAGAATTGAGAACAGTGGTGGTGAACAGTCTATTATTAAATCCAATTATAATTTGACTTAGCATAAGGAAGCTTCTAACTAGCTTGTCTTCTCCAAATGTCCAATCAGTGGTCATCTGATAGGCCTCACCTACCAATGTAAGCAGGCCAGACAAAAATGCAGCCTTGGAATCCCGTGGTTTTTTTAAAAAGCCAGGTCAGAGTCAGGTGGTGCATTTGCCCAAAACATGAGACTTGCTTTGTTATAAAGAAATGAGCCTATTTTGGGTCAGTATATTGTATGAACCCCAGAACAGGATGATGTATATTATGAGATGCAGCCCCTGAATATTAGGCCTGTGTGAAGTGATTACAGGCTGTCCTTGACTTACAACCATTGGCTTAGTCTCTGAAGTTACAACAGCACGGAAAAAAGTGAACCTGTGACTGTTTTTCACACTTTAGACCAGGGGTAGGCAACCTTGGCTCTTTTATGATTCGTGGACTTCAACTCCCAGAATTCCTGAGCCAGCCATGCTGAGGAGAAATGGAGAGGTTGCCATGCTGAGCCGTGCTGGCTCAGGAATTCTGGGAGTTGAAGTCCACGAGTCACAAAAGAGCCAAGGTTGCCTACTTCTGCTTTATACTGTTGCAGTAGCCCCATGGTCATGTGAAAAATTAGATATTTCATAACTGGTTCATCTTTATGACAGTTGCAGTGTCCCTAGATCATGTGATCCCCTTTTATGACCTTCTGACAAGCAAAGTTCATGGAGAAACCAGATGCTGTTACTCACTGTTACTCACTTAATAACTACAGTGACACATTTAACAACTATGGCAAGCAAGGTCGTAAAATGAGGCAAAAAATCACGTAACAACTGTATTTCTTAGCAGAAATTTTGGCCTCAGCTGTGGCCGCAAATCGAGGACTACCTGTGCTATTGCCTTTGACAGACGCCTTCAGGACATGGTGGATTTGTTTTGATTTACTTTGTTGATCAGAAGTGATCACCTAGTTTTACTCTCATAAAGCAATTAGGGTGGTCCTGAACTGCTTCAGCTTTGGTGGAATTGTACTTTTATTTTTGCCCAATGCTTCCAGCATGCCTGAATCTTAGGTTACTTTCTGCCTTGCCCTAGATAAGTGACTTGATAGAACAGAACAGAACAGAACAACACAGTTGGAAGGGACCTGGGAGGTCTTTTAATCCAACCCTCTGCTCAGGCAGAAAACCCTATTCCATTTCAGACCAATGGCTGTCCAGTCTCTTCTTAAAAACTTCCAGTGTTGGAGCATTCACCACTTCTGGAGGCAGCTTGTTCCACTGGTTAATTGTTCAGTCAGGAAATTTCTTCTTAGTTGCAGGTTGCTTCTCTCTTTGGTTAGTTTCCATCCATTGCTGGAAATCAGATGATCTGATTTGGTTATTTGGAGAACATGAGCTAGTTAGAAGCTTCCTTGTGCTAAGTTGGATTATATTTGGATTTAATAACCAGTGGTTCTGAACAGTCTATTATTAAGTCCAAATAAAATCTGACTTAGCATAAGGAAGTTTCTAACTAGCTCGTCTTTTCCAAATGACCGAATCAGGTCTTTCCCAAGCTGCGTGGGAGAAGGCCATGAGGACTCTGAAATAAGGCAAGATGCTTTTAGATATGAAAGGATCATGAATGAAGACAAATATACAGCTCATAGGATAGGGATAAAGATAATGGTGATAATGATGCAAAATCGTATTTGGATCAGTCACCAGGACCAGATAAAGCAACATGTGGCTTCTTAAAACCACTTAAAAGAGGAGCTAACCCTAATGGATGCTGCATGTGCAAACTGCCTTCTTAATTTGATGTTTAACTGAAGACTTCATTATCTCCACTCCTCTATGGCCCTTCTTTATGTGCAGGTAGTCCTCGACTTATGACCACAATTGAGCCCAAAATTTATGTTGCTACGTGAGACATTTGTTGAGTGATTTTTGCCCCATTTTATGACTTTTCTGGCTACAGTTGTTAAATGAAGCATTGCAGTTGTTAAGTAAATCTGGCTTCCCATTGACTTTGCTTGTCAGTAAGTCCCAAAGTTGATCACATTACCCTGGGATATTGCAACCGTCACTCATAGGCCAAGCATCCGAATTCTGATCACGTGACCAAGGGGATGCTGCGGTGATTGTAAGTGTGAAAAACAGGTGATAAGTCACTTTTTTTCAGTGCTATTGTAACTTTGGACCATCACTAAATGAACTATTGTAAGTTGAGGATTACCTGTATTGGAGCCTTGGTGGTGTAGTGGTTAGAATGCAGTATTGCAGGCTGACTCTGCTCACTGCCAGGAGTTCGATCCTGATGGGGCTCATGGTTGATTCAGCCTTCCGTCCTTCCGAGGTCAGTAAATTGAGGACCCAGATTGTTGGGAGGGGCCATAAGCTGATTCTGTAAACTGCTTAGAGAGGGCCGTAAAGCACTGTGAAGCAATACATAAGTCTGAGTGCTAATGCTATCTATCTATCTATCTATCTATCTATCTATCTATCTATCTATCTATCTATCTATCTATCTATATCTTATGTCTGTCTCCATCCATCCATCCATCCATCCATCATCCATCCATCCATCCATCCATCCATCCATCCAGCTAGCGAGCTATCTATCTAGCTAGCTATCGTATGTCTGTCTCCATCCATCCCTCCATCCATCCATCCCTCCATCCCTCCATCCATCTTCCGAATGAATCTAAATGAGAACCCAGATTGTTGGGGGCAATAGACTCTATAAACTGCTTAGAGAGGGCTGTAAAGCACTATGAAGGGGTATATAAGTGCTATCTCTCTCTCTCTCTCTCTCTCTCTCTCTGTGTCTGTCTGTTTCTCTCTCTATCTCTCTCTGTCTCTCCCTCCTTCCCTCCTCTCTCTCTCTCTCTCTCTCTCTCTCTCTTTGTCTCTCTCTGTCTGTCTGTCTGTCTGTCTCTCTCTCTCTCTCTCTCTCTGTCTCTCCCTCCTTCCCTCCTCTCTGTCTCTCTCTCTCTCTCTCTCTCTCTTTGTCTCTGTCTGTCTGTCTGTCTGTCTGTCTGTCTCTCTCTCTCTCTGTCTCTCCCTCCTTCCCTCCTCTCTCTCTCTCTCTCTCTCTCTCTCTTTGTCTCTCTCTGTCTGTCTGTCTGTCTCTCTCTCTCTCTCTGTCTCTCCCTCCTTCCCTCCTCTCTGTCTCTCTCTCTCTCTCTCTCTCTCTCTCTCTCTCTCTCTCTCTTTGTCTCTCTCTGTCTGTCTGTCTGTCTGTCTCTCTCTCTCTCTCTCTCTCTGTCTCTCCCTCCTTCCCTCCTCTCTGTCTCTCTCTCTCTCTCTCTCTCTCTCTTTGTCTCTCTCTGTCTGTCTGTCTGTCTGTCTGTCTGTCTCTCTCTCTCTCTCTCTCTCTCTCTCTCTCTCTCTGTCTCTGAATCTAAATGAGGACCCAGATTGTTGTGGGGGGGGAGCAACAGGCTGACTGTGAACTGCTCAGAGAGGGCTGTAAAGCATTGTGAAGCGGCATACAAGTCCAAGCGCTATTGAGATTTTATTGGAGATCTGTAGCAGCAGATCAAAACTCCTTATTCATCTTCAGACCCCGATGTGTCACCAAGAATGGCCTTGCAGCTGCTGGTTAGCAGTTTCCTTTCATGGCTGATTTTGGTCTTCTTGCCTCGAAGAACCTCCGTGAGCCCTGACTAGGGTAAGTGCTTATGCATAAATGTAGAGATGCTGCAAACACATTGTTGTTGTTAATTGCAAAGTCGTGTCCGACCGATCGCAACCCCATGGACAATGTTCCTCCAGGTCTTCCTGTCCTCTACCATCTTCTGGAGTCCATTTAAGTTCACACCTACTGTTTCAGTGACTCCATCCAGCCACCTCATTCTCTGTCATCCCCTTCTTCTATTGCCCTCCATCTTTTCCAGCATTAGGCCCTTCTCCAGTGAGTCCTTCCTTCTCATTAGGTGGCCAAAGGACTTGAGTTTCAACTTCAGGATCTGGCCTTCTAAAGAGCAGTCGGGGTTGATCTCTTCTAGGACTGACCGGTTTGACACAGTCCAAGGGACTCGCAGGAGTCTTCTCCAGCACCAGAGTTCAAAGGCCTCAATTCTTTGGCGCTCAGCCTTTCTTATGGTCCAACTTTCACAGCCATCCATTGCAACTGGGAAAACCATGGCCTGGACTATACGCACTTTTGTTGGCAGGGTGATGTCTCTGGTTTTTAGTATGCTGTCTAGATGCTCATAGTTTAAGTTCCATTTTTTTAAGGATTATGAAATGTAATACAGGTAATCCTCGATTTACAACCATTTGTTTAGTGACTGTTCAAAGTTACAACGGCACTGAAGAACAGTGAGTTATGACTTTTTCCACATTTACCACCGTTGTAGCCTCTCATGGTCATGTGATCAAAATTCAGATGCTCGGTAACTGGCATGTACTTATGACGGTTGCAAGGTCCCAGAGTCATGTGATCCCCTTTTGTAACCTTCTGACAAGCAAAGTCAATTGGGGAAGCCAGATTCACTTAACAACCGTGTTACTAACTTAACAATTGCAGTGATTCACTTAACAACTGTGGCAAGAAAGATAGTAAAATGGGGCAAAAGTCACTTAACTCTCTTGCTTAGCCACATAAATTATGGCCATAAATTGAGGACTCAGTTGTGGTTGTAAGTTGAGGACGACCTGTACAGTGCTGTAAGGGTAAGGGTATAATTTCACATTTTCTGCAGACAATTCAGCTTTTCAGAGGTAACTTCAGACTTGCCGTTCTTCTTTGAGAGAAGATTAGGGATGTTGTCTTGTAGCTAAAGACTAGACAAAGAGATATTAAGATATCTTATCCCAGTAGTGGTAACCTATGGCACGGGTGGCAGAGGTGGCACTCAGAGTCCTCTCTGTGGGCACGCGCGCCATCACCCCAGTCCTAGGCCTTCAGCTGGGTTTTATAAAACCTTTTCGCTTTAGGCCTCCGCCGCCGTGTGCAAAAAAAAAAAGGTTCAGTCAATTTCAATTTCTCACGGGAAAAAAAAGATCTTGCAAAGTTGGAATCGATTGATTGAATTTTTTAGTCCCACCCAGTCTGTCGTTACCACCGCAGCCACGCCCACCCAATGGGCCATGCCCACCCAATGGGCCACACCCACCCAACCGGCCACGCTCACCCGGCACTCGACGATGCATAAGTGGGTTTTGCAGTCCCTTATCAGTTTTGAAAAGAAGTGATTTTCAGGCCTTATTGCATAATTAAGCATCTAACTGGATGTGTTTCTCTTCTGTGAGTTCAGTACAAACAAGAATTGTCCCGCTTTTGTGATATAGCTAGCTGAACTTAGAGGATCCTAAAAGTTAAACAGGGTTGAATCTGTGGGGGTCCTTGATATTCTCTAAGCTTGGTGATTTTCTTGCAGATGTTTCATTACCAAACTAGGTACTGTAACATCATCAGTGCACCTAATTCACTACCTACTTAGACACTGAAACATCTGCAAGAAAATAGCTAAACTCAGAGACCAATAAGAACACTAAAATTTAACCCCAAGCTACAAATATTCTCTTCTACCAGCAAGGTTATAGGATAGTCTAAGGGAAACAATCCTAGATGAAGACACGTCTAACGATTTCATATTTCTATCACAAAAAAAGGAGTTGAGTTTTAATTTATACATAAAAAAATGCAACATGACATTATCCACAAGAATTATTTACATGTTAACATTAGTCATTTTCCCCTGGAGCCTTTATGCCAGCAGAAAATTCAGATCTAAGAATTAGATGCAAAGGCAGCCCAGAATAATTTAGCCACCCCAATATCAACCTGGTGGATAACAGTTGCACTGTAAGCAACGAGGCAGACGCTTTTTGGAAGATGGTTTGCAGAGCTGAGCTGAGGGTCAAGTTTCTTGCTCTCAACTCTATTCCTTGGCTACCAGTGAGGAACACCTTGTGACATTTCTTCACTGTTCTTGTGGGGCTGTTGCTTTTTTGCTCTGTGGATGCTGTCAATACAATAAGTCTTTAAGAATGTAAGGCCAAGCGAATGTCATTCTTCCCTTGGGTTTCCAGGATGGGATTTCACTCCCTACATCCTGGAGGAATGTGTGGGTGGATTTATACCGACAATCAGATATAGTTCTTCTATCTGGCTTGGAAACATGAACAATGCCAGGGTCGTACTGTGTATATATATATATATCTGAACAGAAAGCGTCTACTCTAAGCTATGTTGTTGCATCCTGCAATATCTAATGCACAGAGCTGCAGGCAAGAGACTAGATTTGATGGCTTCATTCAAGCAAGTGTGTACTTTACAAATTGGCTGAAACAGATTTATTAAAATACATGTCTTCCGTGACTCAGCAAAGCGCATGTTATGCTTCTGGTTCCCTTGATACTTGATCAAAAGACAGAGCTCATGCTGGATAAGTGTGCATTTAATACATCTGCCTCCTATTTCAAGAAACATTGGATCGACTTGTGATAGGACCCTGGGTTGTGTGCCCTCATTAAATCAGTGACAAGTCAAAAATCTCTTCTACGATACCTGAGTGGAGCAAACAATTTAAACTGAAAATCAAGTAAGGTTGCATGATTTCTCATGTGTTAAAACCAGGAAGGATAATTTATTTTGTTAATCATGGGCATTTTAGTCCGACTTGTGTTATTAGCCATATTAATCTTATCAAGACAAAGCAGATTTACTTATGTGCCCATTGATGGCAGTACACAATTCACAGTGCTTAATGGAGATAATAATATAACTCTATTCAGCAATTTTTCTGGCCCTTGTTATATCACCAAGCAGTGATATTCAAATACTTCAACATGCCTTCACTAATGTAAAGTCTATAAAGCTGCTTTACTAAAAATAAAAGTAAAAACTTTTCGGTGCAACTTGGCAAGTAATAGCATGCTTGCAATTTTTTGTGTGTGCATAGAGCAGTGGTTCTCAACCTGTGGGTCGGGACCCCATTTGGGGTCGAACAACCATTTTTACGGGGGTCGCCAAACAAGGCTGTCCGCTATTTTTTCCCCCTTTTCTTTGGCCACGCCCCTGGCACACAGTGATGTATAAGTGGTTGGGGGTCACCACAACATGGGGAACTGTATTATGAGGTCGCGGCATTAGAAAGGTTGAGAACCACTGGCGTAGAGGTAATCCTTGACTTATAACAGTTCATTTAGTGGCTGTTCAAATTTACCCCAACAATGAAAAAAATGAGTTATGACTGCTTTTCACACATAAGGCCGTTGCAGCATTCCCAGGGTCACAGGATCAAAATTCAGATGCTTGGGAACTGACTCACATTTATGACCATTGCTGTGTCATGTGATCCCCTTTTGCAACCTTTTGACAAGCTGAGTCAGTGGGGAAGCCAGATTCACTTAACAACCGTGTTACTAATTTAACAACTGCAGTGATTCATTTAACAACCGTGGCAAGTAAGGTCATAAAATGGAGCAAATCTCACTTAACAACTATGTCACTTAGCAATGGAAATTTTGTGTTCAATTGTGGTTGTAAGTCGAGGACTACCTGTATTCATTCCCTGGAACAGGATTTCCTTAGAGGAGAAATATTTCCACATTCTTCTGAGTTCGCTGGGGGTAGAGTGGGGTGGGGGCTGGATCTGAAAATATATGGAAACAAATATATTCCCTAAATATCTTAAGCAAGGAGTTATACTGTTGGCTTAGTGAAAGATTTCCATGTTCTCATGTTTCTTTCAGTGTTTCTTCAACTGTGGTCCTATGACACCGAAAGACCCATCAGGACTCTCTCAGGGCCTAGGAAATCCAAATTATTTGCCTGAAAAATAATAAAAAAAATTAAAATCCCAATTGTTAGAAGCAATAATGCCACTGAATGCATTCATTTAAATTTTTAATTTTTGTTTTGTTTATTTATTTGTATTTACAAATAACCCAAGGTGGCGAACATATCCAGCATATTTTCCTCTTCTTATTTTCCTCACAACAATCCTGTGAGGTCAGTTGGGCTGAGAGAAAGTCATTGATTCACCTAGCTGGCTTTCATGCCTAAGGCGGGACTAGAACTTACAGTCTTCTGGTGATTGGCCCAAAGTCACTCAGATGGCTTTCATGCCTAAGGCGGGACTAGAACTCACAGTCTTCTTGTAATTGGCCCAAAGTCACCCAGATGGCTTTTATGCCTAAGGCTTTTATGCCTAAGGCGGGACTAGAACTCACTGTCTCCTGGTGATTGGTCCAAAGTCACCCAGATGGCTTTTATGCCTAAAGTGGGACTAGAATTCACAGTCTTCTTGTGATTGGTCCAAAGTCATCCAGATGGCTTTTATGCCTAAGGCAGGACTAGAACTCATAGTCTCTTGGTGAGTCTGTTGGGCTGAGAGAAAGTCATTGATTCACCTAGCTGGCTTTCATGCCTAAGGCGGGACTAGAACTTACAGTCTTCTGGTGATTGGTCCACAGTCATCCAGATGGGTTTTGTGCCTAAGGCAGGACTAGAACTCATAGTCTCTTGGTGAGTCTGTTGGGCTGAGAGAAAGTCATTGATTCACCTAGCTGGCTTTCATGCCTAAGGCAGGACTAGAACTCATAGTCTCTTGGTGATTGGTCCACAGTCATCCAGATGGGTTTTGTGCCTAAGGCAGGACTAGAACTCACTGTCTCCTGGTGATTGGCCCAAAGTCACCCAGATGACTTTCATGCCGAGGGCAGGACTTGAACTCACCAGTCTCCTGCTTTCTAGCAGGAGATAGCATTTACCATTTTAATGTGGTAAATATTGATAAATATAATCCATGCAAACAAAAACTTTTTAAAAGTGGGAATGGGTCTTGAAAAAAAAAGATTAAGAAACACTGCTTTATTTCGTTTAAAAATTCCCTTGGGCATATATTGGACAAGGAGATCTAATTCCAGATTAATTAGCCTTTTAATTCTAGATTTACAAAGACTACTTGCAGTTAATCATCAGGG
Organism: Crotalus tigris; assembly: GCF_016545835.1. NCBI lineage: Eukaryota > Metazoa > Chordata > Lepidosauria > Squamata > Viperidae > Crotalus > Crotalus tigris. The sequence goes on along the minus strand of NW_024100470.1, from coordinate 222,900 downwards.
AATTACACGAACAGCCAGACACAGAAGATCAATGTGAAACTTTCTCCAGGAATGTTGGAGAATTTTATCTCCTCTGACACCAACCCTTTATTCACGAACTATGGGTAGTCCTCAACGTATGACCATAACTGAGCCCAACATTTCTGTTGCTAAGTGAAATATTTGTTAAGTGAATTTGCCCCATTTTATGACCTTTCTTGCCACAGTTGTTAAGGGAACCAGCTTCCTCTCTGACTTTGCTTATGAGAAGGTGTGAAAAACAATCATAAGCCACTTTTTTCAGTCCCATTGTAACTTTGAACAGACACTAAATAATTGTTGTAAGTCGTGGATTGCCTGTAGTTTCTTGAGACTTCTTGGCTCATGAACAGGACTGAGTATGGGTCCCTGTCGCAAGTTATGAGGAAATCAAAGTAATGGGCACCTGATTAAGTCATGATGCCACGGATGCCATTGTGCCCTTGGCAATCGCTCGGGTCACAACATCCAGGGTAAGAAGGAATGTGGTTTGCCCAGTGACATCATGGTGCAAAGGCTGTCCTTTAGAATAGAATAGAATGACAGAGTTGGAAGGGACCTTGGAGGTCTTCTAGTCTAACCCCCTGCTCAGGCAGGAAATCCTATACCATTTCAGACAAACAGTTGTCCAATCTCGTCTTAAAAACATCCAGTGTTGGAACATTCACAACTTCAGGAAGTTTCTCCTTAATTCTAGATTGCTTCTCTCCTTGACTAGTTTCCATCCGTTGCTTCTTGTCCTGCCTTCAGGCGCCTTGGAGAATAGCTTCACCCCTTCCCTCTTCTTTGGGGCAGCCCCTGAGATGTTTGAACACTGCTATCATGTCATTCCTCGTCCTTCTCTTCCTTTGTCTCCCCCTTGCAGATCCCGTGTGATTACAGGGGATTATTTACTTGAATGCAGAAAAGAAAGAGGTTTTTAAGAAGAGACTGGATGGCCATTTGTCTGAAATGGTATAGGGTTTCCTGCCTGAGCAGGGGGTTGGACTAGATGACCTCCAAGGTCCCTTCCAACTTTATTATTATTATTATGGATCATCGCACAGTCAGCCAGATGTTCAGACTGGATTTGGCATTTTGTTTACCTATCGAGTCCTTACCCAGGACCTGGGATAGGTAGATATGGATGTTGTTGTTGTTGTTGTTATTATTATTATTATTATTATTATTATGCCCCATACAACAAAATATCTGCCGAATAGTTCACAACAGTCAATATGCAGGTAGCCCTCAACTTACAAGCATTCATTTAGTGACCGTCCAAAGTTACAATGGCCCTGAAAAAAGGGACCTATGACCGTTTTTCACACTTAGGATTGTTGCACAATCTGCATGATCATGTGATCCAAATGTGAACGCTTGGCAACTGGGATGTATTTATGGCGCTTGCACCGTCCCCCAGCAAAGTCCATGGGGAAGTCAGATTCCCTTAACTACCGTGCGACTAAGTTAACATCTGCAGTGTCTCACTTAACAGCGGTGGTAAGAAAGTTCGTAAAATGAGGCAAAACTCCTTTAACAACGCTTTCGCTTAGCAACATAAATTTTTGGGCTCAGTTGTGGTTGAGGACTACCTGCATATGTTTGGGGTTTTAATCCTTATTTATCTCACACGGACAGTGCACAGCTGGCTGCTTTTCTTCAAGACTACAGGAAGTATTGAGATGTGTTGAGGGTCCCTCTCTGAGGGAGATGGGTTTTTTTAATTTCTTTAAATAAATAAATAAATAAATAAAGCAAGCAAGCAAGCAAGCCAGCCAGCCTGGGAACTGCTCATTCCTGCCTTCCCAGCTTCAGGGAGAGGTTTAGATCCAGTAGTAAAGAACTTACAATAACTTCCCTTTGATTGAATCATACATTTCAGTTGGACAGATAGAAGAGAATATTTATAGCTCAGGGGTTCTGTGGTTTTTCTTGCAGATGTTTCATGACCCAACTAGGTAACATCATCAGTGCTAGAAGAAGGGGTTTACATAGTGGAGAAGGGGGGGGAGAGGAGGAGGAGGAGAAGAAGGAGGAAGACTGTGGGATCCTCAGTGCTCTCTGAGCTTGGTGGTTTCCTTGCAGACGTTTTGTTACCCAACCTGGTAAGATTAGCAGTGCTAAAAGGCTTTGTTCTCTTTATATGCAGTGGCTTGCCTTGTCAGTGTTGGTGGGAGTGGTTTTTTGGTGGGTCCTTGATTAGGTTGTGGTTTACCATTAGCTTGTTTGTCTGGGTTGACAGTTCCTTGATTGGGGTATTGTTTACTTCTTAATTGATAGTGTTGTATTAATCATGGTGTTAATCCCTGCTCATCTGAGTGTTGGTTGCTACCAACTCAGGAGAGCTGCAAGGATCCCACATTTCAGTGGCTGAGCTAAACCTGATTAACAAATTTGCTGATGCTACATAGCTGAAGGCGGCAGAAGTTTGCACTGGCAAAAGCAGAGAGCCAGATATACCCCTCTCTCCAAGTGGAAAAAAATTGCTGTGTCTCATCTTCATCATTATTTAAAGCAGGGGGCTTTCAACCTTGGCGACTTTAAGACTTGTGGACTTCAGCTCCCAGAATTTCCCAGCCAGCATGCATTACGCTTTGCTTTGCTTTGCTTTGCGTTGCTTTGCGTTGCTTTGCGTTGCTTTGCGTTGCTTTGCTTTGTGTTGCTTTGTGTTGCTTTGCGTTGCGTTGCATTGCGTTGCTTGGCTTGGCTTGGCTTGGTTTTGCTGGCTGGGGAATTCTGGGAGTTGAAGTCCACAAGTCTTAAAATCACCAAGATTGGAAACCCCCTGCCCTAAGGGGCAGCTTTGCTGCTCGTCAGGCACTGATCAGGGTTTTATCTTTGTTTTTTCCTGGCCATGAATGATCATCCTGACAAATGAAGAATAAAAAAAAGTGGAATATTGAATACCTGTAATCCTTGATTTACAACCATTTGTTTAGTGACCGTTCAGGGTTTCAATGGCACTGAAAAGGATGAGTTATGATCAGTTTTCACACTTACGACTGTTGTAGCATTCCCCCTGGTCATGTGATCAAAATTTGGATGCTTGGCAACTGGCATGTACTTATGGCAGTTGCACTGTCCCAGGGTCACGTGATTACCATTTGTAACTTTCCCAGCCAGCTTCCAACAAGCAAAGTCAATGGGGAAAGCCAGATTCACTTAACAATCACATGATTCATTTAACAACGGCAGTGATTTGCTTAACAACCATGCCAAAAGGAACATAAAATGGGGTACAACTAACAAGAACTGTCTTGCATAGCAAGGGAAATTATGGTCTTAAGTCAAGCACTACTTGTATCATTTTAACTGGGTAGCTGGAAAAAACACTGACTGGTTCAACATTGTGATGTGATTAGAATTAGTAATGGTGGGGAAATCTAACAATATTGTGGTAGTTGTCAACCCTTTAGGTAGGGCATGCAAAAAAGCAGGCATTAAGGATTCCAGGAATATGGCTTCTATGGTTGAATAAAAGGATCGTGGAAGTTTTTCCATATTCCTTTCTGTTCCATGTTACAGAGAGCAAAATCAAGGATGGGTTATTTTAAGTATCTTTCTTAAGCTTCCCTCTGTCTCTGGACTATGTAATCATATTTTCCCCAAGGTCAGTTTTACATTTCTTTATATAGGTCCTGCATTCCGGTCAGAAAGCTTGATACAATGGCTTATGCTTCTCATGGAGTTGTGATTTAATTTTATGACATTTGTCATGAAAGATTTAAGGGCTGTCAGATAGTGGATGGAGTATATTCTATTGGCTTGGAAGATAGGAGATTGAATGGCAAGATGGAGGCTAAAACATACAATGAACGTTTGCAGGCATTGAGTATGTCTAGTCTAGTGAAAAGAAGGACCAGGGGTGACATGGCAACAGTGTTTCAATGTTTGAGGGTTTGCCACAAAGAAGAGGGAGTCAAGCTATTCTCCAAAGCCCCTGAAGGCAGGACAAGAAGCAACGATGGAAACTAATCGAGAAAGAAGCAACCTAGAACTAAGGAGAAATTTCCTAACAATAAGCAAAATTAATCAGTGGAATGACTTGCCTCCAGAAGATGCTCCATCACTGGAAGCTTTCGAAAAGACACTGAACAACTAATGATGATGATGATGATGATAAAGTTGGAAGTCCCTTGGAGGTCATCAAGTCCAACCCCCTGCTCAGGCAGGAAACCCTACACCATTTCGGACAAATGGCTGTCCAGTCTCTTCTTAAAAATTTCCAGTGTTGGAGCATTCACTGCTTCTGGAGGCAGGTTGTTCCATTGGTTAATTGTTAATTTGATGATGATGATGATGATGATGATGATAATAATAATAAAGTTGGAAGAGACCTTGAAGGTCATCTAATCCAACCTCCTGCTCAGGCAGGAAACCCTATACCATTTCAGACAAAACATTGTCCAATCACTTCTTAAAAGTCTCCAGCGTTGGAGTATTCACCGCTTCTGGAGGCAGGTTGTTCCCCTGATTAATTGTTCTAACTGTCAGGAAGTTTCTCCTCAGTTTTAGGTTGCTTCTCTCCTTGATTAGTTTCCATCTGTTGCTTCTTGTCCTGCCTTCAGGTGCTTGACTCCCTCTTCTTTGTGGCAGCCCCTAAGATATTGGAACACTGCTATCGTGTCACCTCTAATCCTTCTCTTCGTTAAACTAGATATACCCAATTCCAGCAGCCGTTCCTTATATGTTTTAGCCTCCAGTCCCCTAATCATCTTTGTTGCTCTTCTCTGTATTCTTTCTAGAGTCTCAACATTTGTCCAAAATGGTATAGGGTCTTGTGCTTGAACAGAGCTTTGGACTAGAAGATCACCAAGATCCCTTTCAGTTCTGTTATGCTATTATTCTGTTATTCTGATTTCACCTAAATAGTAGGAACAGCTTCCTTCTGTTGATGTTGATACAAATGATCTTGAAAGGTAGGATAATCTTTCATGGGAAATAACTTGTCAGGATAGTTGTAAGGAGCAGCGTTCCTTCATCAACAGTAGACTGGACTCAGTTACTTTTGAAGTCCTTTCATATCTACAAGATCAAGAATCTAGTTGATACAGGAAGTTCTCAACCTAAAACCATTTTTTTAGTGACCATGGAAAGTTATAACGGCACTGATTTATGACCGTTTTTCATTGCTCATAACCTTTGCTGCATCTTCATGGTCACGTGATGAAAATACAGACACTTCGCAGTTGGCGCATATTTATGAGAGCTGCGGTGTCCTGGAGTTATGTGACCAACTTTTGCAAACTTCTGACAAAGAAAGTCAATGGGAAAACCAGGTTCACTTTATAATCGTGTTACTAACTTAACAGCTGCAATGATTCAGTTCAACAACTGTCGCAAGAACGGTTGTAAAATGGGTCAAAACTCACTTTACAACCATCTCACTTAGCAACAGAAATTTTGGGCTCAATTGTTGAGGACTACCAGTACCTCTTTAAGCTTTTGTGGTTGAATATTGTTGCTTAGCTGATAGAGCAGGAATGGTTAAGCTTTTCATAGCTGAGAGTCATCTTGTAGGAGGAAAGGAAGGAAGAGAGGAACATGTTTAATGTTTTATTTATTAAAATAAATAAAATCAGAATGCATTTCTGAATTGCAGTTTTTATAGGAGATGACCAGACTGAGCCTGAGGGATGGGTCAAACATGTCATAAGTCTTGAGTCCCTGCGTGCCCGCAAGAGATCTAAGTCCAGGCTACCTCTTATCTCTCACTTATTTCCCTTGACTGTTAGTAGTTCAGATTCTTGTAGAGAGCTTAAGCTTGCAATATATCTTTATACCTGAACTGCCCAAATCTTCTGATTTCCCCAGCGCTTGACAGTTATTTCATATTTGGAGCTAAACTCAAGACAAAGAGCCAACCATCTTCAAATAATGTGCTTGTTAATTCTTCTCTGCTCGCAAAGGAATCCACAAGGACATCAACTCCTTCCCATTTTCCCTACACAAGTCGCAATCATTTAGCGTCCTTCTGACATCCTGTTTTCTCACTTGTGAGAAAGGCATATCAGGAAAAGCGACTTCCTTCCCTTCCTTCTTCTGGGAAGAGTAAAAACAAGAGCTGAATTGGGACCCCAACCCGCTAGCTTCTTCACTAGATTATAAAAATAAGGGTTCACCAAGTCATGATGGCAGAAAGGGATGCTGGCCATCTGCAATTCTCTACAGCTATTCATCGGGAGACATAGATCCCAGGAGAATAACATGTTTTTGATTACTGTTTTTACCCCTGAGTCCAATTACTAGTTTCTAAGTTTTCATGTGGGAATGAGCAGGCTAGCAACCCAGTGAGTTCTTGAGAATAGATTTGGGGGCAGGAAAAAATAATATCCTGTTTCTTCTATTTCTTCCCCCAACAATGGGAAGGGATACCCTTGCATAAAAATTCACTTTTGTGACACTGAGATAACTGTGTTGTAGATCGTGGGTTGTTGTTGTTGTTGTTTTTGATGCAAGGTAGGAAATCCATAATCCAGCTTCATTTTATGTGTGATCAGGCATAAAAAGAAGTCAAGACCTGTGGGCAGATGGATGTGGCCACTGATTAATTAAGCCAAATTGGGAATAATTAAATAGGACAAAGGACTGCATTGGTATTGTCAACAATTCTTGGTAAATACCAAGTTACAGGTAGTCTTCGACTTACGATCGCATTTGAACTCATAATTTATGTTGCTAAGCAAGACAGTTGTTAAGTGACTGTTGCCCAATTTTACAATGTTTCTTGCCATAGTTGTTAAGTGAATCATTGCAGGTGTTAAATTAGTAAAATGGTTGTAAAGTAAGTCTGGCTTTCCCATTGACTTTGCTTGTCAGAAGATCACAAAAAGTGACCACATGACATCAGGACACTGCAACAGTCATAAGTACATGCCAGTTCCAAGCATCGAAACTTTGATCATGTGACCATAGAGATGCTACAACGGTTTTAAGTGTGAAAAATGGTCATAAGTCCCTTTTTTATGCATTGTATGTTCAAACGGTCACTAAACCAATAGCCGTAAGTTGAGGGCTACCTGTATATCATTATCTCTTTTGGCAGTTCTCACATTTGCAATTTTGGAAATGTTTTGTGAATAGTCTCCCAAATTGCCTGTTTGTGTCAGGTTACAACTTGCCTCTTTATAGGAGGACAAAATGGTGAGGTTAGTCCTTTTCTTCTCTAGACCAGTAAAGTGTAATCCAACAACTCAGATTACTCGTGTCTTTTGGAAGAAAAGAAGAAACTGGAATATTTTCAAACAATGTACAGGGCTATACTATCAGAGAGAGACGGGCCGAGCCAGGGGAGAAGTCAAGCAGGGAATTAGTCTGGAATCTTTATGTAGGCACAAGAAGGCAAGGTCTGATACACACAAACACACACACACAGCCTCCCGAATACCATTGAATCTTATCTAATCCCAAACTGCCAGTCTGGGAAGATTCCTGTGAAATAGCCATGAGGATTAAAGTAGCTAATTTCATGTGTGAATCTGGTTGTTCACAACTGACATGTGTAGTCCTATCTTTTATTGAGTTGTCATGCTTATAAAGGAACTGAAAAGTCCCAAAATTGCTGCTGGGCACCACATTGGGGAAGAAGTCTCTCCCTCCCTCCCTCCCTCCCTCCCTCCCTCTCTCTCTCTCTCTCTCTCTCTCTCACACACACACACACACACCGAAACACACAAAAATACAAATAAGCACTGTATATTCTTACTTTCATCTTTTGTTATCTGTTTCCTATTTCTTCTGTCATCTTTCTATTCTAAATTTAGGTTGTAAATTCCTTGGGGCAGAGAACCGTCACTTTTCCTTATATCTGAGGTCCCTTGTATACCAATTGCATCACTAGTTAGGGTGCCCCTTATAATCATTTGTGCAAGAGAACCCTATTCTTCTAAGCAAGCTTCTGTTTGCTTGGTCCCCTGTTCCCTCTTTTCTTCTTCTTTTTTATGAATCCTTTTTATTTTCTTTTTATGCTGAATTGGCAGCATCACACCTGTGTTCCCATTCAACATGGACCTTATTAAAATGTATTTTAAGAGAAGCTAATCTTGGCTACTTTGTACGGCTCTCTTTCTTTCTCCCCCCCCCCTTTTCTAGGAACTTTTTGGAAGTAGAAAGATCATTTTTTATTGAAAAAATAGATATGGGTGCAACTTCATTTATATGTGATTGTTTAATTTGGGCTGTAATAAAAAAAATTATAATTTAAATCAGATTGGGGTGTATTATCAGGTTGTCCTATTGTTTTCCTTGAATCAACTTGTATTTTTGTATGAGTTTTATGTATTTGGTATGGTCAACAAGAAACCTCCCTTCTTTCTTTCTTTCTTTCTTTCTTTCTTTCTTTCTTTCTTTCTTTCTTTCTTTCTTTCTTCTTCCTTCTTTCCTCCCTCCCTCCCTCCTTTCTTTCTTTCTTTCTTTCTTTCTTTCTTTCTTTCTTTCTTTCTTTCTTTCTTTCTTTCTTTCTTTTTCCTTCCTTCCTTCTTTCTTCCCTCCCTCCCTCCCTCCCATCTTTCTTTCTTTCTCCTTCCTTCTTTCCTCCCTCCCTTCTTTCTTTCTTTCTTTCTTTCTTTCTTTCTTTCTTTCTTTCTTTCTTTCTTTCTTTCTTTCTTCTTCCTTCCTTCTTTCCTCCCTCCCTCCCTCCCTCCCATCTTTCTTTCTTTCTTTCTTTCTTTCTTTCTTTCTTTCTTTCTTTCTTTCTTTCTTTCTTTCTTTCTTTCTTTTTCTATGTTGGAGTAGACTGGTTAATACTTGGATGATATATCATAACAAATGTCATCACTAAAGCTAGTTCTGGGAAATTTAAAAAAAAAATCTGAAAATGGCAGTATTAAAATTACTCCTGTGTTGTTCTTTTAAAAACTACTTGGTTTTGTCTATTTAATGATGAGATGTCAAGTTTCACTTGAGTATGTATTTGTCAGTGTGAACCTGTGGCATATCCTCAAGGTTGTACACTTGGTCAAAAGTTTGAGATCTTCCAGATATTGCTGAACCATAATGACCAGATCTGAAGGATTCTTAGAGAAGATGTTCAGCAACAATTTAATAAAATAAAATAAAATAAATACACATTTGAATGCACCAGAGAGAGCAGAGGTCTTAATGATATAAATACTCGAGATATTTTTCTCCAAAAAGAAATGATTTCATTTGAGAAAAGCTTGTAGATGTAAAAACACATTGAAGAATATTCAGTGACTGACTAGATAATATTTGCAATATTGGATCACTGACTTTGCTTCAAGGATTATTCTACTGGCTATGTGATTTCCTGTAAACTTCAACCAAAGTTATATCCTTTTATGCTTATCTGCACTCACATATGCATGCTGTACATATAACAATAGCAAATTCAACGGTTGCATTTTATGGAAAGGATGAATAAAAGCTGTGAAACAGGAAAAATATTGCAATGCCACAACAGTGAAAGTGTGAAGAGCTTGTTTTTAAATACATTTTTAAAATTCTAAACTCCTTTAAAGTTATTTCCTTAACTCATACTTCCACATTATTCAGTATGTTTATTATGTGCACTATTTTAACCAACTGTGTATTCATGGCGTGGTCCGAACTTCCTCCGTGGAATAAATACGTGGAGTAAGTATCTTTTCAGAACTTTTTTCTCTGTTTGAACTTGCATAATATTAGAATCGTGCTGCATATAATTTATTTAAGTTGGGAAATGGACAGGTGAAGACTAGTCATGTTCCTGTGGTCATTATTTATATTCTCTAGGGCGATGAATATTTGGGATGCTAAATCACAAAATCAAACTCTATTGAATACTAAAATGGGATTAATATCTATTAAAATAGATGATTAAACTGTGTTTTGTCAGAGTCTGTATCTCAAGTGCATTGACAAAACACAATTGATTCAAATAAATTATATTGGCTTTAGAGAGATGGATTTTTCTCAGGGACGTCTGCAGTCCAAAGGCTAACAGCACATTTATCTTTAACTGACTCTAAAAAGTTCGTATTACAGATAATATACTACAGATAGTACTCAACTTACAAACATTCATTTAGCAACTGCTTAAAGTTACAATGGCACTGAAAAAGATGATCAGATTTCACACATACGACCACAGCAGCATCCCCACGATCAAGTGATCAAAATTTGGGCTCTTGGCAACTGACATGTATTTAGGGCGGTTGTAGGTTCCCGGGGTCATGTGATCCATCCTTTGTATCCCTCCCAGCCAGCTTCCAACACGCAAAGTTAATGGGAGAAGCCAGAATCACCTAAGACCACATGATTCACTTAACAACCACAATAATTCACTTAACAATATTGGCAGAAAAAAAAGGCCGAAGAAAGATTTTTAAAACTCAGTTAATAGCTGCCTTGCTTAGGAAATGTTGGGCTCGTAAATTGTGGGTGGTGAGGGCTATCTGTGGTCACTGTCAGGGTTGGAAATGTATCCTCCGCCAGACATTAGAAATGTTTCTTTTGCAGAACTGGATAAGGATCCACTTTGACTATCTATTCCTCAGCAGGTAATGCTGGAGTGATAGAACTAAACAATCTGGATTTGTACATAGAGATACTTCTGAAACTTACCTTTTGTATGAAGGTTCGTACGGCGAGCTTGCACTTCTGCAAGTTCTTCCTGAAATGGATACCAGATGCAAAGGCTTAATCTAAGTGCAGTGCATTAAACAATTAGTGTGTCTCATTGCGCCAACCAGAACATACTTCTTATTTTTGACTGATGGCTGATAAACACAGCCATCTGCTCCTCACTGTGGGCGCCAGAAGGAAGGAGCACAAAATGCCCTCCTTCCAGATAAGATCTTAGAGGCAGCCCCAACTTCCAGGCACGGTGAAAAATCCTCTAAAACAGGGCATATTTCTCTTCTCTTTTGAGACACTAACCATAGTTACAGCTGTGTGTGTCCGAGGTTTGTTTTAAAAAGCAAACCTTATTAGGTTTCTCACATCCTCGCCCTAACAGCCATTTGTTTAGTGACCATTCAAAGTTACGATGCCGTTGAAAAAAGTCACATTAAGGCTGTTTTTCACACTTACATCCGTTGCAGCATTCCCGGGGTCACGTGATCAAAATTTGGACATTTGGCAACTGGTATATATTTGTGGCAGTTGCATTGTCTGAGGGTTTTGTGACTTTCTGAAGGGGAAGCCATTTAACAAGTGTGTTACTAATTTAACAACTGCAAAGGTTCATTTAATAACGATGGGAAGGAAGGTCGTATAATGAAGCAAAACTCACTTAACAACTGTCTTGGGTTCAATCATGGTCATAAGTTGAGGACTACCTGTGCAAACAAGATCATGTGAAGTGTTAATACCACTCTACAATGCCTTGGTAAGGCCACACTTGGAATACTGCATCCAGCTTTGGTCACCAAAGATGCTGAGATTCTATAAAGAGTGCAGAGAAGAGCAACAAATAGGACTGGAGGCTAAAGTATATAAGGAATGGTTGCAGTAATTGCATTATGTCTAGTTTAATGAAGAGAAGGACGAGGGGGGGGTGACATGAGAGCAATCTTCCAATATCTCAGGGGCTGCCACAAAGAAGAGGGAGTCAAGCTTTTTTCCAAGGCGTCTGAAGGCAGAACAAGAAGCAAGCGATGGAAACTCATCAAGGAGAGAAGCAACCTAGAACTAAGGAGAAACTTCCTAACAGTTAGAACAATTAACCAGTGAAACAACCTGCCTCCAGAAGCGGTGAATGCTCCAACACTGGAAGTTTTTAAGAAGAGACTGGACAGCCATTTGTCCGAAATGGTGCTGGGTTTCTTGCCTGAGCAGGGGGTTGGACTCGATGACCTCCAAGGTCCCTTCCAACTTTATTATCATTATCATTATCATTACCTATGCACATGCAGCCTCCCAATATTTATTTATTTATTTATTTATTTATTTATTTATTTATTTATTTATTTATATTTCCTTTTTCTAAACCACCTCAAAGATATTGCTGGATTGCAACTCTCAGAATTCTACATCCTGTTTTATTATGCCGATGGGGAATTTTGGGACTTGCAGTCCAAGTGTAGTTGGAAGATAATCTGTTTGGAGAAATTCAAGAAACAATGGATAGATATGAGACATTTCTTATAATTATTATTATTTTTGAAAAAAATAACCTTCTTGGGGTATGTACTTGAAAATGAAAATTGTGCGAGTCCCTCGGACTGCAAGGAGATCAGATCAGTCAATCCTAAAGGAAATCTACCTTGACTGTGATTTGGAAGGTCAGATATACTGAAGCTGAAGTTCAAATACTTTTGCTACCTAAACAGAAGAGAGGATGGAAGGCAGAAGGAGAATGGAACAGCAGACGATGAGATGATGGTTAGATAATGTCATCAACACAATGAACATGAATTTGGGCAGACTCCAGGAGACAGTGGAGACTGTTCTGGCGTGCTTGTCCCACTGAGATTCTGGCGTGCTTGTCCCATGGGGTCTCAAAGAGTTGGACACAACTTAGCGAGTGAACAATAACAACACCTTGAAATTGATGGTCAAACAAATACACAGTGGAGAAAATCAGATATTAAAGTAACTAAGATTGATAGTTACATACTGTTGGGTCAGAAGGATGAACAGTGGGAAGAGAACATGGCTGCCCTACAAAATCAATTCCAATTCTACTCCCAACGATAGCAGTCTTCTTCAGCTTGGTATCTATGATGTATGGACAACATGCTGCTATGCTATCTAAACTGACCTTGCCAGGGTAATTGGGTGTTGACGTCCAGAATATCCTGAAGACACAATATAGGGAAGGCTATTTTAACGTGATAGTATGAATCAGTGCAAGCCTAGCCTACGGTTGACTTTCATTTATTGCCAAATTGCCCATACTGAAAAGTGGGTCAGCTTGCTGCAAATGTTTGTGTGGTTGTGTTCAAGTGGCAAATAAGGAGAGGCTGAGTTTCAATCAGTAGTCAGTCCGCTCCTGCCTTGGTTAAGTGACTAGAGACGATCAGCACCAGTGGAATAGCAAGCCAAATTTCAATTACACAGCTGCATTAGCTTTTCCAGTAGCCAAAAAAAAAAAAATCTCAGGCAAAAATAAATTAACAATAGGTTTTCAGCATTTCTAGCTGGTTTATAATGGAATTACAACCATGTCCATTGAAAGAAATTGGTCATTCTCAGCTTCAATTAAATTAAAAACATTTTGAAGCATGAGCCCCTAGAGGCGTTACTAAATTACAAAGCCTAGCAACCATAGCCAGCATGGCCAATGACAAAGGATATTGGGATGTGTAGTTCCAGAGCGGCTGGCAGGCTCTAGGACAGACATGTCAAACACAAGGCCCGGGGGCTGGATGTGGCCCGTAAAATGGTTTCATGTGGCCCACGAAGCCATCTTGGAAACAGTGAAGGAATGGCTCCCGCTGCCTTGGCCCTGGCCCAGGCTGGCTGGGAGCCAATGTACAATTTTGTGGTGGCCATCTATGCTGAAACGCATTCAGTCTTAGCTCCACAAGGCCGTCTGGAAACAGCGAGGAACCAGCCCCTGCTGCGTTGGCCCTGCCCCCTGGGTGCGTGCTGGGGAGGTGTAACCCTTTATGAGGAATGAAGAAATGCACCATCGCCTGGAAGTGGCCAGCAAATGGCCCTCGCCTACTTCACATATCCGGCTTGATGGGCTCTGTGGGAGGGGCTTCGGCAGGCAGTGAGGTTCCTCCAGTGGACCATGCCTTGGCACTTGCCCCAGTCCCATCCCCTTCTGCCAGAGACCTTCAGATCTGTCCCACTCCTGCCCAGGCCCCCACAAGCACCCTTGACGCGAACGATGTAGAGCTGGCCACGCCCACCCAGTAGGCCACACCCACTCCATCCACGCCCACCTGGCCCCCCAAGGGCAATCACAATGCTGATGCGGCCCTCAGTGAAATTGAGTTTGACACCCCTGCTCTAGGATAAAACTTAGGATGAAGAGAGATGGAAACAGTGGGAGAAATACGTAGCAGCATTTTCGTAAATATATTATATAGAATAACAGAATAACAGATTTGGAACGGGGCCTTGGAGGTCTCCTAATCTAATCCTTTGCTCAAGCAGGAGACTCTATGCTAATTTGGACAAATGGCTGTCCAGGGTCTTCTTAAAAACTTCCATATTATGTCTATTTGTATGTGCAAAGGACAATTATAGTGAAAGCAGCAGCCCTGGAGATGACAATGTCTTTAAAACACATTCCTTGAGGCTTTATGACTGTGTACCTCAATGAGAGAGAGAGAGAGAGAGAGAGATTCCACATATAGTGGTTGCATATATAACAATTTCAAACGTAGTTTTAGGCAGTGTCAGGAGCCAAATGCAAGGTAGCATTCCAATATTTGAGAGGCTGCCACAAAGAAGAAGGGGTTCATTTGTTCTTCAACTCTGTTATTCTGTTATTCTGGCTATTAGGATAGGGAGATAATGAGGGATTGGTGGATATTTATGCATCTTTTTTTTTGTCCTGCCATTTGCTAATATTCTCATTTTTTTTTCTTGGATTCTTAACTCTTTATAGGCAAACTTTTACTGCCATTTACACATTTGAGTCATTGATTAAAATACTGGCCAGAGGATTTTGTATGACTGAATTCACTTTCCTTCGAGACCCCTGGAACTGGCTGGATTTTTCTGTTATTATCATGGCGTAAGTAGCTTTACTATATTCTTTTCCTTCATCTCCCTGGAGAGAGCTTTACTGAAGTTTTATGATATGATAATATGTGTTGCTCACCCCTACCTTCCTAAAGAATTAATTTTGTGTATTGATAGTTTGGGGGTAAGGAAATGAATGAACCTCTTTACATCGGCCATTCCACTTCCCTCCAGAAAGACTGGAACAACATCTCCCATAATCCCTGGCCAACATAGGGAGTTGGTCATCCCAACTCATCTGACAAGTGCATGCTTGGGGATGGCACTTTAGATTTGGCTGGCAACTTATTTAATTAAGTAAAACAAGTGACTTGCTGCAAAGGAAACTCATAATTAAGTGAAACATACTCCAGAGCACTTTTGCTAGGAACAATAATATCAGCTACAATGAACAGTGCCTCTAACATTTGGCACATGTTAAAGGCTGACTTGGCTATTGGCATCTTTTCTCTAACACTTTGACAGAGTGTCAGATTTCAGACGATTCTTTAAATAGATTTTTTAGCAATTTCCAAGCTGCGTGGCTTCTGTATCCATTCTGAAACAAATATATAGGGAACTGTAGTTTTAAAAGAAGAGGATTATAGCCAAAGTCCCTCTGTTTAAAATGCTACCATAAATTTGTGGCATAGAAACTCTCTCAATGATTGAGTGTTCTTCGACATATTGCAGTATATTTGGGGGAGAGCCCCTGAAGTTAGTGTGGCAGGAGTTGGTGCATTTCAACAACTCTCTTCCTAACTATTTTTTTTTGGGGGGGGGGGACTGATAAAGCTTCATGGGATGGGAAGCGAAACAATTTTAAAAAAATTGGTCCACTTGCCCTGATTCAACCTTTTAGATATCTCTCATTGTACAGTTTTCAGCATTATACTAGAAAAATCTTCATTGCTAAACTGGTATAAATCTTTCTCTCTCCTACCTCTAGACCTATGAAACTGAACAGGAAAGAGTTTATGCCTACCGTTGCCTGTGTTCACATATTGTACTAAGTCATCTTGTGGCTTGCTGGTTTTGGCTGGTTTGTAATATGAAGCAAACAAACTGTGGTTTACTCAATAAAACATAGTTAAAGAAATCACAGTTTAGACCAGGAGTCTTCAAACTTGGCCCTTATGACTTGTAGATTTCAACTCCCAGAATTCCTCAGCCAGGCACTCTGGCTGAGGAATTCTGGGAGTTGAAGTCCACAAGTCATAAAAGGGCCAAGTTTGAAGACCCCTGGTTTAGACCCATAGGTGAATACAGTAGTACTTTTAAGTTTAAAAACCTGACATCAAATCCATTGCAAATCTATGAGAACTAAATAAACCTTTACACATTAGGGCTATAGAGGTGATCTTTCCAATGGAGGGGATTAAAATCCCTGTTAGGAAAGCAACTTTTTTAAGCCAAACTGAATATTTTTTTTTTTTTAAAAATGTGCAGGACTGGGAGATGAGGTCAGAAATTTCAGTGGATACAAATTTGAGGGGAATAGAATTTTTTCCTGGGGAACTTGTGATCTGGATGTGCATCAAAGCAAAATAGCTAATTCAGCCAGGTCTCCCATCGTCCCCCTTCAATGCTTTGTTAAACCTTCATTAAAATCCTGCCTCTATGGTGCACTTTGCCTTGTCATGTCAAAGTTATTCCTCTTTGCCAGACACGACACCTCATTGAGATGGACTGTGGCTGAATTGCAAAAGGCAGCCAGCTATAACTTTGGCAAGACCTCTGTGACAATGATAAAAGTTCTTGAGTTTGACTGTAGCAACAAGTCCACAAGGAATTATTAACTAAATTGGTAATTCCTAACTGGACGGGACTGAACTAAACTGAATTAAGTGAATTAACAACTAAAAGCCACATGCAACCAAGGACCATATAAATACAGGTAGTCCTCAACTTAGGACCACAACTGAGCCCAGAATTTATGTTGTTAAATGAGAAATTTGTTAAATGAATTTTGCCTCTTTTTACGACTTTTTTTTGGCCACATTTGTTAAATGAATCAATGCTGTTGTTAAGTGAAGTTGGTTTCCTCATTAACTTTGCTTGTCAGAAGATCGCAAAAGGAGATCACATGACTCTGGGATACTGCGACCGTCATAAATGGGAGCCAGTTGTCAAGCACCCAAACATAAATCACGTGACCTATGGGGATGCTACAATGGTCATAAGTGTGAAAAATGGTCATAAGTGCTATTGTAGCTTTGAACGGTCACTAAACCAATTGTTGTAAGTCGAGGACTACCTGTACTATAGTACAGGGCTTTTCAATCTTTTCACCCATTGTACAACTTTTAGGATATGGCAACATCCGAGTACCAGCAGTCGCCTAGCAAGGTGTCAAAAGTACAGGTAGTCCTCGACTTACAATAGTTCACTTAGTGACTGTTACAATGACACTGAAAAAAGTGCCCCCCAAGCCACAGCCGAACAAGATACGTACCTGCCCACCTGGTGGTGCTCTTCCTCCTGTCCGAGGTTTTCATTGTTGTGAGCATTTCTGTTGAGGATTGGCAGCAGAGGTGGGGTGGGGGGTATTTGGTTTTTATTCCCCCCCCCCATCTGCTGGGTGGTTGCAGCAGGTTTTGTTCACTTCACATGACCTTGGGACACTGTGACTGTCATAAATATGAATCAGTTGCCAAACATCTGAATGTAAATCACTAGACCCTGGAAATGCGGCAACATTCCAGCTGATCGGTGATTCTTCTGGGCTCAGCAGAAGCACCAAGATCAGCGCCGAGCTCCAGCTGAGGCCTGGCGCTGATCCTGACACTTCCGCTGAGCCCTGACAGCACTGCAGCTACAGCCGTCTCTTGCTCAGGCTTGTCCGGTGCTGCCACCAGTTCAGCTCATTCCCCTCCCCCACTACTACTTTTCTAGGATGGCTGCGTACCACCTGCCAGGTGCCAACGTCCACAGGTGGTACGCGTACCACTGGTTGAAAAGCCCTGCTATAGTACACATTCTGGAGAGAGATACAGTTCCTGAGCATGGGCTCCAGCATGAATGTGGAAGCTTGAAAAAATATTTTTGGGGTCCCGGCAACTGATTCAGATTGGATCCTGCAACATTATCCTGGGACATTATCCTTTGGCTTTTATTTGCAATTATTTCTCTATTTATCCCCCCCATATTTTCTCATTTTGGGATATTTGGGATAATTATATCTAGAAAAGGCTAAGCTGAACATTAGGTAGAATAAGAAAACTAGCCTAAAATAGCTAAAAATTGATTAATAGTGGCAACATCCCAGATACTATTTTTGAAGTTCCATGTCTTTCCTAAATGTTAGAAATCAAGACTGTGTGTGTTAGAAAGGCTGTAGTATACCACTTGCAGTTACATATCCCCTACATCTGTCCTTTGTTACTGTTTTTCTCTTATAGTTTTTCTCAATACTTCTCCTATCTCTTTCCTTCTCCTTCTTGCCTTCCTGGCTCCAATTTTTGTGGGTTCCCCCCCCCTCTTATTTTAGTTTGGTAGGGTATGAGGTAAATATCGATTGTATGTAAATTCAGTTTCCATCAACCTTCAAGAAAATGACCAAATAGACTTGAACCCCACAATCATACATGAATAAGTAGGAACATAATCACCTCATTTGGGCTCATTGGGGTAGTCAACTATGTCCCTTTTATGACCTGTGGACTTCAACTCCCAGAATTCCTGAACTGAGCCATGCTGGCTGAGGAATTCTGGGAGTTGAAGTCCACAGATCGTGAAAGGGCCATATATTGTTGTGCTCTAAAAATCTTAATGTTGGAAGGGATCTTGGAGAGAGCAATTCAAATCTCCTGGTCAGTTTCAACTATTGCTGTCAAATGGCTGTTTGAAAACATTCAGTGGATGGGAGACTACCACTTTACTGAGTCATTGTTTCTTCTGTTACGTTGCTCTTATTGTTAACAAGCTTTGCTCAAGCTGGCAGCTGTATACCGTTTCAGACAAATGGTGGTCCAATCTCTTCTTGAAAACCTCCAGCGATGGAGTACCCACAACTTCTGGAGGGAAGTTGTTCCACTGATTATCCTTCCTGTTAGGAAAGTTCTAGGCTGCTTTTCTCCTTGATTAGTTTCCATCCGTTGCTTCTTCACGTGCTTTGGAGAAGAGGTTGACCTGCTCTTCTTGGTGGCACCCCTTAAATATTGGAATGCTGCTATCATGTCATCCCTAGTCCTTCTTTTCATCCAATTCCTGTAATCATTCTTCATATGTTTTAGCCTCCAGTCTCCTAATCATCTTTGTTGCTCTTCTTTGCACTTCTCCAGATAGTGAACCAGCCATCCTTGAAGGTAGTACAAAATATACTGCAACCAATCACCCCTGTACTAGTCCTGACCAAAGATCTTATAGCTGTTGCTATAGCAACTGCAGCTCTCCAAGGCTATGTGTCATTCTCCTTATCTGATACATAGACAGGGATCTAAGTAAAATACTATTTCCTCACTCAGCAGTGAGTTATATACCTCCCCCAAGACCTGATGTTTTTCTCACCGGCTGAATTTAAGTAAGATGATTGAGGAAGTAGGATAAATTCAAGCCTAATGACTGAATAAGCTGTAAGATGAGCAAAATCCATTTCAGGATAATCCAGATGGGACAACAACTTGTAGGGGACAATTATGCCCTTGTCTTAGATGTCAAAAAGCATGTACATAATTGTGCACATGATGGCTTCATCATGCAATTGTCGCTGTGATCCTTCTGTCTGTTCTGTGGCTTCATTCTCAACTGAAGTAACTGTATTCATTACTTATTACTGAATTTGTACTCTGCTTTTCCGTTTATTCCAAGACTTAGTAAAACTTATAATTAGTGCTTTTTTTGTAAAAAAAAAAAAAAGGTGCCGGAACTACACGTCATACAACCCGCCTTGCCTACCCTACAAGGTTCCATCCCAAAAAGGTGCCGGAACTCCATTCTGGGTGTTCTATGACAAAAAAAGCCCTGCTTATAATAATGAGAAAATACCAAATAGAAAAAAAGAAAAGAAAAATTGATCCAAATAAAATAAGTTGCTAGAATAATTAACACTTTAAAGCTTGGCAGAAGAAATGCATGTTATGCAATTAGTGAAATTTAATAAATTTAATAAATAAATAAAATAATTTATCAGTTTTCTACATACTGGGAGAGTTGGAATAAAATGCACCTCTTGAGGGAGCGTATTCTCTAGACCAATGGTGGCGAACCTATGGCACGGGTGCCAGAGGCAGCACTCAAAGCCCTCTCTGTGGGCACGTGTGCCGCCGCCCCAGTCCTAGTTCTTCAGCTAGGTTTTATAAAACTTTTTCCCTTTAGGCCTCCGCCGCCATGTACAAAAAAAAAAAAAGGTTCAATCAGTCAGTCAATTTCAACTTCTCGCAGGAAAAAAAAAGTTCTTGCAAAGTTGGAATTGATTGATTGAACTTTTTAGTCCCACCCAGTCTGCTGTTACCACTGCAGCCACACCCACCCAATGGGCCACACCCACCCGGCACCCGACGATGCATAAGTGGGTTTTTGGTTGCAGCTTGGGCATTCGGTCTCTAAAAGGTTCGCCATCACTGCTCTAGACTGAAGCCATGCCAAAGAACTATTGGCACCTGATAGTTGGGCTGGCAGTAGGAGCCCTTTCCTGACCACTAAGCCGCCAGGCAAGTTATTTATTTATTACGAAAATTTATTTGGCTACCCAACTTACTCATGGTGATTCTGGGCAGCTTACAGAAATAGAACCCCAATGAATCGCCACTCACCCACCCCAACAGTAATATTCGAACAATTATTTTATGGGCTCCATTCACCCAGCCCATTGGTCAAATCATATCTTCAAGGCCTCTCTAAAAAGTGTCAAAGTGGGGGCCAATTTTATTTCTGCAGGGATGATGTTCCTCAGGAAGGGAGCCACCATGGAGAAGACCCTTCTTTTTGTCCCGGGGTTTCCCCACTGACTTTGCTTGTCAAAAGGGGATCACGTGACCCCGGGACACTGCAACTGTCATAAATATGAGTCAGTGGTCAAGCTTCTGAATTTTGATCCCATGACCACGGGATCCTGCAGAGGTCATAGTTATGAAAAACAGCCATAAGTCACTTTTTTTTAGTGTTGTTGTATCTTGTAAACAGTCACTAAATGAACTGTTGTAAGTCAAGGAGTACAGTACTTGGAATTACTTCTTGGACATTTTCTTGGCATCCTGACACAAATATATTTCTTCATATATCATATGATCAGGGAGAATAATCAGACAAAAATTGCTGAGTTCACACAAGCTTAACAAGACTGTTTAAGGACGGTCCTAGTGTCTACCTAAATCAAGGGTAGGCCACCTTGGCTCTTTTATGACTCGTGGACTTCAACTCCCAGAATTCCTGAGCCAGCATGGCTCAACTTGGAAACTCTCCCTTTCCCCTCAGCATGGCTGGCTCAGGAATTCTGGGAGTTGAAGTCCACGAGTTATAAAAGAGCCAAGGTTCCCCATCCTGACCTAAATACAACATGCTTGATTTGGTTAGTTTTAACCAGAATTTTTGTTTTATCTGGCATAGCCTGTTTTGCAGATTCTGCTCGGTTGATGGCTCTTGCATTGTGCAAGCTTGAAAACCACCATAAAAATGTTTTCACTCTGATCCTCTCTCCGTTGGTCCTTATTTGATCTTTTGGAGACCACAGCAGGCTGACTGTAAGCTCTGTGCAGTCTGCCCGAGCTCTGATGTCACCTAAACCTCCACAAAGACAGAAGCCATGGCTGTTGCATAAACTGGCTGCATACAGTATTAGGGGAATTGCCATTGCAAATTTTAGGTCTGGATGTCTTGCAATGGTATTCTGTCGCAATTTTCACTTCCATCAATTTCAGGTAGTCCTCGACTCACAACCATTCAGTTAGTGACTGTCTGTCTGAAGTTACAACGGCACTGAAAAAAATGTCTTATGACCATTTTTCATGCATATGACCCTTGCAATATCCCCGTGGCCGTGTGATTAAAATGTAGATGCTTGGCAACTGACTCGTATTTATGATGGTTGCAGTGTCCCCTTTTTGTGACCTTCTGACTAGCGAAGTCAGTGGGGAAGCCAGATTCACTTAATAACCTTGCTACTAACTTAACAACTGCATTGGGTTTCCTGCCTGGGCAGGGGATTGGACTAGATGACCTCCAAGGTCCCTTCCATCATTATTATCATCATCATCATCATCATCATCATTATTGATCATCGCACAGTCAGCCAGATGTTCAGACTGGATTTGGCATTTTGTCTACCTATCGAGTCCTTACCCAGGACCTGGGATAGGCAGATGTGGATGTTTGATGGTATTACAGATATCATCGCAGGATGGAAGCAGTTCCTAGTAAGGCCGCCTTTTGCAATTGACTAATAGCAAATTTGTCAATGCCAATGGTGTTCAAGTGGTGCTCCAGTTGTTTTGGATATTATTATTATTGATTCACTTAAGAACTGTGGCAAGAAAGGTTGTAAAATGGGGCAAAACTCACAACAAATGTATCGCTTAACAACATAGTTTTTTGGGTTTAGTTGTGGTCATAACTTGAGGACTGTCTGTAGTAGCTGCTGCCAACAGATTGGGGTTTTTGCTAGCTTGCAGTGCTTCTCTCCGAAGTAAGTTCCTAATCCGATTTAAGTTCCATATCTCCTTCCAGCCCACTGAAACAAAACAGGAGATCTAAGTTCCTGGATCAGCTGCAGCTTTGACCATTTAACAGGAAGTGAAATAGCAGCATCCTGAGCTGTTCAACTATTAGATCCTAAAAAAAATGTTGTAAAGGGTAGTGGCAGACAGTGAGCACTGAGATTTTCTAGAAAGTTAGAAAACCAGCTGAAGGAAATCAAGGCCATAATGCGGGGATTGGGGAAGAAAAATATTCCAATCCTTCTTCTTTTTCTGCTAAAGGAAAAGTATGGAAAAGAGCATTGTCACAATAATTTGGACTTTAAAACTTCTTGATTCAATTTTTGAATATTCAGTTTCAGTTCTAGCAAGTACATAATGGGAACCTAAGCTTTAACTTCAAGTATCTCCAATATGACAAAATTGCCTCTTACATCCAGCTCTTTACTATTGATTTCCTTAGAGAGACAGCCTGTATTTAAAAGCAAAAGACCAACAAAGAAAGAGACCAACTCATTTTTTTTAAAAAAACCCTTCTCTAGTTCCTATTTTAATAAATGACCCCCCTTTCAACAGAATTCTAGATATTCAGAATGTCTAGAAGAGGGGTCCCCAACCTGTGGTCTGTGGACCGGTACTGGGCCACAACATGCCAGCAACCGGTCCGCACAAACAAACAAAGCCCCATCTGGGGGATGCAGGCAGTACACAAAACCACACACTCTCCGGTCCATGGAAAAACATTTCTCCACAGAACCGGTCCCTGGTGCCCAAAAGATTGGGGATCTCTGGCCTAGAATATTCTCGAGTCATTTGAAGCTTTTGATATCCAGTTACCTGGACAGAAATATCCGATCCGCTTGAGCAGGGAGGCAAGGAATGTTGGGGGGGGTCCCCTGTCCCCTAAAGAGGTATCTCTGGCAGGACCCAGAAGAAGGGCCTTCTCCATGGTGGCTTCCTGCCTCTGGAACATAATCCTACTGGACATTAAACTGCCCCACCCCACTCATGACACACTTTTGTAAGGCCTTAAAGACTTGGTTCTGCCAGCAGGCCTGGGGAACCGAGAGCAGAATGGACCCCCTTAAATGGCTGGTATGAATATGTGTTGTCACCAGTTTAGGGTGGAGTGAGCTTTTACTACTACTTTTATTCCCTTTATTTCTTTTATGTTGTGCTTTTATGTCCTGTAAGCTGCCTTGAGTCGTCTTTGTGCGAATAGGCAGCAATATAAATTTTCTAAATATAAATAAATAAATAAATAAATAAATACCATCGCTGAATTTAGAACTCCTTCTATAAGAGTTCCTTTAGATTCTCTCAAGGGAGGGACACAAATGTTGCTGCAGGAAAAAAGTGATGATGGAAGCCATGTCCTTGCACCGAAAGCTCTGCTTATTTAACATATGTGTTAAAAAAAGGCCGTGATTTGTAATTACAGCTTTATTTTATTTTTATTACTTATTCTATTAAATCTGCTGGCCCACCCTACTGGCCAGAAGGTAACTCTTTTCCCAACCCTGCAGATTCCCCTAATTCTCAGCGGGCTTCAGGGATCCTGTACCCCTACTTGAGGGTAGTCCTCGAATTGAGCCTGACATTTCTGTCACTAAACAAAGCGGACATTAAGTGAATCTGGCCCACTTTTAGCACCTTTTTCGTCACGATCGTTAAGCAAAACTGGTTCCCCCTTTGGACTTTGCTTGCCGGAAGCGGCCTGGAAGGTTGCAGATGGTGAGCATGTAATGCTGTAGATATTTATAAATATATTCCAGTTGCCAAGCAACCGAATTTTGATCATGTGACCATGGGGATTCTGCAATCGTGAGAAAAGCAATATATGACCAAAAAGTCACTTTTTTTCTCAGTAACTTTGAATGGTTGTAAGTCGAGGACTACACAGGGTGTGTGTGTTCCCCACAGAGTGATTTTATTGTCATTTTGTTTCTTTTTTTCCTTTCTTCCATGTCCATGGGGCAAAATTCACTTAACGTCTTGCTTAGCAATAGACATTTTGGGCTCAATTGTGGTCATAAGTTGAAGACTACCTGTATGTGGGATAATTTTGGGGCTACTTTGTCAAATCACATACTGTGTTCGTGTTTTCCGCAAGCTTCCTCAAGTAATAGTATCCTGCTTGTCTCTTAAAGCAGGTTCAAAGATTATACTAAGTTTTGGGCTGCATTCAAATGATTTGAATGCAGCCCAAAACTTAGTATAATCTTTGAACCTGCTTTGAGAGACAAGCAGGATACTATTACCAACCATAAACAAGAATGATTGTACAAGTTGTCCCAAAGATGCTTTTTCATGAGGCAACTGGACTTTCTTGTTTTTCTTTTTCTTTGAAGACATTTTGCTTCTCATCCCAAAAATTTCTTCAGCTCTGACTGGAAGATTTATATTCCTTGCGGACAGCTGGTCATTTGCATTCTCCAGTCTACAACACAGTCCTTTCAGAAGTTCCAAAAAGGCTCCACACTCATTTGCACCACTCAGGTGATCTTGAGGACACAGATAAATCTCCAGGTGGCCTCGACTCTCTAAAAGGATGCAAAGGACCAGCTGTCTGTAAGCAGTATAAATCCTTCCATTCCCCACCATTATCCAGTCAGAGCTGAAGAAGCTTCTTGGATGAGAAGTGAAACATCTTCAAAGAAAAAGAAAAACAAAGACAGTCTAGTTGCTGCATGAAAAAGCATCTTTGGGACAGCTGTGACCTGGATGATTGAAAATCTCCATAGATCCTAGAAGTTGCCATTTTTGCAATATTTTTATAATTATAATTATTTATAATTGTTTATATTGCTCAGAAACTGGTTTGGGAATATTGACAAATGGGATAACAATAATAAACAAAAGTCATAGGTGTCTTGGGTGCAATCCCAAAACAGCTGGAGCACCACTTGAACACCATCGGCATTGACAAAATTCTCATCAGTCAATTGCAAAAGGCAGCTTTACTTGGGACAGCTTACATCCTGTGGTGAGATCTTTAACACCATCCCAATCTGCCTATCCCAGGTCCTTAGGAAGGGGGTCGATAGGTGGACAAAAATGCCACATGCAGTCTGAACATCTGGCTGATTGTGCAATGAATTGTATTATGAAGGCTTCTTTGAGTACCATTGCTTGGGAGATAGTATTCCTAATTGCAGACCTTTTTGTAGAAAACCTTCCCCTAGAAAGCCATAAGAGACCATGCTGATATCTACTTAGCATCAAGCTTAAACATTTCTCATCTCCGAGGCATTTTTATTGTTTGTGCAATTGTTTGTTTCTTTGTTTTAATGTTATGAGCCCATACTATTCTATGTTAATGGTGTTTATGTTTTATTAGAACTTTTCCTTATCATTTATGAATACACTTTTTATTTGACTGTGTGTAATATCTTTGTCATCTCCCAGAGGATTCTGGGACATTGATCCTATTTCATGAAGATAATGATAACAGTGGAAGCTTTAAAGCAGCCCCTAATACTTTGAGAGCACAGCTGTAACTACATCTGGATGAATTCATCAAGGGGCTAACAGGGCATTCCTATTAATAGACCATCAATCAGAATAGAGCTGGAAGGGACCTTGGAGGTCTTCTAGTCCAGCCCCCTGCTCAATCAGGAGATCCTATATCATTTGAGACAAGCGGCTGTCCAGTCTCTTCCTAAAAACCTCAAGAGATGGAGTGTACACAAGTTCTGGAGGCAGGTTATTCCACTGGTTGATTGTTCCCTCTGTTAGGAAGTTTCTCCTTATTTCTAAGTTGCTTCTCTCCTTGATTAGTCTCCTTCCACTGTTCTACCTTGAAGTGTTTTGGAGAATAAGTTGACCCCCTCTCTATTGTGGCAGCCCCTCAAATACTGGAATACAGCTATCATGTCACTCCTTTTATTTATGGAGGGATGATGTCATCAAGAAGAAAGGTCTTACTCTTTGACGATGATGCTATGAGAGTCATCTTTTCAATTATACTTGCACATTCTTGGCTTAGATGCCCAACTGATGTAGCAGCGGCTAGCTCTTTTTTTGGGATTGCTTTCATACCTATTTTTATTCTCCCTTTCTGTCTTGCGTCATCCCACCACCCAGAACACGTGAAGCCAGGTCATCTTGCTCCAAATTCCCTTCCTTGTCTGAGCAGTGATAACATTTTGGAATGTAGCTGGCATGATTAGAAGTGACTGAGAGAAAAGAAGTACAAACTATAGGGCCCCTGCTTTGGGTGTCGTCCGCAGATCCAGATCAAGCTCTCACGTATGCATGGGTTGAACCATTCCTCAGTTTGAAAGTAGACAAACTGGCTGAAAAATTCAGGAGAAATTCTTCCACCGTTTCTCAAGCACAAGTCTCTGTGTCAACAGTGGCAAAAGTGTTTAAAGCAGGGGTTCTCAACCTTGGCAACTTTAAGACTTGTGGACTTCAACTCCCAGAATTCCTCAGCCAGCAAAGTTGAAGTCCACAAGTCTTAAAGTTGCCAAGGTTGAGAACCCCTGCAGTTTAAAGCTAAAGAAAGCACAGATCAATAAGGAGATCAAGGGCAGGGAGTCTATGGAGACTCCCAGTCATCCAGGTCATGGTTGTCACAAAGATGCTTTTTCAAGAGGCAACTGGACCTTCTTGGTTTTTCCTTGAGGACATTTCACTTCTCATCCAAGAAGCTTCATCGGTTCCGACTGAATGGTGGGGAATGGAAGGAAAGGGACATTTGTCAACAAATGGAAGTTTGTCAACACAACAACCACTTCACAAATGCATGGCATAACAGAAGAGAACAACCCATCAGGGCAAGAGTCAGCAGTCCATCTGCATTTAAAAGATAATGGCCACTGTTTTGAAGACAGCAAAGTCCACATTTTGGATAGAGAAGACTTCTGGTTTGAAAGAGGGGTCAAAGAGGCCATCTGTGCCAAAATTGAATAGCCCTCCCCAGGGCTTCCAACAGCTTCACAAAAGTTCCACACCCATTTGCACTATTCAGGTGACCCTAAAGGCACAGATAAACCTCCAAGTGGCCTCAACAACTCTCAGAAAGAGCACTAACAACCAGATGACTGCAAAGAATATTAACCCTTCTGTCCACCGCTATTCAGTCAGAACTGAAGAAGCTTCTTGGATGACAAGCGAAAGGTCTTCAAGGAAAAACAAAGAAAGTCCAGTTGCCTTTTGAAAAAGCACCTTTGGGTAAAAGACAAGGCATTCATACACACCCTTCGTTGCCTAACTAAAACACATGCAAAAACATTGTGATCCTCATGAGTATTGCATCAAAATACTCAGATCCTTTGAGGGAAATTTCTGAAGAAAATTATGCTTCAGCAAATTAAACCAGGACTGGAAGAAAACAAATGCAAGGGAATTTGTCTGCCCAGGTTTAATCTAGTCTGATACAAAGCTTTTCCCACAACAGTATTTGAATGCACTCCATCCATCTTTCAGTCAGCAAAAAAAATATGAAAATAATAATAATAAAAATTACATCAGTATGAAATTTACTGTCCCCACTGATGACCCTCTCTGGGCTTCATTACCTTTGTTCTGTTCATTCCCAGCCCAGTTACGTTCCTCCAAGGTAATAGATAACCAATCCCTAACAGATTTCACCCATCTTCATGATGTTGGGAAAAAAAATAGGGAAAAATACTGTTTTAATATTGGCAAGGATGACTTCATCTGCTCACCCTCAGGCTGGGGATGAGATAAAAGCAACATCGACCAAAGAAACTTATGGAGTTATGAGGATATGGCCATAATTACAAGAGGACAAGTAAAATCACTTTGCAAACTGGTAATTTATTTATTTTTTGGGGAACAACTTGCAAAGCTCCTGTAGCAGTATGGGTAGTCCTCGACTTACAGTTTGTTTACAGTAGCACTGAAAAAGTGACTTGTGACCGTTTGAAACACTTACGACCATTGCAGCATCCCATGGTCCCACGTGATCAAAATTCAAACACTTGGCAACCTATGACGATTGTAGTGTCTCAAAGTTATGTCATCATCTTTTGCGACTTTCTGATAAGCAAAGGCAATGGGGAAACCAGATTCACTGAACAAGCACGTTACTAACTTAACAACTGCATGGATTCACTTAACAACCATAGCAAGAAAGGTCGTAAAATGGGGCAAAACTCACTTAACAGCTATTTCACTTAGCACATGTATTTTGGTTATAAGCCGAGGACTGCCTGTAGATAAAATAGGCTATCCCTGTGGTCCTTTTCTCTCTCTCCAAAGAATAACAGAATAACAGAGTTGGAAGGGACCTTGAAGGTCGTCTAGTCCAACCCCCTGCTCTGGCAGGAAATCCTATACTATTTCAGACAAATGGTTGTCCAATATTTTGAAAATCTCCAGTATTGAAGTAGTTACAACTTATGAAGTCAAATCATTCCATTGATTAATTGTTCTCACTGCCAGGAAGTTTCCCCTTAGTTCTAGGTTGCTTCTCTCTTTGGTTAGTTTCCATCCGTTGCTTCTCGTCCTACCTTCAGATGCTTTGGAGAATAGCTTGACTCCTTATTCTCTGGGGCAACATTACAGTCAGATATCAAGTTCCTTGGAGGTTTACATAAATGAAAAATAGCATCCCCTTTTCTGTCCAGTAGCCAATTTTAGCATAATCAGAAGGAGCTAAAGAAAAAAAAATCAGATTATTTCCTTCTAGCTTCATTAGGACTGCAGCCAAGAAATTAAAAGACGCTTGCTCCTGGGGAGGAAAGCTATGGCAAATCTAGACAGCATTCTAAAAAGCAGAGACATCACCCTGCCAACAAAAGTGTGTATAATCCAGGCCATGCTTTTCCCAGTTGCAATGTATGGCTGTGAAAGTTGGACCATAAGAAAGGCTGAGCACAAAAGAATTGAGGCGTTTGAACTATGGTGCTGGAAAAGACTCCTGCGAGTCCCTTGGACTGCAAGGCGTCCAAACTGGTCAGTCCTAGAAGAGATCAACCCCGACTGCTCTTTAGAAGGCCAGATCCTGAAGTTGAAACTCAAGTACTTTGGCCACCTAATGAGAAGGAAGGATTCACTGGAGAAGGGCCTGATGCTGGGAAAGATGGAGGGCAATAGAAGAAGGGGACGACAGAGAATGAGATGGCTGGATGGAGTCACTGAAGCAGTAGGTGAGAACTTAAATGGACTCCAGAAGATGGCAGAGGACAGGAAGACCTGGAGGAACGTTGTCCATGGGGTCGCGATGGGTTGGACACGACTTCGCAATTAACAACAACAACAACAACAAGCTTCATTAGCCTGTTTAGTTTGTCTGCTTAATAGAACTGGAACTTCCCAGGTCTGTGCCCATCCTTGATTGAACGTTGTGAACTAAAAACTACTTGTGCCTCTTTTGTGTCTCAGGCATAGAAGAGAACAAACAGGGTTTTATAAATGAATATTCTGTTTGAAAACACGAGACCGCCCAGACTGTACAACTGTACAACTTTGGATCATTGTGGATTTGGCACCAGAACTTCACACCTTTTCAGAGAGTGATTTGAAGGAAATGATGAAGGGATGTCGTGAATGCCCTTGCTTTTTGAGCCTTGGAAACTGGGCTAACTCAGTTTTCTGGTGGGAACCTTGTTGAGGGTTTTTGTATATCATAGACCTTGCCTTCGACCTATGGCGATAAAGGAGCCTGACCGTGATGGTTATAAGTCAGGATGATCATAAAGCAGATCATCACATGGTTCTGCGCAATAAATAATTTTCTTTATTAGTGCTTCCCCACTCAGTACTTCCATTGCTTTCCACTTTTGAGCAAATAGTATCCTTGCTGCTGTAAGACGTGAATAATTAAATATGTATCCTCTTTATTTACATTTTTCTCTAGTATTCCTAATAGTAATGTCTCAGGTTTGTATTGAATGTTTTGCCTAGTCATTTCTATTGCCCATTCCCAGACCATATGCCAGTACACTTGTGCTTCTCTACATGTCCACCATACATGAAAAAAGTGCCCTTTTCTTTTTTACATTTCCAACACATAGATGAATATCTGTTATACATTTTGGCTAATCTGGCTGGAGGGAGATGCCATCTGTAAACCATCTTATACAGGTTTTCTTTATATGATGTCATCAATGTGATTTTGTTATTTCGCTCCCATACTTGCTGCCATTGATCCATATTTATATTATATCCTAGATCTATTGCCCATGTCAGCATTGTTTCTTTAAACTACTCCTCATATAGCTTATATTCCAACAGGTGTTTATAAATATTCTTTATTTGTTTTTTCTCCGGGCCTAGCAGTATTTTATCTAATCCCATATCCTGTCTGTTAATACCCCATTCTTGCTTATCTTTCATGTATCTTGATTGTATTTGGAGATAAGACAAACCAATCCATGTCTATTCCTTGTTGTTTTAGCTCTTGTTTTTGTTTTAAATAACCTTCTTCTGTCAGGATGTGTTTATATATAATAGCTTTGTCTTTCCTATACAGATTGAGATATGTGACTGCCTCCATTGGCGATAGCCAAGCCAGAATCTTTGTGTAATATTGACATTTAACTATATTCCAGCTTTTTATTAATTCTTGCCAGACCTTATGTCTTAAAAAATATTGGTGGTTTCTGCTTTGGCCCATCCATATGTGAGCATGCCAACCCTGCTGGAGGTCATAACCCTCTAAATGTAAACATCTTTTATTTTCTAAGGTTATCCAATCTCTAATCCGTGTTAGGGCCGCTAACCAAGCTCCCACATTTTGATCACCTGATCAACAATGGTTGCAAGTACGAACATTGGCCATAAGTCGTGTTTGTCAATGCCGTCGTAACTTCGAACACTCACTAAATGAATTGTTGTAAAATCCAACTCCAGTTTCCAGAGCTATCTCTATTTTCAAGCATGCTTCTGGATCTGTATTCTTTTTTTAAAAAAAAAATTTATTATTTTATTTTCATTACAATCCGATAAAATTCAGATACATAAAAAAAATAAATTACAACACACAAATTCCGGCATTGCTCGCCCATTTCCCCCCAAACCGCATCCCCCTCTCATCTCTTCACTTCCCCCTTCCTTCTTCTTCCTCACTCTCCTCCTCTCCTCCCTCTCTCCTCCATCTTTCTACTTACTTAAGGATCTGTATTCTTAAAAAGTACAAATAACAACCACAGCTCTGGAATTTGTTTTCAAGCCTGCTGGTTATCCAGAAAAAGAACTGCAGCAGGAAGTGTCTTGTAGAACAGGGGCTCCCAAGCCCTGGTCCGTGGACTGCGGTGTGCTAGAAACCAGCTGCATAAAGAGGCTATAAGCCCCATTTGCGGGATGCAGACAGTGTGCAAAGCAACACATCCTCCAGTGCGTGGAAAAACCTCTCTCCATGGTCCCTCATGGCAGAAAAAGTGGGGGCCACCACCGTAGAAAGGAAGCATTTAGCATTTTGAGAAGGGCAGCTGTTTTCCAAAAGCATTTGTAGTTCTGAAAGGGTCTGGGACTTCTGTACTCAATTGTGCTTAAAGCTTAAAGCTAACAGGGGTCGGATCACACTTTGGAGTGAGAGGTGGGAAAAAGAAATAGAATTGGACTGAAATTCAGGATTTCACTTCTAAAGAGGTAGCTGATATGGCAAAGCTTGAGAGTTCCTTGCTATTCCTTTTAACAGTCCATTAACAGCCACAGACTGATGGCCACTGCATGGGGCACTTGGTGGGCAAATACAGGAAGTCCTTATGACCACAACTGAGCTGACAATTTCTGTTGCTAAGTGACATAGTGGTGAAGTGAGTTTTGCCCCATTTTATGATCTTTCTTGCCACAGTTGTTAAATGAATCTCTGTAGAATCTTCCTGACAGTTAGGACAATTAATCAGTGGAATGGTTTGACTCCAGAGGTTGTAAGTGCTTCAACACTGGAGATTTTTAATATATTGGACAACCATTTGTCTGAAATAGTATAGGGTTTCCTGCCAGAGCAGGGGGTTGGACTAGAAGATCTTCAAGGTCCCTTCCAATTCTGTTATTCTTTGGAGAGAGAGAAAAGGACCACAGGGATAGCCTATTTAATCTACAGACAGTCCTTGACTTATGACCGAAACTGAGCCCAAAATATCTGTGCTAAGCGAGACAGCTGTTAAGTGAGTTTTGCCCCATTTTATGACCTTTTTGCTACAGTTATTAAATGAATCTCTGTAGTTGTCAAGTTAGTAGCATGGTTGTTAAGTGAATCTGGTTGCCCCATTGACTCAGCTTGTCTGAACCCAAAAGATGATCACATGATCCCAGGACACTGCAACCATCATAAATATGATCCAGTTGACTGAATTTTGATCACATGACCATGGTGATGCTGCAATGGCCAATAAATATGAAGAGCGATCCTAAGTCACTTTTTTTAGTGTCTTTCTGGTTTCAAACGGTCACTAAAGGAATGATTATAAGTCGAGGACTACCTGTATTAGAGGTAGAAATCATAAACAGCATTGGCAAAAAGCTACAAAATGCCCATGAGATTTCTACAAAATGGTCCAGTACTCAAATAGAAGATTAGTACACATTTGTTCCTGACTGCAGTAATTAGTGATAAGACAGGTCTTCTAGCTTTGACAATCTTTTAACGTATTTTGATCTCCCCCCCCCCTTTGTGCTGCTTTAATATATCAGCAGAAAAATACATGAGGCTTTGAATAGGGGTTCCACATCCCTTCCACTGTGTTAGCTCTCTGTAATAAAATGGGGCAGGGGTTAGTCTGTAAAAAGAAAGTCTCATATTTAAAAAATATACTTTGCTTGCTTTAATCCCATTATTATTACTATTCATACTTTCAGGTGCCAGAAGCTGCCTTAAGAGTCATATTTGAGGGTGGGCTGTTTGGATTCACATTTGAAACTATATGTATAATTTTACTTTTTCATTTTAATTTTTGAGAAAACGCTTTTGTAATAGTTTGTTTTACAACTGGGGGAATGTTTTTTTAGGGCTTGCATGTATTCATGCCTACATATATATAAAAGGGTTAAGGGCTAAGTTTAAATAACCTACTAATTGACAGAACATCCACCTCATGTGTGAAGAAGATTCTAATTTAGTATCTAGCTTCCCCAGAGAAGGAAAAAGAAGAAACAGATGGAAATTGTATTTCTTGCTCCAAAGAAATTCCCTTCTAGCCCTTTATGTAGAACAGGTGGGCGACAGACTTGCAAGAAATCTGAGTATTAATTGTTATAATTAGATATAATTAGATCATGAATTTGTTATACAAAAGTTGTTGAATTCTTTCATGACGGCTCCATAGTTTAGCTGCAATAAACCTACTAATCTTAAATTTTGTATTACAGCTTAATATATGTTGTACATGTACTCCTCGACTTATGAACATAATTGAGCCCAAAATTTCTGTTGCTAAGCGAGACAGTTAAGTGAGTTTTCCCCATTTTTCAACCTCTCTTGTTGCAGTTGTTAAGTGAATCACTGCAGTTGTTAACTTCATAGCATGGTTATTAAATGAATCTGGCTTCCCCCATTGACATTGTTTGTCAAACGGTCACGACCCCAGGACACTGCGACCGTCATAAATATGAGTCACTTGCTAGGTGTCTGAATCTGGATCACGTGACCACGAGGATGCTACAATGGTCATGTGTAAAATAGTCATAAGTGACTTTTCTTAGTGTCATTGTAACTTTGAATTGTTATTAAACTAACTGTTGTAAGTCAAGGATTACCTGTAGTCACTTTAATAGAGTGTTTTGTCGTAATAGCTGAAAAGCCTGACAATATTGGGAGTAAACAGATCAAAGATATTGACTGATTTGGTATTAACTGACTTCCTGTATTCCTTTTTAACTTCAAGAAACTTAGATCTTTTCCTAGGAATCTTTAACCACTAACAATTTGGAGGAAATTCAATTATGTTCTTATATTGGAAAGTGCATTATAGTGTAAAAAGATTCATCAAAGTGTCCCCATTCTTTTCACTTTCATAGAGCTACATCTCTAAATTCATGTATTATTTTCACTTGTTTACCCTCCATCTCTTTAACTGCTCAATATGTAAAATGTGTAAAATATGGGTTTGTCAGGTTATAAGATTGTAGATGTTTAGAGCCTCTTTAACATCACACTGCCTTAGACATGTTCCCTGTATAACAGGAGAATTTTGAAACAGTGGTGTTTTTTTTTCTTTGTTTGTTTGTTTGCTCACCAACCTGTGATCTCAGGCAGATTGCGGATGAGAGCTGAAGAAAGTTAATTCCTTTTGGTTGCTTAGTAAGATTCCCGTTTACAATAAGATTAAGTTGATCCAAAAATCTGTTCCAGTCACATTGCCTCATTCCTGCTGCAAGGCCACGACTTAAGTGCTGGTTTTTGTGTCTTTGCATACATGACTAGTTTGTACTTTCATTATCCTGGGATTTTCTACGTATTTAATGTTCTTTAGTAAGAAGTTCAATACAGTTAGTCCTCAACTTACAACCACAACTGAGCCCAAATTTTTCATTGCTAAGCAAAAGAGTTGTTAAATGAGTTTTGCCCTATTTTATGACCTTTTTTGCCCAGCTGTTCAGTGACTCACTGCAATTGTTACATTAGTAACATGGTTATTAAGTGAATCTGGATTCCTCACTGACTTTTGTTTGTCAGAAAGTCACAAAAGGTGATCATGTGACCACAGGTCATAAATACATGCCAGTTGCCAATTTCGATCACGTGACCATGGAGAGGTTGCAACTGTCGTAAATGTGAAAAATGGTCATAAATCACTGATTGTAATTTCAAACGGTCACTAAATGAATGGTTATAAGTTGAGGACTACCTGTGATGTTGGGTAAGAAAGAGAAATGGCCTAGCACTACTGATCTTACTTCTGCTTATCTGCAGGAAAATTATGTAAGTAATTCATGGTGGCCAATTAAACAGATCTTTGCCTAAGACAGGGGTAGGCCACCTTGGCTCTTTTATGACTCATGGACTTCAACTCCCAGAATTCTTGATCCAGCATGGCTCAGCATGGCAACCTCTCCATTTCTCCTCAGCATGGCTGGCTCAGGAATTCTGGGAGTTGAAGTCCACGAGTCATAAAACAGCCAAGGTTGCTTACCCCTGGCCTAAAGAGAACCCTTTAAAAATTCGGTGCAATTGCCTTGAGGATCATAATGGAAGAAAATGGAATATCGGAATACAAAAATGAATCTGTCTTAAATAGATGAAAGATATGATGGTTTGCATGAGCTAATCCAGCAGCCAAAATATAGAACAGAAATGTCCATAATGCACAAATATTTTAGCAGCAGACCTGCAGGAAATCAGTACAGGTGAGAATTGCTAAGACAGAAAAGCCGTTTACCAATTCTGGTAATCAGCACATCAGGTTTAAGATAACAGAATAACAGAGTTGTAAATCACCTTAGAGGTCATCTAGTCCAATTCCTGCATGAGCAGGAGACCCTATACCAGGGGTAGGCAACCTTGGCTCTTTTATGACTCATGGACTTCAACTCCCAGAATTCCTGAGCCAGCCATGCTGAGGGGAAAGGGAGAAGTTTCCAAGCTGAGCCATGTTGGCTCAGGAATTCTGGGAGTTGAAGTCCACGAGTCATAAAAGAGCCAAGATTGCCTATTCCTGATATAGGGTGCCATGCTGGCAG
The DNA here is from genome assembly GCF_016545835.1 of Crotalus tigris. Lineage (NCBI taxonomy): Eukaryota > Metazoa > Chordata > Lepidosauria > Squamata > Viperidae > Crotalus > Crotalus tigris. Next base: position 187,051 of record NW_024100470.1, on the reverse strand, counting down.
AGAAATTCTGGAAGTTGAAGTCCCCTCATCTTCCTAGTAACTCAGGGGTAGGCAATCTTGGCCCTTTTATGACTCATGGACTTCAACTCCCAGAATTCCTGAGCCAGCCATGCTGAGGGAAAAGGGAGAGGTTTCCAAGCTGGACCATGCTGGCTCAGGAATTCTGGGAGTTAAAGTCCACGAGTCATAAAAGAGCCAAGGTGGCCTACCCCTGCCCTATACCATTTCTAGACAAGCCTGAGCCATTTTAAGACAGTCCCTAGTTATGTGTGCCTTGCTGAGTGTTTCCAAACAATTTTGGTTTAATTCAATAGATTTGTACGAAAATTGACCAGACTAGGTAAAAATTTCACACTTTGGAATGTTAGGCTACTGATCGCTTAAAAAAAAACAAAAAACTGTTTCATACAAACCAGGTAAGAAGCCCTGATAATGACATATCTGGTCTCAGCCTCAAGTGACTATTTTTTTCCCTGTCCTCCCCTTCCCTTCTTTCTCTTCTTTTCTTTCTTTTGCTGTCCTTGTTTTGCTGTCATGGTCTTCTTCTTCTTCTTCTTGTCTGAAACTTTCCTTGTTTACAGATACATAACAGAATTTGTGGACGTGGGCAATGTCTCAGCCTTACGAACATTCAGAGTTCTCCGGGCGCTGAAAACAATCTCAGTCATTTCAGGTGAAACAAAAATTATAATGGGGGTTAAGCACTTGGGACGCACCCAGTAAAGCTTATGTGCCATTCCCCCATAGCAAAATGGCCGCCGGTAGAATATGGTTTGGTATGGATGAGTAAAGGGAATAGAGGAACCTGTCAATAGAATGCTTTTTGATATGGCCTTAATCCATCCCCTCATACTTTATTTTATGGTGAGCATCAAACATTCTTTGTGGATCTAAAATATCTGGGTGGAAATTTTTTGTGTTTGTGCCTTCAGGTCAGTCTTGACTCATGACTATACAAGCATGTCCATGTTGTTTTCTAAGCAATGTTTTCCAAAGTGGTTTGCTATTGTCTCCTTCCTAGGGCTGAGAGAGAAGGACTGGCCCTACAATGCCAAGATGGCTTTTATGCCTAAGGCAGAATTAGAATTCAGGGTCTCCCAGCTTCCGTCTAGGATCTTCCTCACTGCACCACATTGGCTCTTGAGCTGACAGGGTAGGTCAGGTCTAGAGCAGGGGTCTTCAAACTTGGCCCTTTTATGACTTGTAGACTTCAATTCCCAGAATTCCTCAGCCAGGCACGCTGGCTGAGGAATTCTGGGAGTTGAAGTCTACAAGTCATAAAAGGGCCAAGTTTGAAGACTCCTGCTCTAGAGTCTCTGGGTAGTTCTTTGAATGAGGAAAATTTACAACCTGGTTCTCCTGTTCTTTCTCAGACATCTCCACCAAGAGAGAGTGACTGGTCAAGTCACTGAGTTGACTTCTGGTTCTGAGGCATGACTCAAACTCAGGTTTTCATACTTCTAATCCACGGTACTTCTAATCTGGCAACTTTAAGAGTTGTTGACTTCAGCTTCCAGAATTCCTCAGCCACCAAGCTGGCTGAGGAATTCTGGAGTTGAAGTCAACAAGTCTTAAATTTGTCAAACTTGGAGAGCCCTATTCTAAGTCCAACACCTTAAACTAATACCTCAAATTGGCTCTCAGAAGTATGACTTGCAATGATCCCCCACCCCCACTCAATCTAATATTTTAAACCTTTAATTTGTTAGAAAAATAGAACAAAAAAAAAACTAGGCCCAATCCATTGAAAAAAATCTTTTGCATGAAAATGTTTTGGAGGTAAATTGCAAAAATATGACACTCTCCTTGGAAAAAGTAAGATCCTTCAATAAAATTAATTTTAGGCTAAAGACTATTTATATTTACAAATTTATATAAAAATTTATATTTATATAAATTTGTATTTATATAAAAAATGCTTTTATAGCTGAAAAAAAACTTTCAGAATGACAAATCCAGTTTTGTTTTCTCATTTTGTTGACTCACAAACTTCCATCGTCACTTGTGAAGATGGGAATTGAAGTCCAATATTGTTGGAAGGCTGGATTCATCTTTCTTCAGTATCATTAGGCCTAGCAATTTAAATCCGAGTCAACTGAATCTGGGCACAATTCTCAAGTCCTTTTTTCCCTCAGAAACTCCACTGAGACCAATAGTGCAGCCTTCTTGTGAAACGTCTTTTAATTTCCAGTGGTGCCAGTTCCTCTCTTTGACATCCTCCCGTATTGGCTTATTTTAGTCAAAAATGAAGCCAATTCCTTTTTTCCTCTCCCCTTCTTATGAAACTTAGTTATGGATGTGTTTATGTTCCTCTCTCCTCCTTCCCCTCTTTCACCCTTTAAATTGGCAGTGGAGTGATGGAGAAAAATAAATATGCCAGGAGCGTATCTATGGACAGGTCTCCTTAGTGTTAAGTTCGTTCAACTGCATGGCAGGTAGAGAAGAATGTCAAAACAACCAACCATGTGCATGACAGATTTTGTGTACAGATAGGTCCTCGACTTACAACCACAATTCAGTTCACAATTTTCATTGCTGAGCAAGACAGTTAAGTGAGTTTTGCCTCATTTTATGACCTTTCTTGCCACAGTTGTTAAGTGCATTACTGCAGTTGTTAAGTTAGTATCACGGTTGTTAAATGAATCTGTCTTTCCCATTGAATTTGCTTGTTGGAAAGTCACAAATGGTGATCACATGATCCCGGGGCATCTAACCATTATAAATACATGCCAGTTGCCAAGCAACTGAATTTTAATCACATGACCATGGGGATGCTGCAACGGTCATAAGTGTGAAAAACAGTCTCATAATTCACTTTTTCAATTCACTAAACGAATGGCTGTAAGTCGAAAACTACCTGTAGATGGTTATCCTGTAGATATTGGCAATTATAGAATAAAAAAGAGATTGTTTAATTTTTTATTTTATCTTGATTTTATTTTAGAGAGAGAAGGATGAGAGACAAGGGTTGGCAGAACCAACACCCTTTAGAAACTGCCGCTAAATTAGGTGGCAAATATTCACACTGCAGCATTCTCCACTGAAACTAAAGCAATGGCACTTGTTTTGAGGCACCTGTGAAGCGTTTAAGGGATGAATGTCATATTTTCCAGAAGGCAAATGAAAATCCATGGGAGGAAAATGCAATTTTATTTTAATGGATCTGGATTTCCTCCTCCTTACCTTCCCTGATCCCATACTGCAGTGGTGGCGAACCTATGGCACGTGTGTCAGAGGTGGCACTCAGAGCCCTCTCTGTGGGCACCCGTGCCATGCCCCGGAGATGGCACCTGTCCTCTTCAACCAGCCGCCTGCTAAATCGCTGAGGTCCCATGTGGCCATATGCATCCCAACACCCATGCGCTTGCTAGCCTCTGTGTGTGGGGCTGATGGTGCCAGGCCCTTGCCTTGCCCTCCGACAATGGCACCCCCCCTTCTCACCTTGCCTCACCTCACTCCGCAGGACCATCCTCCTGCCCACCACCCCACCCACTAGAGAACCCCTGGATCTCCCCCAACCCTGCCCGGCCCCCACAGGTCTCCCTCCCCAGGAGCAACATCAAGTTGGCCACGACCACCCATCTGGCATGACCACTGTAGCCACGTCCACCCAGCAGGCCACACCCACCTAGCACCCGGTGATACATAAGTGGCTTTTGGGTTGAAGTTTGGGCACTCAGTCTTTAAAAGGTTCACCATCACTGCCATACTGAATTGTACAAAAGCTAATGGCGAGTTGTAGACAGTGAAATACTTTTGGCTTTCCTAAACACATAGGAAGGAGGTTGCTCAGCTGTCAGGTAAAAGAAAAAGGAAAGGTTTTCCCCTACCCAGTCATGTCCAACTCTAGGGGGCGGTATTCATCTCCGTTTCCTAGCCAAGAAAGCCAGCATTGGCTGAAGACATTTCCGTGGTCATGTGGCTAGCATGACACTACGCCGAGGCGCATTGAATGCTGTTACCTTCCCACCGAAGTGGTACCTATTTATCTATTCGCATTTGCATGCTTTTGAACCGCTTGGTGGATAGAAGCTGGGGTGAGGATGGGAGCTCACCTCATCACGCGGTGCCTGGGTCTTGAACTGCCAATCTTCCCGTCGACAAGCCCGATGTCTTAACCAATAGTACAGCAAACTTTGTACGCACTTGTTTATGTATAGAAAGATAAAGACTTCTTCAAGTGGTGTTTGGGTCTTAGCAATTATTTGTCCTGGCTGTGTAGATTTTTTTTCTTGCAACAATAATAGTGGCTTATTGTTGGTTTCTGGGATGTTTTTTTCAAATTCCCAATCTAGGCTATAACTTTGATATTTTCTGCTGGTCTTTCATCACAATACTAAATGATTCAGCCTTGCTTAGTCTTTTTCAAGAATAGTCAAAATATAAAAATGTTGCCATGTTTTGCTATTACCAGCGAGCTCCAGTAGAAGAGAATGTTGTAGCTGAGGGTTGAACTGTGGGGTCTTTGGTGATCTCTGACCTTGGTTGTTTCCTTGCAGATGTTTCCTTCTTTTCACATCATCATGAGGTTACCGTGATGAGGTTTCATCATGAGTGATGAAAGGTCTGCAAAAAAAAAAAAAAAACAACCAAGCTCAGAGAGCACCAAGGAATCCATACCATTGAGCTCTTTAAGCAGTGCTCATTTCCTTGATGAGATCAGAGTTTGTAGATCATAGAATCATAGAACTGGAAGAGATTTTGGAGGTCTTCTAGTTCCAACCTCTGCCCGAAGTCCTTATTCCATCCTGGACAAATAATTGATCAGTCTTTTCTTGAAATTCTCCAGTGATTGAATACCCAAATTCTGGGAGGCAACCTATTCCCTTGATTTTTTTTAAAATGGGTGTAAGGTACTCCTTGACTTACGATCACAGTTGAGCTCAAAATTTCTGTCTCTAAATGAGTCAGTTGTTAAGGGAATTTTGCCCTGTGTTACGACTTTTCTTGCCGCAGACGTTAAGTTACTAACAGGGTTGTTAGCAACACATCTCCTGCTTGAGCAGGGAATTGGACTAGAAGACCTCCAAAATCCCTTCCAGCTCTAATTGAATTGATTAATTGATTGATTGATTGATTGATTGTTAAATAAATCTGACTTCCCTATTGATTTTGCTGTCAGAAAGTTGCAAAAGATGATCACATGACCCCAGGACACTGCAACTATCATAAATATGAGTCATATGCTGTCTGAATTTTGATCATGTGAACATGGGGATGCTGTAATGGTCATAAGTGTGAAGTGGCCATGTCACTTTTTTCAGTATCGTAACTTGGAATGGTCACTAAATGAACTGTTGTAAGTCAAGAACTACCTATATTCTTCCCAAAGAGTAAAGAAACTCCATTTTTTTTTTACTTTGATGAGAGGTCGCCAAATCCATTTCAGAATTCAGACTGAAGGGAAATCCAGCAGTTAAGACTTTGTGAAATATGGAAGCTGACCGACTCACACATACCCAGATATTTTTCAGTATTACCAATCATAATGTAGTTTCTTGGTTTTCCCTAAATATGCCCTTGGAGGCTAGAATCCTGGACTGTCACTTCACTTTTCATTTGAGGTGATTTTTTAAGGATGTTCCTCAAACAAAGCACTAACCAGATGAGGATCCATGTGTGAAAGGTTCCACATTTTAGATTTGTGTCTGTGCTCTCTAACGTGGAATCATTTAAGACTGTAGTGTAGGACAGAGGTGGGGAACTATGGCCTTTTTAATGACATGGCTGGCTCAGGAATTCTGGGAGTTGAAGTCCAAAAGTCATAAAAGGGCCAGAGTTCCTCACCCCTGGTGTAGGAGATAACCAGGCTGAGCCTGAGGGAGAGGTCAAATGTGTCATAAGTCCTCAGTCCCTGCACACTCAAAGGAGATCTAAGTCCAGCCCACTTTGATTGCCTTCTTAATTCCTGCTTATTTCTCTTGACCGTTAGTAGCTCAGATTCTTGTAGAGAGCTTAAGCTTGCAATAAATCTTTATACCCATTTGAACTGCCTGAGTCTCCTGATTTCCCCAGCACTTGATAGTTAGCATTGATCAGTCAAAGCATTTCCAAATGAGGTATTTGCATAATTTCCAATTCTATTCCACAACATTTTGTTTTCTTGGCTGCTAAGCTGTCTTCTAACGCAGTGGAATGCTAGATGACAAGGCCTGTCACACTTTGGATCCGCATGTTGATAAATCAGGATCTTCCTGTTGGCTGTGTTTTTGTTACATGACCACACCACAGCAGTGGGAGAAATTCTACTGCCAAACCCAAGCCCACAAAAATTTCTTGTGAAATTTAAATTCAGCATCTTCAAGAGTATCTCTCCCCCATGAATCTTTCTATTAGAATTCATGTGCCTATTAATCCCTCCTGTACAAAATAGTCAAAGGAAAACCTCAAGTTATGACCACAATTAAACCCAATGTTTCTGTTGCTAAGTGAGAAATTTGTTGATTTTTGTCTCAATTTATGACCTTTCTTTCCACATTTCTTAAGGGAATCACTGCACTTGTGTTTTAGTAACACAGTTCTTAAGTGAATCTGGTTTCCCCATTGATTTTACTTGTCAGAAGTTCACAAAAGGGGGTCACACAACCCCGGGACATTGCAACCATCATAAGTATGAATCGGTTGCCAAGGGTCTGAATTTTGATCACAAGACCATGGGGGTGCTGCAATGGTCATAAGTGTGAAAAATGGTCCTTTTTTCAATGCCATTGTAACTTCAAATGTTCACTAAATTAATGGTTCTAAGTCAAGGAATGCTTATAATTCCTCCTGCACAAAATATTTATTTATTGTTAGAATTATATCCCCACTTTCCTATAGATCAGTGGTTCTCAACCTTTTTAATGCCGTGACCCCCAACCGGTTGTAAGTCGAGGACTACTCAACCGGTCGTAAGTCGAGGACTACTCAACTGGTGCAGCACCGTTAGCAGAATGGGACTTTTGGCGGGCTCAGCAGGGCAGAGACAGCCTGGACAATTCCTATTGCTTTTGAAAGCCAATAGAATTAGACTCTATTCAAGAGAGTCTATTCTATTGGCTTTCAAAAGCCAATAGAATAAAAGGGAGTAGCACAGCTAAGGAAAAGGGGAAAAAAATGGTGGACTGCGTTGTTTGGCGACCCCTGTGAAATGGTCGTTCAACCCCAAATAGGGTCCCGACCCACAGGTTGAGAACCACTGCTATAGATGTTCAAGGCAATATATTTATCCTTTCCTCTTGTAGATTTAGCTACCGCCACCAAACATTTGGAAAGGAATGAGACAAAGTGACTGGCTATTGATCTGTTATCTATTTTCTCCCCTGTTTGTGACAGTCTGTTTCCTGATGGTCCATTTTGCTGTGGGTTGTGTGTCTCAGGCTGGGAAAGCAACATAGCCCACTGCAAAACTAGGCTATGGGTGTGACAGGGTCTTCCAGCTGCCTTAAGGCAAATGAAAATGAAAGGAGAACAAACACTTTCCCAATCCTGACAGAACTTTCAAGTTATCTCCTCCAAATTTTCCTTCTGTAATCACATAATTCCCTCTTTTGTGGAATGTCCTGGGATTAAAATATAAATGTTTGAGTTGTATTAGAATGCATGTCTCTACATCAGTTGGATTATCTCCATGGGACAAAATAGGACAGAATAGTAACTAATTTTTTCCATGGAATGATAAATGTAATGCAATAAATAGTGCACGTGTCACTTGTTAATTGAATAGGAAGTTCTATCAATGCTGTGGATAGTATTTTCAATCCCTCACCTTTTATTCCAGGGATACCTCTAAGATACATCATTAATTTTCCTAAAAACCCCTTTATTTACTTCCCTATGTCTAGAATTATTCAGGTGGGAGATTTTGTTTAATAAGAGCTTTGAAAATCAATACTTTTTTTTTTTTAATCTAAAAGGAGAATTTGTTGGCTGCTGTTATTTTGGCACAAAGCTCCTATAATCCCTGTTGGTCCTAATATCCTATTCCCACATCACAGTTAACTGGGTCAATGGAGGGTTAGTACATTTTGGGAACATCAAAAAGAGATCAGTTGACCTAGTCAGATAGTGCACAAAGGATTAGATTTATCCCCAAACAGAGTTAAATTAACTCCCCCCAGACCAAAACTCCACAAACCGCTTTTCTTGCAGTTAACTATTCCAAAGACTAATTTCTATGGAGATCCAGCAAAAATTCGAGTTGGTTTTTTTTACACAATGTGTTTCTATTTTTATTTCTTTTTCTCTGATCCTTTTATCCACAATTGGAATAGTAGAAAAGTGTCAAATATAGATAGGAAGTAGTTGTACGTCCTTCGGCCTGTCCGTCATGTCACTAATCTAATTATACCACCTGAGATTTCCAGAGTATTGGAGTCGGTTTTGAGTTAGTTGGCACCTAAATGTAATAAAATAAATATTTTCCCATATCAATGAAAAATAAAAGGTAATTAGTAAGGGTCAGGCATGTGAAATCCGACCGGCCTCCTTCAAGGCAGTTGAGGGATATAAAAGATGCAACTGAGTGAAAATCTATATTACTGAGTATGGGGTTGACTGGATCAGAGGATGAGATCAATGCAGGTAATCCTTGACTTACAGTCCACAATTGGACCCAAAATTTCTGTTGCTAAGCGAGACAGTTGTTAAGTTGGTTTCTCCCCATTTTACAATCTATTTTGCCACAGTTGTTAAGTGAATCATTGCAATTATTAAGTTAGTAACACAGTTGTTAAGTGAGTCTGGCTATACCCATTGACTTTGCTTGCCAGAAGGTCATAAATGGTGATCCCATGATCCTGGGACACTGCAACAGTCATAAATATGAGTCAGTTGCCAAGCATCCAAATTCTGATCACATGGCCCTGGGGAACGCTGCAATAGTTATAAGTATGAAAAACTGTAGTAATATACTTTTTTCAGTGCCACTGTAACTTTGAATGATCACTCAATGAATGGTTGTAAATTGAAGACTTCCTGTATTTGTTGTCTTCAAAATAGTGGGAGAGCCAGCACACACACACACACACACACACACACACACACACACACACACACACAAACACACACATTCTCATAGTATGCTCAACCAGTGCCCTTGAAGACCCTAACCCAATGGTGGCGAACCTATGCCACGCATGCCAGAGGCGGCACTCAGAGCCTTCTCTGTGGGCACACGTGCAGTTGCCCCAGTCTTGCCTCTCCCTGTGACCCCCTCCTCATCAGCAGCCCCCCTGGAGGAGAGTTGCCCCCAAGCGTGGCCCACACGGAGCAGCACTGCCAAGGACATGGCAGCCAGGCAGCGTAGATAAGACTCTGCCCTTATACCCCATTGCACACAGTTGATGCTATGGGGCATGGGCAGAGGGCGTGGCCACCATGGCACTGCTGGGCTGCCTGGGTGATCTGCGGCGGACCCTGGAGGCAGTGAGTAGCCCTGCGGGCAGACAGGGTGGGGGCGGTGCAGGGGGTGGAGCAGAGGCGGGGCCAGTTTTTGGGCACTCGGTCTCTAAAAGGTTCGCCATCACTGCCCTAACCGTTGCATCCAAGCAACATCCAAAGTTTGCTTAATTTTAAGTTTGGTTTATTCTCTGTGGCTCAGATAATTACACCTATTTGAGCCATTTGGTTAATTTACGGTTGAATGGCTCGTGTGAACTAGAAAATGAGTTAATTCAGCAACCGAGTTGAGGTGTTTTCTGGTGCATCCAGCCAGAAAGAAGCTGTTTCCAGCACTTTCAAGAATGTGTTCACAGAGGATGGGATCATTCGGGCATCCTCTGCCAATTCTTTCCCCTCTGAATTGTTTATTAGCTATTTTGTCACTGTTACTGGGTATTGATTTCATGTCAACCATTTTGCTGTACAAAACGCTGAGCAATTTTTATTGCTCTCTCCACCACAGGTAAGGCAGGTCACCGGTATTTGTTCCCACCAATAGGAAGATGAGGTAGTCCATGGCAGATGTGAATATTTGTCACTGAGGAACAGTGAATATTCTACTATGCTGATCTGTCCCTTGTGTGGAATAACAGCCTACTATTTGCAATATTTACTATTGCAGGATTGTGCATGAAAGCCATTCCTACTAATCTGCTTGAAATCCTTCCTGCCCCAAATTCCACTTTGGCTGATAGCGGCTTTTTCTTTTCTTTTTTTACAGTTTAATCACTTTCTACAATACACAGGTGTATAATTCATTATTAGGAATCATGCTTTATCCAAAGAGAATTCAAAGATATAAATCTAACAAACAAACATTTATGCAATGCTAAAGCTGAAGGTTTTGAACTACTGTAGAAGTTTGATAGTTTGCTAGTTATCAAAGTTACAACTGAAGTACAGGTAGTCTTCGATTTACAACAGTTTATTTAATGACCATTCAAAATTGCAACAGCACCAAGAAAAGTGACTTATGGCCATTTTTCACAATTATGACTGCTGCAGCATCGTGATCAAAATTCAGATACCTGGCTCATATTTATGACTGTCACAATGTCCCAGAGTCACGTGATCCTCTTTGGTGACCTTGTGACAAGCAAAGTCAATGGGGAATCCAGATTTATTTAACAACGGTGTTACTATTTAACAACTGCAATGTTTCACTTAATGAATGTGGCAAGAAAAGTTGTAGAATGGGGTAAACTCACTTAACAAATTTCTCCCTTAGCAATATAAATTTTTGGACTCAATTCTGACTGTAAGACGAGGGCTACTTATAGTGTCTTTCTAGAATAAGTCTTTTGAGATTTTTGAGGAAGAGCCAAATTTTTGTGTTTTATAAGACCAACAAGGAAATCCTCATATAATATAAACTTCTAGGGCAAATGCATCCTCCTAATAGACTATCAAAATTCCCACCTGCTAGGAATTCTGAGTGTTGTAGTCCAATGTATCTGGAGGATACCAGACTGAAGAAGTCTTAACAGAACTTGGATCTCAGAATGAAAAAAAAAATAGCAATGTCCTTTTGTTGAGATTGAACAAATTAGCCCCATAGCATTTCTTTGGTACTCAAGAAGAGCTGCATGTTTTGGGGGCTGTTATCTTGGCCACGTATATGTTTTTCTAACTCAGGAAGGCACTTCTTAGAAAAAAAAAGGAAATGGGCAAATAAGGTTCATGTGGAAGATGAAACCAGATGACGTACCAATGAGACACCTATTTATCTATTCAAATTACAGGAAGGAAAATATTTTTCGTGTCTTGTTGTGGATTGCCAACATCTGCCTGGGTGCTTTAAAGATCAAAAACATGAATAATGTTGTCAGTTCTCCTAGGAAAACCAGGGATGGGTAGTGTTCAGGATGTCCTGAATTTCCAAAGTTTGATGTTGCTTGCTATTTTAATGCTTTTTAAAAATGGTGTCTTATTTGCAGTGCGACATCTGATCGGGGCACAAAGTAACTGATAGCTAGCTTGCACTTGATAAATATTGAAATCAATGAAAATAGTGCATGGCTATGCAAGCTGCATTTCTTTTAATGGGATTTCTTTAATGGAAGGATTTGTGTCCTATAAGGCTCGTTTCTAATGTTATTCCTTAATGTGTTTGATTCTGTTATCCTTGATGGCCATAAAAATTGTTCAATGCTTAAATGAGATACAACTCAAATGAGGAAATTGACCACCATTTATTGGAGAGTAAGACAGATCATTTTAGAAGTCTTGCCTTGCTTAGTTTGAGATTTAATTGCAAGAATTCTTCTTAAAAATTTAATAATAATAATTTACTGTTCTTGACTAGTGGGACTGGAATAAAATACTTGTTGGAATAGAACACTTTTGTTTGCATCTCCGTAGACCAGTGGTTCTCAACCTTTTTAATGCCATGACCCCCAACCGGTTGTAAGTCGAGGACTACTCAACCGGTCGTAAGTCGAGGACTACTCAACTGGTGCAGCACCGTTTGCAGAATGGGACTTTTGGCGGGCTCAGCAGGGCAGAGACAGCCTGGACAATTCCTATTGGCTTTTTTTTTTTTAATTTTACAAAAAAGAAAAACAACCCTACCCAACCCACTCCAACCCTCCCACTCCCTCCCTCGACCTTCCCAGAACTGAATATAGGCTTAATTAAAATTTCTTAAGTTTCTTAAAATCTTAAAAAGAAGAATATAAACCATAAATAAGTCTAAATACAATACTTATACAACTTATAAAATAATTAATAATAATATATATATGTAAAAAGCATAACTATTAAAAAAAAGAAAAAAATGCTTAGAAAGAAGAAGAATAAAAAAGAAAAAAGAGGAAAAGAAATATAAAAAAATAAAGTAGAGATAAAAGATATAAGGAGCAAGAGAAAAAAAATAAAAGAAAAAAGAAAAATACAATCTATAAAATATAAAATTTATATATAAGTTATTGAAAAACTAAATAATATTTTTTATATCCAACCTGTGTTGTACAAAATCTATCCATTTTTCCCATACCGCAAAGAAGTTCTCTTGCGATTGATCTTTTAAAAAAGCCGAAATCTTTGCCATTTCTGCCAAATAAGAAACTTTAGGAAACCACTCTTGCAAAGTAGGCAAAGATTCCTTCTTCCAATATTGCCCTACTAACAACCTTGCGGCTGGGATTAAGTTTAACATCAATATAACCTCCTTAGTGTCACAATCAGTAACAATACCTAACAGAAACAATTGTGGGGTAAATTTAACCCTCCTTCTAAAAATTCTTTGGATATTCCACCATATCTTAATCCAAAAGGCTTTTATATTTTTACACGACCACCAGATATGTTAATAAGTAGCATCCAAACAACCACATCTCCAGAATTTAGGCTGTAGGTCAGGATACATACGAGACAACTTTTGTGGATCAAGGTGCCATCTATAAAACATTTTATAAAAATTCTCCCTTAAGTTCTGGGCTTGAGTAAATTTAACATTCCTCACCCAGATGGTTTCCCAGGTATCTAGTAGAACTGGTTCACCGAAATTTTGTGCCCACTTAATCATACAATCTTTAATTAATTCTGGTTCTGAATCCAATTCTACTAGGACTCCATAAATTCTCTTAATGTGAGTTCGCCTTTGATCCTTTAGTTGTTTAAAAAAATTTTCATCTTCTCTAAGCAGACCCACATTACGATCTATCTTCCATCTATCCACTATTTGTCTATACTGAAACCACGAGTATATAATATTTTCTAGTGCTAAATCTTCCAAAGATTTTAACTGCCAATTTTTACCATCCCATCTGAGTAGTTGTGCGTAGGAAACGCTATCCATCTTAACTCCTCTCTTTATACCCTCTATCACATGCCAAGGTATAGCCCATAATGGTATTTTAAAATCACTTCTATAATATTTCCTCCATACCCGATGTAAAGAAATCCTTATAATATGGGATTTAAAAACCCGATCAACTTTTTTATTAAAAATTAAATAGGCATGCCATCCAAAAAGTAAATCCCAACCCTCCAAGAGGAGTATTTCTACATTTGTTAAATTAACCCAATCACTAATTAATGTTAAAACCACAGCATCATAGTACAATTTCAAATTCGGTACGTTGAGTCCACCTCTCTCACGAGTATCTTGTATAATTTTAAGCTTTACTCTTGGTTTTTTCCCTGCCCAGATAAATTTATTGATACCTTTCTGCCATTCATTTAAATTGACCTCATTCTTTAAGATAGGTATCATTTGAAATAAGAAAAGGAACTTAGGCAGAACATTCATTTTGATCACCGCAATTCTTCCCAAAAGAGATAATTGCAACTTCTCCCAATTTTTCAAATCTCTTTGTATCCTGACCCACAACCTTTCATAATTATTTTTATACAATTTTACATTAGAGACAGATAAAGTAACCCCCAGGTATTTTACCTTATCAACAACCTCAAAATCTGTCAGATTAACCAGAGCCTGCTTATCCATATTAGTCATATTTTTAGGTAGTATTTTAGTCTTGTTATTATTAATTTTAAAACCCGAAACCTGTCCATATTGGTATATCAATTGTAATAACTCTAATACAGAGTAAGTAGGTTGGGACAGTGTAACCACCAAATCATCTGCAAAAGCTCTTAGTTTATATTCTTTTTTATTGACTTCTATTCCTTTTATTTGCTGTGATTCTCGAATTTTAGTCAACAATATTTCCAGAGTTAAAACAAACAGCAGAGGTGACAATGGGCATCCCTGTCTAGTCCCCTTTTCTATTGTAAAAACCTCTGATAAGCCCCCATTAACTATAAGTTGTGCCGTTTGTTTTTGATAAATAGCACCAAGAGCTTGTAAAATTTTTTCTCCAAAGTTCATTTTCTCAATTAGTCTTAACATAAATTGCCAATTCAATTGGTCAAAAGCTTTCTCGGCATCTAAAAATATCAATCCTGCAGAAACTTGATTATTTTTATCTAAATATTCTAATAAATTAATAATTTGTCTGATATTATTCTTCATATACCTTCCAGTTATAAACCCCGTTTGATCCTTATGTATAACCTGATGCAGAACCCTCATAAGCCTATTAGCTAGTATTTTTGCAAAAATCTTATAATCTACATTTAGAAGTGATATAGGTCTATAATTCTTTGGTAAGGTAAGATCTTGATCTTCTTTTGGGATTAAAGATATAAAAGCTCTACCCCATGACGGGGGGATCTCTGAACCCTGTAATATATTATTAAACAGCTGTCTTAAAGGTTGAATCACCTCTTGTACCAAGGTTTTATAATAAATAGATGTCAAACCATCCGTACCCGGTGCTTTACCTAATTTTAATTCTTTAATCACTGTCTCAATTTCCTCACTGGTAATTAAACCATTAATTTCTTGTTTCTGGTCTTCTGTTAATTTAGGAAAGTTGGCTTCATTTAAGTAGTTGTCTATATCTAAAACCTGTATATTGGTACTCTTATATAATTTCTGATAATAATCTAAAAAGGATTTCTTAATCAACTCCTTCTGATGTACAAATTTACCATTATAATTTATTTTATCTATAATTCTCTGTCTCTGTTGCTTTCTCAATTGGTAAGCCAACCATCTCCCTGGTTTATTGGCATTTCAAAATATATTTTGTCTCATATAAAGTAAATTAGTTGCAGTTTGATCAGCCATCAACATATTAAATTGTGTTTTAAGCAATTTTATAGATTCTTTATCTTTTTCATCTGTGGGATTTAAAATCAAAATTTTTTCTTTTAATTTAATCTCATCTTCCAAATCCTTACGTTTCTGAATCTGTTTTTGTCTATGAATATTATTCATTTGTATCAAAATCCCACGCATGAAAGCTTTACCTGCATCCCATACCATTGACATTGGTGTTCCCTTGTGCATATTTAAAAGAAAATAGTCCTTTAAATGTTCCTTTAGTTTTTGAACATTCTTTTCTTGTCTGAATAAATTCTCATTGATCCTCCACGATCTCCTCTCCTCTTTTTCCTCAAGCAACTCCATCCAAACTGGGCTGTGATCCGTCAATGTCCTAGGAAAAATCTTAACGTTCTTTACCCTAAAATATAAATCAGTTGTGATAAAAAAAAAAATCAATTCTTGAGAAGGATTGATGTCTGTCTGAAAAAAAGGTAAAGTCTCTCTCCTCCTGATTGCGTTCACGCCAGTAGTCTCGCAGCTCCCAGTCCTCTTTCAAGTCAAAAAAGGCTTTAGGTAATTTAGCCTGTTTAAAAGAAGTGGAAGTTCCTTTTTTATCTCTTTGTGTATCTAACACACCATTCCAATCACCCATTAATATCACAGATCTATAGTCCAACAAAGTTAATTTCTGATGTAACAATCTATAAAATTGTTCCTGTTGTTGGTTTGGTGCATACAACCCCACTATAAGTATTTTTTTACCATATAAACCAACTTCAATCATAACATATCTCCCTTGAAAATCAGATTCTACCAAACTGGCTGATAAGTTTTGCTTGACATAAATAACTACACCCCCTTTTTTCCTAGGAGCAAAAGATACAAAATGAGATCCCAAACGAGCATTAACTAAATATTTTTGATCTTTAGATAAGATATGTGTTTCCTGCAAACAGATAATATCATTCTTATGCTGCTTTAAGTAGTGAAAGATTTTCTTTCTCTTTTGTGGAGAATTGAGGCCATTAGCATTCCAGGTCAGGAGCTTTACCATCTCCCTTAACCAGTAGCCTGGAGAAGACTGCTTGAAGATCTGCCATTGAAGAATGTGCTGCAGAACTCTTGGGTCTTGCTCCTCCCACCGGCAAAGAAACAGTTTCTTGAAGAGATTCTTTGACTTCTTTCTTCTGTTGTTCCTTTTCCTTGCGTCTATGTGCTGCACGGGTCATTCTTTGCTCTTTGATCTCTGTTTGTCGCAACCATTCTGTCTGTAACTTTCCAGCAACCATCACACCTAATCCTTCAGACTGTTGTTCAACCTCTTTACCATCCAGAACTTTCTGCATCATGGATGATGGTGAGCCTGCTCCCAGGACCGATCTGTAAAACTCCTTTGCTTTAGTGACTGTGTTAAGTCTATAACGCGTCCCCGCATGGCTCACAACAATACCCATCGGAATCTCCCATCTGAATGGCATCATTCTTGTTTTAAGTTCATTGGCTAGAAAAGCAAAATCTTTTCTCTTTCTTAAAATTCTAGATGGGATCTCCTTTAAAATCATAACATCTTGAGCAGCAATCTGAAATCTCTTATTATAAAAAGCTTGTATAATTTCATTACGCAGAGATCTCTTTGCAAAGTAAACCACCACATCCCTTGGTAAATTCTTCTGTTTTGCGACCCAAGAGTTAACTCTGTAAACTTTTTCCACTTCTCTAAGTATTCCGTCTTTCTCCCTATTCAAAATAACAGCAAAGTCATTTACCACAATCTCTATCAAATCTTGATGCATATCCTCTTTCAGGCCCCTGATTCTTAAAGCATATTCCATTTCCCTATACTGAGACATAACAATGTCATCTTGTGAAATTTCCATCTTTTTTTCCATGCCTTCAAATTTATCTTCCAGAACATCAACCTTATCTGCAACCTCTTCAATCCTGGAATCAAGCTTCTCAACCACAGTGGCAAGTCCTGATATAGCCATAACTATATCTTGCCTCAAAATAGTGTTATTCTGCTCTAACAAATTCTTCATTTCACCTCTAATTTGAGTTTTATTCTGATCTAAAAGCTCCTTCATTTCCCCTCTAATTTCAGTTTTATTCTGATCAAAAAGATCCTTCATTTCCTCTCTGATTTGGGATACAGCATTTCCCAATATATCTTTCATATCTTGCACAGATAGTACTGGCAGAGGAGGAGAAGATGGTGGTGTAACTTTAGGTTGTTGTACCGGTGTAGCTTTAGATTGTTGTATCGGTAAGATCGCAGGGGAAGAAGCCACCTTAGGAACTGTAGAAGCTGCTTGCCTCTTTGAAGCCATTTTAAAGAAAGGAAGGTCTTATTTCCTCTTCTTCCTTCTTTAAAAAAAAACAATAAAAAAAAAATCTTCGCAAAATGAAAAGCAAAGGAGAGTTTAAAAGATATTTCAAAAACACAAAACCAACTTTAAAAAAAAAGAAAAGGAAAAGTTTGAAAAGTTTAAAAGGAAAAAAAAACTATACAGTCCACAACGTTCCGTTTAACTCCGTTTAACTCGCCTTCTTCCGGAAAGAAAAAAAGCACTTTGAAATCACCATTTTACTTTCACTCTCCACACAAACAAAGAACAAAGAAAAAAGAAGAAAAAATCAAAACTAAAAAGCAAGTAAAAATCAGTAGGTCCAATCCTTTATCCAGCTCTGTCCGCTTTTTTTAAAAAAATCACTCACCCGATCCTTGTAAGCGCAGAGATGGTAGCGGCGTTTCACTTTGTTCCCGAGGGAACAGAGGCAACTGGGAGGCGGAGGCAACCCGAACTCCGAGGGAGCTCTCTTTCCACCCCCCAGAAAAAAATTCCTGGGGAGTTTAAGAGGCTCTACCTCTATTCGGGTGGTTCTCTACCCCCTCCCTTCACCCGGGAGGGGGATTTCGAGCCGCGGGACAGCTGATATCTGCTGTGCTCCGCGGTTCTCACGTCGTCCCAGGAGGACGGCTACAATGTAGCCGCCATCATCGACGCTATCTACCGGAAGTCCCCTCTCCTATTGGCTTTTGAAAGCCAATAGAATTAGACTCTATTCAAGAGAGTCTATTCTATTGGCTTTCAAAAGCCAATAGAATAAAAGGGAGTAGCACAGCTAAGGAAAAGGGGAAAAAAATGGTGGACTGCGTTGTTTGGCGACCCCCGTGAAATGGTCGTTCGACCCCAAATGGGGTCCCGATCCACAGGTTGAGAACCACTGCTGTAGACGGTAGGGCTGTGCAATCTGAGATTCCACCAAGTTGTATTCAACTCATGCACCATAGATTTGGGCAATCTGCCCAAATTAGGTAAAATCTCTTGTTTCTGATGTTCAAAGAAATATTGATGATGTAATTTGTGGATATATTTTTATTGTATATATAGCAGTTCTCTTTGCATGGATACTCCTGTTTCTCTATACCAGACATGTCAAACAGGGGCTGGATGCGGCCCACAAAGTGGTTTCATGTGGCCCACAAAGCCATCCTGGAAACAGTGAGGGAATGGCCCCCACTGCCTTGACCCTGGCCTAGGCCGGCTGGGAGCCAATGTACAATTTTGTGGTGGCCATCTTGGCACTTGCCCCGGTGGACCACACCTTGGCACTTGCCTTGGTCCCACCCCCTTCTGCCAGAGTCCCTCAGATCTGTCCCACTCCTGCCCAGGCCCCCACAAGCACTCTTGATGCGAATGATGTAGAACTGGGCACGCCCACCCAGTAGGCCACACCCACTCCATCCACGCCCACTCATTAGGCTGCACCCACTCTGGCCACACACCCCCGCCTCCCCCAGGGCAATCACAATGCTGATGCGGCCCTCAGTGAAATTGAGTTTGACACCCCTGCTCTATACACAAAGACAGAGAAAGAGGGAGAGACAGAGAATGAAAGAAGGGGAGAAGGAATACAACAAAGAGAAGAGGGAAAGATATAAAGATGGAGGGATGGAGGCAGAATGAGAGATGGGGAGAAAATAAGAGAGGATAGTAAAAGAAAGAGTCAGGGAGATGGAGAAAGAGGGAGGAAAAAATAGCTATGGAGATTTAATAGCACAATCATAAAAGAAAGAAAATAGCTATTTGAAGTATGGAAAGTGATCATGTCTAACCTCGTCACCAAAATAAAAATGCTCTTTCTGTTCACTCCTTGGCATCTTTTGACTTGAGCAAGAATAAAGGTGACAGGGAATAAATAATCACCCTTTTGGGTGTGGGTGTTGATTCTGCCCCTTCTTGTTTCACCCTTGCCCATCACAGGCATTTGGCTCCCAAAATTAATTTTGCACGAATTTGAGAGAACAAGGACATTAGAAAGATGTTGACACTACTACTATTACTACTACTTCTTCTTCTACTACTACTACTACTAATAATAAAGTTGGAAGGGACCTTGGAGGTCATCTAGTCCAACCCCCTGCTCAGGCAGGAAACCCTATATCAGTGATGGTGAACCTATGGCATGTGTGCCAGAGGCGGCACTCAGAGCCCTCTCTGTGGGCATGCACGCCATGACCTGGAGATGGCAACTGTCCCTCTTTAACCAGCTGCCCGCTAATTTACCGAGGTCCCACATGGCCGGATGTATCCCAGCACCCATGCGCTCACTGGCCTCTGTGTGCAGGGGCCAATGGTGTCAGGCAGCAGCTGCCCTGGCCCCTGCCTTGCCTTGCCCTGTGACAATGGCACCCCCGCCCTGCCTCACCTCGCTTCGCCTCACCCCGCAGGACGAGCCTCCTGCACACCACCCCACCTGCTAGAGACCCCCTGGATCTCCCCCAACCCTGCCTGGCCCCAACAGGTGTCCCTCCCCATGAGCAACATCAAGTGACCACGCCTACCTTGGCCATACCCACCCAGTCTGCCATGACCACCACAGCCACTCCCACCCAGTGGGCCACGCCCATCTGGCACCCGGCGATACATAAGTGGGTTTTGGGTTGCAGTTTGAGCACTTGGTTTCTAAAAGGTTCGCCATCACTGCCCTACACCATTTCGGACAAATGGCTGTCCAGTCTCTTCTTAAAAACCTCCAGTGTTGGAGCATTCACCGCTTTTGGAGGTAGAGGATTTCTCTAGAAACTGGATTGCCACATGTAATAATGCATAGATGGTGACCCACTCCCAGGGATAATTAGGCATCAGTCATTTCCAAAATAGTGCTTGCCAACACTAAACATAAAATAATTGTAATGTTTTTTTTTAAATGGCTGATATGTTTGCAATGTTGTCTGACCATGCAACCTCTTAAGATAATTTCTTTACCATATAATCAGTGTTCCTATCTGGCTCATAGGAAGTGTGAAACTGCTTTCTATTCAATGAAACCTCTAGTCTGTTTAGACCAGAACTGTCTTTCAGGCATATAGGAAGTGTGAAACTGCCTCCTACTCAGGGTCTATAATTGTCAGTCATCCAGGTCAGAGTTGTCCCAAAGGTGCTTTTTCAAGAGGCAACTGAACTTTCTTGGTTTTCTTTGAAGATGTTTTGCTTCTCATCCAGCTTCTTCAGCTCTGACTGAGTGGTGGGGAATGGAAGGATTTATATTGCTTGTAGATAGATGGTCATTTGCATTCTTCAGGAGAGTCACTGAGGCCACCTGGAGGTTTATCTGTGTCCTTAGGATCAGCTGAATGGTGCAAATGAGTTTGGAGCCTTCTTGGAACTGCTGAAAGGACTGTGTTGTAGACTGGAGAATGCAAATGACCAGCTATCCGCAAGGAATATAAATGAAACTCTTGATCTGTTTAAACTGCAATTATCTTCCTGGCTTGTAGGAAGGGTGAAAGTGACCCTTTTTCAATGATATCCTTGGTCTGTTTAGACAAGGATTGTCTTCCTGGCTCATAGGAAATATGCAACTGCCTCCTACTCAATGAAACCCTTAGTCTATTTAGACCAGGATTGTTTTCCTGGCTCACAGGAAATGTGAAACTGCCCCTTATTCAGTGAAACTCTATTTAGATCAGGATTGTCTTCCTGGCTCGTAGGAAGTGTGAAACTTCCCTCTAGCCAATGAAACACTTGGTGTATTTAAACCAGGTTGGTCTACTATGATCAGGAGGCCTCTAGTGCAGGGTCTACAAACTTAGCAACTTTAAGGTCTGTGAACTTCAACTCCCAGAATTCCTTAACTAGCCATGATGGCTGAAGAAATCTGGGAGTTGAAGTCCACAAGTCTTAAAAGTGCCAAACTGCTCTAGAGTATGTCTTTCCCAGTCCTTGCTGCCAATTGCTCATTAGTTTAGCTGAGGCAATTGCCTCAGATGCCTAATAGGAGTGACAGATTGATAGATATACTTCATAGTCTTGCTGGCTATTCCCTTCTATACCTCCATGCTATATATGCCTCACAGCGTGCTCTGCATCCCAAAAAATTAATCTGCAATTTACAGATATGTAGAAGGGCACTTGTCTCTTGACACCCACTGATATGAAATCAATCACAAGTCAAAAATACTTCTAGACATGGATTGGAAGATGCCACCATTCACAAAATATGTTGGGATACCCCTTGCTGAATGATTCAGAGCAGTTGACTTTCTATATGCAAAGCCTGGTCTAGATGCTGAACAAAAGGTCCTTCCTCCGAATACAGGTAGTTCTTGACTTACAACTGAGCCCAAAATTTCTGTTGCTAAGTGAAACGTTTGTTAAGTGAGTTTTGGCCCATCCTACAATCTTTCTTGCCACACTTGTTAAGTGAATCACTGCAGTTGTTAAATTAGTAACCCAGATGTTAAGTGAATCTGGCATCCCCACTGACTTTGCTTGTCAGAAAGTTACAAAAGGTGATCCCATGACCCCAGGACACTGCAATTGTCATAAATATGAATTAGTTACTAACCTGATCATGTGACCATAGGGATGCAGCAATGGTTGTAAGTGTGAAAAACAGTCATAAGTCACATTTTTCAGTGCCTTTGAAACTTTGAACAGTCACTAAATGAATCGTTGTAAAACAAGGATTACCTGTACACTCTTTCGCGAACTTTAACCTTAGTTATCAGCAGATTATTAATCATTCATAGATCTGTCATCAACAAAGTACTTAATCAATTTGTATTACCTTTACTCAATATGAGGCAGTTTTCTCATTTTCATGTTCTCCACAATTACATAATTCCCAACTATCATATCATATCTATGTTAGTTGAGAATAAGAATTTAACAAAATGTAGATCTGACATGTTGACATGGGTAATAATAGATTAAATCTGTACTCCCTTTTTTCTTAGAGAGGCCCTAATGCAGTTGGAAAGTTGCATTAGTTTCATTGGTGGTTTGTTGTTGAGTTGTTTGAAAAAAATGCACAGTTGAAGCTCTTTTGGAATATGGTGGTATCTTGATACTCAACTCTTTGAAACTCATCAAATTTGGTACTCAACACATTTTGATCCAACAATTTTGTCCTACTACTCTTTGTTTGTTTGATACTCAATGCACAAGCTAGAATGTGTTGGCGTCATTGTGATTCATTACATTATTCCTTATGGGAAAGATTTGTTTAGTATTCATTGTTTTTTGGTACTCACTGCACCTCCTGGAACGAATTAACACTGAGTACCACTGTACCACTGTACCGAGTTTTTATAAAATATGTGGATAGAGTTCAAGCTCTGCCGAATATCTCCCTGCTAAAATTTATGAAAGCTCAAAATATTCCCTAGAGACAGTTTTTTTTATTATTATCTTTCTTATATTCCAACTTCTGGGCTGTCTGAGAATCCTTCTGCCTAAATGCCATTTCTATTCCAGCATTATCTTGAACAGCCAGGGTAAAAGTTTTACTCTCTTGTGATAAAATAGAAACGTGGTCAGCTAGATGTTGGTTACACAATGAGATAGAAAGTCAATTCAAAGCACTGTCCTGATTCTGTCATTGAGCAAGGCAGAAAATAAAGCTTCCCTGAAAATTCACAGGAAGGAACCTCCAGTTTGCTACCAGCAAATAAAAGTGAAAATGGGTGTGGCATTTGAGTTCAGATTGATTCAAAAGAAAATTTGAAAATATGTAACATATTTTATAGGTTATAAATTATAGATGTCTAAGGAACATTTACAACATCTCAGAAATGCTGCACACATTCAGCTTGATTGCTTCTTACTCTCTTTCATCAATAAGGAAGCTCAACTCTGTTTGAATGTTTGCTGGTTTATGCATTCTTTAAAATCCTACCCCATCCCAGGATTCTGGGATATAAAAACCAGTAAAATCATACTTAAAAAGTATGCATAAATTCAAACAATAAAAATCATGTCTTGGCCAAATAGCAACCAGCATCACAACCAGTCTCCCAAAACCTACTTGAACAAAATTGCATTTATTATCTTGCAAGGAACAACCAAGGGATCCGTGTCTATGGAGATTTTCAATCATCCAAGTCATGGTTGTCCCAAAGGGGCTTTTCCAAAAGGCAATTGGACTTTCTTGGTGTTTTTTTTTTCTTGAAAATGTTTTGCTTCACATCTAAGAAGCTTTTTCCATTCTGAGCTCAATTGAAGTTCTAAAATTCTTCAGAACTGAAGAAGCTTCTTGGATGAGAAGTGAAATGTTTTCAAGGGAAAAAAATAAAAAAAAAGTCCAGTTGCCTTTTGGAAAAGCATCTGTGGGATAAGAGGTCCACATACACTTGTTTTCCCAGAGTGTCATAGACAGAGACACATAAAAGGTTTGCTTTGAGATGATAATGTTCTCATCCCTCAAGGGGCTGGGACTATATGCAAGTCATGGCTACTGGAACCCATCTGGAAGAGAAAGACTTAAGCCATCCCAGATCTAGGATACAAAGGGCTTCATAGATTAAAACCAATTCTTTGAATTGGACTTGGAAGCTCCTCTATCTTCCCACATTCAAATATATATTGGCAGTTGACTTTCAAAGTATGTTAACTGTTGTTGTTAGTTGCGAAGTCGTGTCCAACCCGTCGCGACCCCATGGACAACGTTCCTCCAGGTCTTCCTATCCTCTACCATCTTCTGGAATCCATTAAAGCTCACGCCTACTGCTTCAGTGACTCCATCCAGCCATCTCATTCTCTGTCGTCCCCTTCTTCTATTGCCCTCAATCTTTCCCAGCATTAGGTCCTTCTCCACTTGAGTCCTTCCTTCTCATTAGGTGGCCAAAGTATTTGAGTTTCAACTTCAGGATCTGGCCTTATAAAGAGCAGTCGGGGTTGATCTCTTCTAGGACTGACCGGTTTGATCGCCTTCAGTCCAGGGGACTCGCAGGAGTCTTCTCCAGCACCATAGTTCAAAGGCCTCCATTCTTCGGCGCTTAGCCTTTCTTATGGTCCAACTTTCACAGTCATACATTGTAATTGGGAAAACCATGGCCTTGACTATATGCACTTTTGTTGGCAGGGTGATGTCTCTGCTTTTTAGTATGCTGTCTTATGTTAACTACTTGGAGGTATAACAAATTAAGTCCTATTATCTTTTATTCTTCTTCATCTGAGACACAAGCAATGTCATTTAGCAATTGAGTAGGAAATCAGATCTGGATGATCTTGCTGGCCCTACTCTCAATTCTTCTAACAGCATCTTATTGCATTGAAAAGAAAATCTCACATTTCTCTGTTACAGGTGTTATATCCTGGGCCGGCAGGTGCAGGCTGCAGCGATTGGCCCGGGCAGACCACGTGGATGCCCGGGACAAGAAAGGCTGCTCCCAGCCTTGCGCGCATGTGCAAGGCGGGAAAAGATCTTTTGTAATGATTGGCCAGCAAGGTATTGTGCAGGGGGGCTATAAAAGGGGGCCGCACCATTTTGCAAGTGTTCTGTTGGTGATTGCAATAAAGAAGGACTGTGTGAACCCGTTGCTTCGTCTCAATGCCTCTTCTTCAAGAACAGAACATTGGCGACGAAGGTGGGATGCCTGCAGGGGAAATGAAGTAAGAAGCCAGGCTGACTCACCACAGGAGGCTTGCAGCTTGGAGGCGGCGGCCCGGCGATTGCGACTCAGCCTGCCAGCACAGAAATGCTGGAGGTGAGCTCAGTGAAGGGGGCCCCTTGTCAAACACTGCAGCAAGAGGCGTGGACGAAGTTCCTGGGCTGCAACAATAGCGAAGATAGGCCGGCTGTCAGAGTTCGACACAGCTCATCCAGAACGCTGGAGCTCGTATGTGGCCCAGGTGAAGAACTACCTCCGGGTGAATCAAATTAGCGAAGACAGCCTCAAGGCTGCCACACTGCTGTGTGTGTGTGGGCAAGAGACCTTCAATATTGTGGAGAATCTGCTCACCCCAGCACCACTGGAATCAATCGCCTACATAGACTTGAAGAGGATGCTGGGTGGCCTGACACATGTCCAGGCTCAGAATTCCAGAGTTTCTGGCAGAGGAAGCATGAGTTTTCCACCTTCAAGGGATGTGTTCTATGGGGTAGCCGGGTGGTAATCCCAATCATTGAGGACAAGAGTCCTGCAGTCTCTGCACGAGGGACATCCGGGAATAGTCTGGATGAAGGTGTTAGTGTGCAGCCATCTTTGTTGGCCTGGGCTCGACAAAGACATCGAGGCCCAGGTCCATGGGTGCACTGTTTGTCAACAGTCGAGGGCTGAGATGCCCCAGGCCCCAGTTCATAGGTGGGAGGAGACTCATACCTCTTGGTCGAGGGTCCATATCGACTACGCTGGGCCCTTTCAGGGGCAATTCTTCTTACTCCTCGTGGACAGCCATTCCAAGTGGCTAAAGGTCATGCCTGTCTCCTCCACTACTATTGCTAGGACCATCCAGGTGCTGGGAGGGATCTTTGCCTCACCTGGTGTCCTTGTCTCCGACAACGGGCCCCAATTCACTTCTTTTGAGTTTAAGGCTTTCCTCCAGGCCAACATGATCTGGCATGCCACAACTGCACCATTCCATCCAGCTTCCAACGACCAGGTTGAACGGTGGTGCGCACAACCAAGGATGCCTTAAAGAAGATCACTCATGGGAACTGGCATCACAGGTTAGCGGACTTTCTTCTTTGCCACCATACCACACCATGCACAGCTACAGGAAAGAGCCCAGCTGAACTCCACTGGGGCCGCCGCTTCATCACGAAACTGGACAGGTTGCACCCATACAGGGTGGCTTCACAAGTGTCACAGCTGCGGGCACCTAGGAGACTACAAGTGGGCAATCCGGTCTGGGCAAGGAACTATGGACCAGGACATCTATGGGTCACAGCAGTGATATGCAAGGTCTCTGGGCCGCTGTCATACAAAGTGGCCTTGGACGATGGTCATGTGATCTGATGTCATATTGACCAACTGCACTGGAGGCTTCCCAGCAATTCTTCCGCTCCTAGCTCTGCTCTCGGGGGGGGGAGGGCCACAATTACAATTGTGGACCATGGTCTCTCCGACATTCCCAGACTTCAGCTATTGTCCCAAACAGGGAGTCCGCAGAAAGGGGGTTTGTCATGGAGGCAGCTCCTGGCTCTGGCATCTCCGGCACATACACGGGGGCCATGGGGTATTGGGGCACACTGCCACTCAGACCACTCCAGCTGCTGGCCTAGGGCTCAAGGGACAGTGCTCCCAAGAGAAGTCCATTGTGGACTTGGGGAATTCCATCCCACCACTAGACTTGGGGAATTCTATCCCCCCAAGGAACCCTGGCTTGGATTTAGCAGATCCAGCCAATCAGCAGCTGGGTGGGTCACCTGGGTCCTTGGGGTAACAAAGTCCTGGTCTGCCTAGCCGGGCAGGCGAGCTGGCAGGCCAGGCACACACACCGGCTATGAGAAGATCAAGGCGGGCCAGAGGTCCTCCCAAATACTTACAAGACTATATACGTTCATGGGCAGTTCATGGGCAGGCCTGGTAGTCTGGGTTAAGTAATGTAGCTCAAGAGGAGTGGGGAGTATGGCTGTAGCAAGACTGTAGTGTTGTGCATATATAGATGCAACGTAAGCGATGTAATGGAGTGTTGGAGTATTTAAAATAATAAGTGTGCCTTATTATTTTATCTAAGGGGGAAGGGGTGTTATGTCCTGAGCCGGCAGGTGCAGGCTGCAGCGATTGGCCTAGGCAGACCACGTGGATTCCTAGGACAAGAAAGGCTGCTCCCAGCCTTGCGCGCATGCGCAAGGCAGGAAAAGATCCTTTGCAATGATTGGCCAGCAAGGTATTGTGCAGGGGGGCTATAAAAGGGGGCCGCACCATTTTGCAAGTGTTCTGTTGGTGTTTGCAATAAAGAAGGACTGTGTGAACCCGTTGCTTCGTCTCAATGCCTCTTCTTCAAGAACAGAACACAGGTATTCCCAACTGGGACTGGCAAGTTGCCAAAGCTTACATCTGGTGGATTCTGCCCACCTTGTTTCTTAAGAGGGATGAGTTCTTTTTAATGAGAAGTTTGCATTTCCTACTATTTTAGAAAGTGGATGTATAAAGGAGAGAGATGGTTTTGATACTAATACAAGATGATCCCGGATTATTATAAGACATGGAACACAAATAACACATAAATAAAAAAAATTGTTATTCATTTTTCATCCACAACTGATTTAATTTTTCTTGTGGAAAATCTTTTTTTGGGGGATAAATAATAAGTGATGTTACTTTATTTCCATTGGTGCAGTGTTTAGGAAACTGCCTCTAAAGTTTGTTTTGTACTTCAGCTTTCTGCAAATTTTACTCTCTGTGGGAACAAAATATATGTCCCCATCCGTTGTGGCCTGGAGAGTTCCTTTGTAAGAAATTGTTCTGGATAGCAATTTAGACTTATGGAGTCTTAACTAAATACTATACAAAGATTGCATTTGTCTATCTATACTATACTGTATAGTATAGTATAGTATAGTATAGTATAGTATAGTATAGTATAGTCCAGGCCATGGTTTTCCCAGTTGCAATGTATGGCTGTGAAAGTTGGACCATAAGGAAGGCTGAGCGCCAAAGAATTGAGGCCTTTGAACTATGGTGCTGGAGAAGACTCCTGCGAGTCCCTTGGACTGCAAGGCGTTCAAACCGGTCAGTCCTAGAAGAGATCAACCCCGACTGCTCTTTAGAAGGCCAGATCCTGAAGTTGAAACTCAAATACTTTGGCCACCTAATGAGAAGGAAGGATTCACTGGAGAAGGGCCTAATGCTGGGAAAGATTGAGGGCAATAGAAGAAGGGGACGACAGAGAATGAGATGGCTGGATGGAGTCACTGAAGCAGTAGGTGTGAACTTAAATGGACTCCAGAAGATGGTAGAGGACAGGAAGACCTGGAGGAACGTTGTCCATGGGGTCGCGATGGATCGGACACGACTTCGCAATTAACAACAACAACTATATATGGGAGGACAGAATGAATATCAAAATGGAATTTTATGATGTTTCAGAAGATTAAACATGAAAGAAAAAATATGTAAGGATTATCTATCTATATAAACCTCCAAAACTGAAAAAGTAGAAGTATTGCAGTACATCTTTCAAAACCTAACTGTTAGTTCTTGTGAGGTTTTATTTTAAAAAATGTACTTACTAAGCCTCTACACTGATTTTTTTTAAAGGTTGTTTTTGTAATGATGGCATCATTCTTTTAATCCTTAAATGCTTAAAAGCTGCTTTACTTGCTGTATTCAGCAAGTGGCAATGACTATTTGCAAATGTTAGTAACAGATTTGGCTTATGACTCAAGTGATAAAAGTAATGTAAGAGTTGACAAAATGCATGCAGTAAGTTTCCTTTGAAAAGAAACGGAGGGGTCACAGTTATAAGTTTACAGCCTATTTTATTGACACTCATATAGCTAGTCAATCCAAGAAAGAAGGAAAATATTTATAAAATTCCAATGAGTTCATTTCAGTTGCATTTTTTTTCAGTTGCATCTGACTACAGCCTTGTTGTAGGTGGATTAGGTTGATCAAAAACCACTTCATGAGATTTGAGCCTTTTCTGTACAACATTAATTCTTCAGAGAATAGGCTAATGGTGGAAAGCGAATAGGCTAATGGTAGAAAGCTACAGTAAGCAAAATGGAGAGACAGAGGCAGAGACACAAAATGTAATTAGCAGACTTTTATGTGATTTGCATTAAGAAATTCTGTTCCCGGCTTGTACAGTGTTGAGGTTCAACTGAGAAAAAGCTCAGTCTAGTAATTTGTAGTTGAATAGTTGGCCACTAATTGCAGATTGATGCTTCTCTGTCCCTGCTCCAATCTCTGGTTCCATTAGAGTCATCTTAGCCCATGTGATTTTTTTCAGATTCTCTATTCCAACCTTAGATTCAGGAATGTGATCTTGAAAAGAACAATCCAATATGAGTTCTTGTATCTTGCTATTCTTACTATCCTCCGAGATGCCCTTTTTTTTTTTATTTGCTAGACTTGGCAGTCTGGCAACTACCCTGGGGTTCTTGTTGCTCTCTGAGCTTTGTGGTTTTCTTGCAGATGTTTCATTAACAATCTAGGTACCATCATCACAGGTAGAAAGGAGGGAGGCGCCCTTATTTATTTATTTTCTTCAAATTCACAAAAATGCCAGAGAATTCCTGAAAACTGGCACTCAGATAAATCAGCCATCAATAGGCACACAGAGAGAAACAACATCTTCACATCATTCAAATGATACAGTCAAAAAGGTAAAAAGGAAACAAAAAGATCAAATCTCCTCCATACCAGCAATCTATACCCAGATGAGCAGAAGTTAATACCAAGATTAACATTAGAGAAGTAAACAATATCCCAATCAAGGAACTACCAATGGAGACAAACAAACTAACAGTAAACAACTGTTTAATTAAGGAACGATCAAGAACAATGACAGGGCAAATCACTAGTATATAAACAGAGCAACCCCCCCTCCTTTCTAGCATTGATGTTGTTACCTAGTTGGGTAATAAAATGTCTGCAGGAAAACAATCAAGCTCAGAGAGCACCAGTTCAATCATAAGCTAAGAATATTTATTTTCTATTAGCATGACATATCCCAAAAGATAAATAGCAAGGGATTACCAAGGCTGAAGAACAGCCCCTGTTTCATAACTGCAACAGGAGAAATCCCCAACTGGTCAAAACTTTAGAAATTGTGTCTGAAAAGCTTCCCACTTAATAACTATTCTGGCATCTCTATTTTCATGCTGTTCAATTAAAATTCATTAGAAAACTGATCTGGCAGCTTTTTATAATGACCTTAATGCTGTGATCTTCTGTAAGAAAAAAAAATCCTTTAAGACAGTTTTTTCCAGTGATTGGGAAGACACTTCTAACATTTTTTTCCTTCCTTTTAACATTGTGAGCCATACTCATTATTTTAGTGACAGGTTTTCACGGTTTTTCCCACTTTTTTTATATGAGTGTTTTGGAAGGTTGAAATTTTTTTTTCTGTCCTTTTTAGTTTTAAGTATATTAAGCTTACCTGCTTTTTGAAAATCAGGCTAATTGCAGAAAAAGAAAAAAACTCAAAAGCATGGTAGGTGCCTTACATGCAGAAAAATCTAATTTTCAATCCACAATAGTTTTTCAAAATTCCTATGATTGTCTATAATTCCCAGGTTACCATGGATCAATGTTTGTTGAAGCCAAATTGTGAAGGGCTCATTTACAGCATTATAGCTGCAAAGAGCCAGAAATGCATAAGATATTGGATTGATAATATAGTTAGTCCTCAATTTACAACCATTCATATAGTGTGTGTTAGAAGTTACAATGGCAGAGAAAAAAGTAACTAAAGTCCATTTTCACACTTATGATCTTTGTAGCATCCCCATGATCATTTCATCAAAATTCAGACGCTTGACAACTGACTCATATTTGTGACAGTTGCAGTGTCACCTTTTGTGAGCTTCTGACAAGCGATGTCAATGGAAAAGCCAGATTCACTTAACAGCTGGGTTACTAACTTAACAACTGCAGCGATTTTCTTAACAACTGTGGCAAGAAAGGTCGTAAATTGAGACAAGACTCGCTTAACAACTGTCTTGCTTAGCAATGGAAATTTTGGTCTCCGTACAAGCAAAATGGTTAACTGCAGTGAACTAGCTTCATATTTCTATTATTTATCTTCTTCCTTTATACTCCACAACAAACTTTCAGAAAATCAGGTTTTTCTCCCCAAAACTGCCACTTTGAACTCTCATTTAAAGAATATAAGAGTTGTGCATGGCAATGAATTATGAAAAAAAAATAGCTATGTCATTCTCCATCACATAGCCAGACTTGGATGCATATCGAATGTATATTGAATGTATTTGCCCACTCACAAGAAGTGATTCTGGGTGGTGTAAAGTGGTTAATAATAATATTTAATAATAATGACTTTTAATGCTAATTTTATATGTTGTTTATTTATTAATTATATTGTATATCACCCAGAGGGAAATGAGTGGTTTAGAAATATAAATAAATAAATAAAGAATATATATATATATATATATATATATATATATATATATATATATATATATATATATATATATATATATATATATATAAACATTTTTAAAAAATAGATTAAAATAGATTTTTAAAAAGTCAATTAAAAATAAAATAAATAAATTCAGTATTTACCTTGAACACTGAATTGTGGAATCCTGTCGATCCAGAATTGCAAATCTTAATGTTTCTAGGATTTGATTGGAAAAAGAATCGGAAAGAAATTCCACAATGCCATTTTCTTACCTTTTATCTTCTTTGAAATAGGTCAGGAATACAAGGCAAAATTGATTAATAGATATAAATAGCCACTAAGCCTGTGGACTTTCCTTAGGAAAGAAATTCATCTGACAAAGCAGGGTAATCTACCTTGGTATAGCAAAGTCCTTTGTACAGCCAGGTTCATCCTGAAGGCCATTAAAGCAGGTCTGGACCATCTTAATTAGTTCCTTAGGTTTAATGGAAGTGGCTTCTGCAGATATGAAGAAACTACTTTTAACAATCAGAGCCTGTTAGAAGATGCCCCTTTGAAGAAAAAAAAAATCAGGGCAAGTCAGTCATAAAGCAATTGGATTCCTCACCTAACTTTGTTGTACTGTTTTTTATTGCCATAATTTCAAAGTGTTTTGTCTAGGCTTGGTACTTGAAATCTTTCATTAGTAGTGGCAGTGGTGGGAATTGTTTTATTGGGGATCTCTTTTGCTCTGTAAGGAAAAATGCAGTTGCTTTAAGGCAGGGTTCTTCAAACTTGGCCCTTTTATGATTTGTGGACTTCAACTCCCAGAATTCCTCAGCCTGTGTGCCTGGCTGAGGAATTCTGGGAATTGAAGTCCACAAGTCATAAAAGGGCCAAGTTTGAAGAACCCTGCTTTAAGGAATTGCAGACAGATGCTATGTTCTTGTCCTACATGCTTTGAGGTGTTGTATTGCTTTTGAATCTGAAACATTGCATAGCCATACTATCTATAAATTTGAAAGTGGGAAATGTTTGGGATGAGTGTCTGTCAGGGAATTGTGCAGCAGTTGTCCCAAATGGAGTCAGAGGCGCTGACAAGAACCTGTATTTTTTGAAAATTTTACATCAATATTTACATTAAACTAAATAGTCAGCATAGGAGCATCATGAGGTAAATCAATTTACAGCAGAAGCATCATGAGGTAAATCATTAGGGCATACACAGAAGAAAAAAGGCGGGAAAAAGGGAAATTCCCTCTTCACACCCATAGCAACCAATCACAGCGCAGATTGCTTCACACGGGAACCACCCCTCTCCAATCAATCAACTCTAACTGTGTGTTCTGGCTCACTGCACAACTCCAGCTACTAAATTTAAATATCTTAACGGTGTCTTATATGTAGTCACTTAATTCATGTCTGTGTAATTCATATGGTAGCTGCTTCCAAGTGCCAGCCTCTTAAACTTTTCATGGTTGTCTCCTTAGGTTTGAAGACCATCGTTGGAGCCCTTATCCAGTCAGTTAGGAAACTTGCAGATGTGATGATCCTGACCGTTTTTTGCTTGAGTGTTTTCGCCCTCATAGGACTCCAGCTTTTCATGGGAAACCTCAGGAACAAATGTGTCCGAGATTACACAGAATTCGAATCCATCAACGGCACCTTCGCTTCAGATCAAAAGACCTGGCAAACCTTGAATGAATTTATCAGTGATCCAGGTAAGTTCATTCCTTTACTGTTCTCTGTGAAGTTCAAGTTTTCCTCACCTGTGGTGGTCAAAATGGATTCGATCATTAAAAGCTGAAACAGCTCCTGTTTTTTTTTTCTACGCCAACTGAAAATAGGTGTGTAAAACTGTAAAACTGCCAATTGGCCATTTTTTTACAATCATTCATTGGTCAGTCTGCACTATAGCACATGCAGGTAGTCCTCGACTTACAACTGTTTATTTAATGAGCACTCAAAATTGCAATGTCACTTATAAGAAATGACTTATGATCATTTTTCACATTTACGACTATTGCAGCCTCCCCATGGTCAGGTGATCAAAATTTGGATGCTTGGTAATTAACTCATATTTATGACCATCGCAATGTCCTCAAATCATGTCATCACCTTTTGTTACTTTCTGACAAACAAAGTCAACGGGGAAGCTAGATTCACTTTACAAATATGTTACTAACTTAGCAAATGCAGTGATTCACTTAACAACTGTGGCAAGAAAAGTCGTAAAATGGGGCAAAACTCACTTAACAGCTGTCTCATTTAGCATCAGAAATTTTGGGCTCAATTATGGTCGTAAGTCGAGGACTATCTGTATTCATCCTGTGGTGGTCATTGGATGCTGGGGACGAGGAGAAATCCTGCTTATTTTTTCATGCAACTTAGCTGATTGGCCATTAGTTGGTAATCGGGGAAAAGACTATAGGTAGTCCTCGCCTTACAATCATTCATTTAGTGACTGTTTAAAGTTACAATGGCACTGAAAAAAGTGACTTATGACTGTTTCCCCACGCTTACAACGATTGCAGCATTCCCATGGTCACGTGATCAAATTTTGGAAACCTGACAACTGGTTCATATTTATGACGGTTGCAGTGTCCAGGGGTCATGTGATCCCCTTTTGCAACCTTCTGACAAGCAAAGTCAGTGGGGAAGGCAGATTCATTTTACAACCATGTTACTAACTTAACAATGTCACAAGAAAGATCATAAAATGGAAAAAAACCTCACTTAACAACTGTTACACTTAATAGCAGATATTTGGGACTCAGTTTTGGTTGTAAGTCAAGGACTACCTGTGCTATGGCTGTATTGAGGAAATTATTACCTGATTACTGATTTAAACTCTCTTCTGGACTTGCACAGTAGCTTGTGCCAGGTGGTTTGTGTTCACAAAACCAAATTTAAAAAAACGAAAACTAATATTAATCAAGCTTAGCATGCATTGTGAGATATCTGTAGGTTTTACCAAATGTGAATAAAGGTGTTCTATGAAGGTGGCTTTTTATTAGCAATTGGATAGTGAAGTTACTAGGATAATTGAAAAAAAGGGGCTTAAGACTGCTAAAACTAAGGGCAGCCAATTAGCTTCCTAACAGTAGCTATTGCAGCAACTTTTGAGGGGATGACAATTTAGGTAAGAGGTGAACAATAAGTTTGTTTGCTTGTTTTGGTAATATAAGTAAAAGAGATCTCAGAGGTTAACTATAGGCCTGGGAAAGAAATTATCTTAGTACATTAATGACAAGCAGAATATTATTTACAAAAAGGTTAGCTTTTTAGTCCTATATTTTGAGAAAGGTAATATAGTAATTAAATTCAGAATGTTAGATAGTTAGCTTAATGAATTATCTCATAAATGAGTTCCAGAGTTTTGCTTTATTTCGTTTCCAAGATTCTGTATATTAACTTCTTATTTTCCTGACAATATACAGTAGCTAATAAAGCTCAATGTAAATCTTTGGGCTCTACTTTGCTTGACATTCTATTTCTCAATTAAAAAATAATAATGAATTAAAGGGGAAACAAAATTTAGACATTGGGTCAGATTGGAGATGTTTGGGTTTTTGTTTTTTGACAATAGGATTATGTAAAGATTTGTTGGAAATGCAGTTCAAATATGGTTTGATTGAAACTACAAATTAACTGCCAATTTAGATTGAATTGGATGCCCCCAAATCAATTGGCTGATTTTGAAAGTCTCATGAAAAAAAGCCCTGTCTTTAATAATTGACCTTTTTAAATGAAATCAGTTGAATTCAATTATTTGAGTCAAATAATCAATTCTGGATCAAATCATTTTTCTGAATTAAATATGGTTCCCCAAAGCTTCAACTTGAGAATTGTTGTGCTCTTCTCATTGTGATGCTCAAGCTGAGCAATTGAGTCAATAATTGTTCTTGTCCATTGCCAATTTCAACTTCATGTCCTATCATGAAGCAGAATATAGTAATTGCTTCAGACAGCGGATACCAAGAAATGATGGCAAAGTATTGTCCCTTAAGCTAGTTGTCTGCCTTCAAACATAGTGGAGGATCGCAAAAGTGCTTTTTTCAAAAGTCAGCTGGACTTTGTTCTTTGCTTGAAGATGTTTTGCTTCTCATCCAAGAAGCTTCTTCAGTTCTGAATAAATGGTGGAGAATGGAAGGTTATATTCCTTGCAGTCATCTGGTTGTTAGTACTTTTTCTGGTTTGAAAGAAGGGTCAAAGAGGCCATCTACATTAAGAATGAATGGTCCTCTCTCAGCAGAGGGGGAAGGCTATGATGCCACCTCTCCACTGTTTACCACACAGTCCTT
Organism: Crotalus tigris; assembly: GCF_016545835.1. Classification (NCBI taxonomy): domain Eukaryota; kingdom Metazoa; phylum Chordata; class Lepidosauria; order Squamata; family Viperidae; genus Crotalus; species Crotalus tigris. The sequence goes on along the minus strand of NW_024100470.1, from coordinate 151,403 downwards.
TCAGCAGTTCCAAATTCCACAGTTCCACATCCATTTGAACTATTCAAGTGACTCTGAGGAAACAGATAAACCTCCAAGTGGCCTCAACAACTCTCAGAAAGAGGGCTAATGACCAGGTGACTGCAGGGAATATAAATCCTTCGATTCTCTGCCATTCAGTCAGAACTGAAGAAGCTTCTTGGGTGAGAAGTAAAACGTCTTCAAGGAAAAACCCTTCAAAAACCCTTTTGAAAAAAGTATCTTTAGGATAGCCATGACCTGGATGACTGAGAATCTCCATAGATTTTAGTGGAGAACGTTGTCCTTTGCAATATTAACAAAAGATTTAATCAACCAGTCGCGTCAGATTTTGTACAAGGAACAGGAATGGTATCATATTGTCCTTTGATTCGGAGACCAAAACAATTTTAACAATGTTTTTATAACGTATGTTAGATTGTCACCCTTGTTATGGTTTCTTGGCAGCTGTATAGAATTGGCATTTTGTTTTTAATCATAACACATTCTAGATTAAAATGTGCTGTAGTTATCTGAAGAATTTTCTTAGAATCCAGAATTGGAGGTGGTGATTTAAGCTATAAATTCCAACCAGTGTGTGAATCCAGATTAAAGCATCTACAGCAAATGCCAAACCTCTGCTTGAAACATCTACTGAAAGAGAAAGCAGCCCTTCTAGAGATGATTGATTCAAATAAGCTACTTTATTGTGTGATAGAAGCTGGAGAATTATACATAAAATCAGTCCACAATCTTTTGGAATTTTTGAACTGAGAACTAGGAGAGGTAAATTTAAGGAAGGAATAGGATAGAATAACATAGTTGGAAGGACTTTGAGGTCTTCTAGGTCGTAAAGGCCGTAAGCTGAGGACTACTTGTATTCTTTTTAAGTGCTGTTTTGGTGTTTTGGTCAGTTGATTAGTTTTACATTTGTTCACTTTTTTTTTTTTACCTCAGCAATGTATTGCTGGTCAGTTTTGCTTATTAGTAATTCCTAGCATTTGTGTGAATATCTAGAATTTCTATAACTTAGTTCAGCTATTTTATTACTCAGTAATCACTTTGTTGTACTTATTAAAGTGGAACACTTTTATTTATTGTTATTCTGGTGGTGGCTTTACACCAGTGCAGCATACTGCAAAATATTTGAAACAGTCACCTGGATTAACTGGGGAAACTGGATCCATTTAATTCAAAGTCTTGCCTCATCCAGATTCCAGGTAAATCTATCCCTTCAAGAGCAGGTGGTAGCAGCTTAATTATCTTAAATAGCTGTGTTATTTAACTAATAACTCCATTTTAGGAGACGAGAGTTTAAGAAATGATCTAGCAAAAATCTTGTAGGGACTAGATTCTTTTGCACATATGATAAACTGGATTTTGTTTCTTAAGACTCTAAAATATCCCTTTATGACAATTTAAGTGCCATATTATGTTATGGAGATGAAAAATTAAGGCCCTCTGGTGCAAAAGAAGGCTTATGTCCTATTTATAAGGGTGCAGAAGTGGACAATTGCAAGACAGATCTTGAAATAGGGTCATTTTGTAACCTGATATAATCTGCAGGGCTGTGCAAATAATAATAATAATAATGGAAAAGATAATCAGCTTCCTTGGTTGAGGTTAGATCAGTTTCTGAAATATTTTGAAAAAGAATAAAAATGAAAGTATAGCAAAAAAAGGTTTATTTTTATAGGAGAGAATTTTTTTTGAGAAATTGCAAGGCAGATAAATTCAGAAACCCAAGAGGACATCTTTTTGGAATCCAAGATATAAATTCACTTTTGCATCTGTGATCTACCTGAATTGGGGGTCTTTTTCCCCATGATTTACCTGTCTGAAATTATTTAGTGTAACAGGATAGCAGAGTTGGAAGGAACCTTGGAGATCTTCTAGTTCAACCTCCTGCTCAAGCAGGACACCCTATACCATTTCAGACAAATGGTTGTCTGATCCCTTCTTAAAAACCTCCGGAGATGGAGCACCCACAACTTCTGGAGGGAAGCTGTTCCATTAGTTGTCCTCACTGTCAGGAAGTTTCTCCTTAGTTCTATGCTGGTTCTCTCCTTGATTAGTTTCCATCCGTTGTTTCTTGTTCTGACTTCAGGTGCTTTGGAGAACAGGTTGACCCCTCCTTTTCTTTGTGGCAGCCCCTCAAATATTGGACCACTGCTATCATGCCATCCCTAGTCCTTCCCTTTGTTAGACTAAAAGTGAGCTTTTTAAAGTGCAGTTGTTAAATTGGTAACACAGTTGTTAAGTGAATCTGGCTTCCCCATGGACTTTCCTTGTTAAAATATTGGAAAAGGTGAGCAGTTGTCAGTTGTCAAGCATTTGAATATAAATCACATGACCACAGGGAAGCTGCCACAGTCATAAGTGTGAAAACTGGTCATAATTCACTTTTTTCAGTGCTGTTTTAACTTTGAACGCTCACTAAGCTAACTGTTATAAGTCGAGGACTACCTATACTTCACTTGTTTGGGAGACAAAATGAAAAGATTCTTTCTGATGTATGCACCTTGTGTCAGGTACAAAGGATCAGGATTATATGTGAAGTTTTAATTCAAAAGATTTGTTGGTCAAGCCTATAGAGATAATCCTCAACTTATAACCACTCATTTAATGACCATTTAAAGCGACGTTTGACCAGTTTTCACACTAGCAACATCCTTGTGATTATGTGATCAAAATTTGGATCCTGTCCAGGGATCATATGATCACGATTTGAAACCTTCCAAGCAGGCTTTCAACAAGCAAAGTCAATGGAGGAAGCCAGATTTGCTTAATGATCAAATGATTTACCACTGCAGTGACTTACTTAAGAACTGTGGCAAGAAAGGTTGTAAAATGGGGCAAAGTTCACTTAACAGCCATCGTGCTTAGGAACAGAAATTTTAATTGTGGCTACCTGTACACAAGAAAGTGCAATGCTAAATTGACACCAAATAAGAATCAACTGATTCAAAAGAGGTTAGACTTGGACCATTTGTGGCAATATAATGGCTCTAAGCTAATGACATGCTTAACTCCACCCTCCAGCTCTGCCTACTCTTCCCCTACATCTTGTGAATAATAACCAGAACAGTAGAGTATTAGCAAAACAAATTGGAATTATTCTTTGATTAGCTGCACAGCAGGACAAAATTCAATAGCTGCCTCTTTCCTGCAGTGTCAGGAGGCATGTGTTTTGTTGAACATTTTCCAACTGTTCAGAGATTTAAAAAGTAACTAGGCTCAGCACGTGCATCTGTAATGGATGGAGTGGACCAAAAATTGGATGATGCTATATCCACTAGATGGATTGCAGAAGTACTGTTCCATATGTGATGCTTTTATGCATTTCTTTCTTTTAAAAAAAAGCCAAATATGAATGGCATTTTGTAAGTATTATGCTGAGGTGAATGACTTAAGATTGTTTGAAGGTTATCGATCACTGTACATAATAAGATTGTGCATTTCAGAAGTTGGAAGATTGATGTAGCAAATGCAGAGAGTGAGGATAAGGATGCTGAATTCAATCAAAGTGGGACTAGATTAAGTAAAAGCCTATCATTGTTCATTAGGAAACAGCATTTCAACAGGAATCTAAGTGTAGTAGTTGCATTTGCTCAGTGGAATTATATGCCACTGAAAAAATATTGTATAAAACTATGGCGTGAGCAAAAATCTAACAAGATAGCATCTGGAATAGAATAGAATAGAATAGAATAGAATAGAATAGAATAGAATAGAATAGAATAGAATAGAATAGGAGAGGGACCTTGGAGGTCTTCTAGTCCAGCCCCCTGCTCAAGCAGGAGAACCTATACTATTTCAGACAAGTGACTGTCTAATTTCTTCTTAAAAACCTCCAGTGTTGGAGCACCCACGATTTCTGAAGGCAAGCTGTCCACTGGTTAATTGTCCTCACTGTTAGGAAGTTTCTCCTTAATTCCAGATTGCTTCTCTCTTTGATCAGTTTATAATCATTGTTTCTTGTCCTGCCCTCTGGGGCTTTGGAAAATAATTTGACCCCACACTTCTTTGTGGCAGCCCCTCAAATACTGGAATACTTCTATTATGTCACCCCTATTTCTTGTTTTCTTTAGACTAGCCAAACCCAAATCCTGCAGCCATTCTTTATCTGTTTTAGTCTTCAGGCCTTTGATCATCTTAGTTGCTTTTCTCTTGATTTTTTTTCCAAAGTCTCAACATCTTTTTTGCAGTATGGTGAGCAAAAAGTGGTTGCAGTATTCCAGGTGTGGTCTCACCAGGGTTTTATAAAGTGGTACTAATACTTCATGTGATCTTGATTCTGTTTATATAACCCAGCATTGTATTTTTGTTGTTGTTGTTGTTGCTGTTGGCTCATATTCAAGTGATCCTCCACTAGGACTTCAACGTCCCTCTCACAGTTTTACTGTTTCTGAGCCAGGTCTCACTTAATCTGTACTTATACCTCTGATTTTTCTTGCCTAGATGTAAAACTTTGCTTTTCTCCACATTAAAATTCATTTTGTTGGGTAGGGCCCATTGTTCAAGTTTGTCAAGATCTTTTTGGATCCTGAGCTTGTCTTCTGGGGTGTTGGCTATTCCTGCCAGCTTAGTGTCATCTTCAGATTTGATGAGTTCCCCTTCAATTCCTTCATCTAAGTCATTGATGAAGATATTGAAGAGTACTAGGTCTAAGATGGAGACTTAGTGGTACTCCACTGATTACTTCTCCCCATGTGGATGTAGTATCTAACAAGATGAAATTAGCATCTTTTAATACCATGTAGTGCAGACTCCAGATATCTCTGACCCTTCAGCAGTTGGCATTTGGAACAGGCTAAAGACTAAATAAAACAAGGAGAAATGTTTAAGGCAGTTATGCTGGCTGGGGAATTCTGGGAGTTGAAGTCCACACATCTTCAATTTGGCAAGGTTGAGAGACAATGGTTTAAGTGTTTTTGGTCTCCTTTCTCCTTCCATGGAGGAAAGGAGAAAAGCAACAAAGGTAAACACAATGGGGAAAGATCTTAAGATTTGCTCCAGGCATAAAAATTTTCCTGCATTTTCCTCTCAAATTCTTATTCAAAGAGATGATATAGAACATTTTTTTCAATATTTTTTCCAAAAAGAAGAGCTTTGATGGAAATCCCCTGAGCAATGTATTACATTCTTGTACTTAAGGTATGAAGGAGACTGTCCTTAAACAGTGGCTATGATTTTCTACAAGTAGTCCTGGACTTATTACCACAGTTGAGCCCAAAATTTCTGTTGCTAAGTGAGACAGCTGTTAAGTGAGTTTTGCCCCATTTTACGATCTCTCTTGCCTCCGTTGTTAAGTGAATCACTGCAGTTGTTAAGTTAATAGCATGTTTGTTAAATGAATCTGGCTTCCCCATTGACTTTGTTTGTCAGAAGGTCACATGACCCCAGGATACTGCAACCATCATAAATAAGTTGACCAGCATCCAAATTTTGGTCACATGATGGTGAGGATATTGCAATGATTGTAAATGTGATAAATTGATCATAAATCACTTTTTGCTGTTGTAATTTTGCCTGTAATTTTGTAAGTTGAGAACTATCTGTGCTGTCATTGTTTGGCAATAGCTTTCATCTCCTTAGCTAGCTTTTCACACTTACATTAAATCCCAAGGGGAACTGTCTTGAGGAAGGATTTTTCAATAGCTGTAGATGTAGTACACCACAATCATTGTTTAAGGGAATAATATGACAAACGGTTAGAGAGTTTCTACTTCTGATGGAAAAAAATCTGGAGTCGTTTTAGTTCTACTTTGAGAAATTAAGACAGGTGGCCAAATTATTGAGGTATTTGATGCTCATGGGAAAAGCTTGGAAGAAGGAATAATTGTTTCTTACTTAGAGTGAGAATCAAATACAAAAGGCTGAACATTCTTCAAAGAAGGGAAGATTTGGGAACTGAACATGATAAGTCAACCTGGAACTTTTAATGGTATAGGTTTTCTCTTAAATTGATTTCAGCAAGTTAGAAAGAACTTAAAAATGATTCATAAATGGTATTGCCTCCCACTTTTAAAATTGCATTATATTAATCTTCCTAGAGGAGGGTGGAACAGTTGCCAACCAATTAGGATTGTGCTTTTTGTGGTATCTAGTGGCAGGGTGCTTCCCCCCCCCTGATTTCTCTGATTTGTTTGAAAAAAAAATACGAAAAAATACACATTTTAATATTTAATGTTAGCATGGCTGTATTGTCCATTTTTGCTTCCCAGGATTTATAAAATGATGCAAGACAAGAAATGTTGCTTAATTTAGCAGACTCAAACACTGGGGAAAAAAAGAACATGTTTCTAAATCTGGGCAAAGTGATCTAGATCCAATTTATGCTACAGAGATGACTTGATTCTGTTTGTCAAAGGAAAGAGGACTACCTGTATATCTATTAGGTTAGATAGTTATAGCTTTATTCCAGCAAGATTCTCTTTGTTAGGTATAAACAAATAAAGATTTAGACTGACCTGGATTAAACTCTGTCATCTTTGGACTTAGGTTTGACAAATATCCCTGTACTTTCCAAAACTATGCAAAACTGCCTTGGATATTTTTATGAATAGGAAGGGCAATGACTTTCTGAGCAGGAATGTAATTCTTGCTAGAGAAAATGATGAAGTCATCTAAAAAATGAAAAATTTCCTTTATTTAGGGGTGGAAAGAGCATTCAAGGTCTAAGAAGCCAGCCTAATATCCTTGATCATGTAGAACAGTGGTTCTCAACCTTTTTAATGCCACGACCCCCAACCGGTCGTAAGTTGAGGACTACTCAACCAGTCGTAAGTTGAGGACCACTCAACTGGTACAGCACCGTTTGCAGAACGGGACTTTTGGTGGGCTCAGCAGGGCAGAGACAGCCTGGACAATTCCTATTGGCTTTTGAAATCCAATAGAATTAGACTCTATTCAAGAGAGTCTATTCTATTGGCTTTCAAAAGCCAATAGAATAAAAGGGAGTAGCACAGCTACGGAAAAGGGGAAAAAATGGCGGACTGCGTTGTTTGGCGACCCCCGTGAAATGGTCGTTCGACCCCAAATGGGTCCCGACCCACAGGTTGAGAACCACTGATGTAGAAGAAGAAAAGGCAGAGCCAGAGGGTAGAGTCAAGAGAGGAATCAGTCTGGAGTCTTTACATTGTCACAAATGATTCAAATCCAGTCCCCCTTGAAATCCATTGACTCTTATTCAGTGTCAATTTATTGCTGACCCTTAATTGAATAGATTCTTGTGTATAGGCTCGAGCAATATATCTTCTCAAATAGAACTTAATGTGTGATCCTGATTCCATACACCTCACAGATCAGTAGATATTTAGCATTGGCCAAAAACTTTCAAGGAAGAAGCGTATAGCAAGCAAACTCTTTCTAACAGTTTGTCCTGTTGTTAAGCTTGTTGAGAAGTCTACAGTTACCTTCCCTGATTTCATCCCCAGCAGACAGATCTGCTTACAACTCCTGCATCTTTCATTATGGCCAATACAGGTAGTCCTCAACTTACAGAAGTTTGCTTAGTGACCTTTCGAAGTTACAGTGACACTGGAAGTAGTGACTTATGTCCGTTTTTCACACTTACAACGATTGCAGCATCCTCACGTGATCAAAATTCTGATGTTTGACAACTGACCCCCATTTATGTTGTTTGCAGTGTCCTGGGGTCATGTGATCATTTTTTGCAAACTTCTGACCAGCAAAATCAATGGGGAAGCCAGATTCACTTAACAACCATATTACTAACTTAACGGCTATAGTGATTCACTTAACAACTGTGGAAAGAAAGGTTGTAAAATTGGGCAAAATTCACTCAACAAATGTTTCGCTTAGTAATAGAAATTTCGGGCTCGATTGTGGTTGTAAGTCAAGGACTTCCTGTGGTCATTGGTTGAGAATGATGGAGGTTAAAGTTCACGGGCCCTGGAACAGAAAGTTTTACTTTTAGAGCATTAGGAATTATGACCTGAGAATTTTGATGACCATCTGATTATTGCATATATGAGGATTCTAATAAATTGCATTAAAATCAGATAACATGCAACTTCAGTTTTTCATGAAACTTATGAATTATGCATGTTTATGGCAAATGCGTAACAGTGGAAGAGTATTTTGCTGATCAGAAAAAAAATCCCTCAGATATGATTCTTTAATGTGTCTTTCTAGGAAAATCGACAGTTTCTAGGAAAGAAGCGTAGGATCTGGCAAAGAAAATATGCCTTGATGGAGATATTAAGGGTACATTAGGTAATAAAGTGCCATTTAAGAATTATGAGTCAGCCTAGAATTTTAAGAAGTAAATAGCAATAAGAAAATTTGCAGCTCAGACTTCTTTGTTGAAAAAAATTGAGGATATTTTTGGGGGGAGGATAAAGGGGCACCCCTTACTCAATCCATTCATAAGGCAGGGCATTTTTGAGAATGATTTGAAAAATCTGTTTTGGATCTCAGAAGTGCAGGGTCTGTTTCCATTACAAAATTAGTGGTTCTTCAGATATCTAAATGGGCCTGAAAACTGTCTATGACTGTTTAAGACAATGGTTCTCAACCTTTTTAATGCCGCAACCCGCCAACCGGTCGTAAGTCGAGGACTACCCAACCGGTCGTAAGTTGAGGGCTACCCAACTGGTCATAAGTCGAGGACTACCCAACCGGTCGTAAGTTGAGGACTTTCTCTGCCCGGGAGCACCGCGCATGCGTGGTGCCGCCCCCTGCGCCGGCTGAGGCATAGCTGGCAAGGGGCAGCAACAGTGCAGGGCGACCACCGGCTGGGCCACCAGCTGGCCCAGCCCAAGGGAGGTAAGGCACCCGCCAGGCTCCACGCGTGCCAGAAACCCTCCCTGCGCCCGCCGGCCTCTCACCTCCCACCCCTGGCCCTCTTTTACTTACATTTTTAGTAGTTGCTCAGCAGGGTGGGGTGGAAGCTTCCAGACAGCTCGCCTTCGCTGCAGACAACTTGCAGCACCATTTGCAGAATGGGACTTTTGGTGGGCTCAGCAGGGCAGAGACAGCTTGGACAATTCCTATTGGCTTTTGAAAGCCAATAGAATTAGACTCTATTCAAGAAAGTCTCTTCTATTGGCTTTCAAAAGCCAATAGAATAAAAGGGAGTAGCACAGCTAAGGAAAAGGGGGAAAAAAATGGCAGACTGCGTTTGGCGACCTCCGTGAAATGGTCGTTCGACCCCAAATGGGGTCCCGACCCACAGGTTGAGAACCACTGGTTTAAGACGGATTTATTGTATTCTTAAAGGAGTCATAACTACTTTTTTCTAGATCTGAAGATTTACTTAATGTTTTAATGAGAGCCTATCACAGTGATGGTGAACCTTTTAGAGACCGAGTGCCCCAAAACTGGCCCTGCCCTGCTCTATCCCCTGCCCCGCCCCCCCTCCACCCCCGCCCCCATCCCACCTGCCTGCAGGGCCACTCACTGCCTTCAGGGCCCACCGCAGATCACCCAGGCAGCCCAGCAGCGCTATGGCAGTCATACTCTCTGCCCGCGCTCTGCAGCATCAACTGTGCATGAGGGGGTGTGAGGGCAGAGTCTTGTCTACGCTGCTTGGCTGCCATATCCTTGGCTGCGCTACTTCGCATGAGCCACACTCAGGGCTGACTCTCCTTCAGGGGGGCTGCTGGAGAGGAGGGGGTCTCGGGGGGAGGCGAGGCTGGGACAATGGCACGTGTGCCCACAGAGAGGGCTCCAAGTGCCACCTCTGGCACCCGTGCCATAGGTTTACCACCACTGCCCTATCACATCTAGACTATTCCTCCATGTGACTGGTGGCATGCAGGAATAATAATAATAATCTATTTCACGGATTATGTGTAGTTACCTACTTATATATAGATACCTTTTATATAGATAGTCCTTGACTTGTGACCACAATTGAAACCAAAATTTCTGTTGCTAAGTTTATTAAGGGAGTTTTGCTCCATTTTCTGTCCTTTCTTGCCACCGTTGTTAAGTGAACTACTGCAGCTGATAACTTAGTACCCAGTTGTTAATTGAACCTGGCTTCCCCCTTGACTTTGCTTGTTAGAAGGTTGCAAAAGGGGATCACATGATGCAGGAACACCGCAACGGTCATAAATACATGCCAGTTGCCAAGCATATGAATTTTGATTACATGACCATGGGGATGCTGCAACAGGCATAAGTGTGAAAAATGGTTTATACTATAAGTTGGGTTTTTCAATGTCATCATAACTTCAAGGTGTCACTAAACAAGTGGTTGTAAGTCAAGGACTGCCTTTAGTGATACAGATATTGTGTTGGAGCGAAATAGAATGCTTAAAGTCACCTCTATGCAAAATGGGTGGCATATACGTTTAATGAACAAACAAGCAAACACATTTTTACAATCCTGTAACCCCTTTATTCGGGGTAGAGTTGCGGCAACTGGATGAAGCTGAGCATTTACTGGCTGGATGCCTTTCGTGATGCCTACATGGAGTTCAGAGCAGATATTTTCTCTGCTGTGAACTCCACTGGATTGATCTCTGTTGCTGTCTAGGATTGAACTCTCAATCTTCCAAATGGGAGGCGACTGCCACCAGGCCACTGTAAATAAATGAATAACTAGCCTATTAGCATTTCTTTGCCTGAAGATTCCTTTCTTGCAAATTGCCAACATTCTGGATCTGTGGACCTTTACTGACTTTCTGGAAACCGAGATGTCAACCTTTAGTATCCTAGTTATCCATGTTTTTTTTTTTTTAGCAACATAAACATTCTTCAGCCGAACAAAAGGGCTATTAACCTTTATTTACCAACAGAGATGGATTAAAAATAAAGGAGGTCCTGCTCGCGGATTTATAATCTCATTCTTTCTGATACGTCTTATTCCCCCAATGATTCCTTGCAAAAATTCTACAAGATAAATTCAATTTATAGATTGATGGGAGTGATTTAAGAATGAGGGCCAGGAGACCTAGAGAATTTGTATGTGTTTATAGAAGAGTAGATAAAAGTAGTTGTGGATCTGGCATCTCTCCATCTCTGTTTCTTTTCTGGCTTTCTCCTTTGTTGCACTAGACAGGTAAAATATTTATTTATTTATTTATTTACTTACTTACTTACTTACTTATTTATTTACTTACTTTATTTGTTTGTTTGTTTGTTTAAATGTATATAGCTGCCCAATATAAATGCATACCTCTGGACAGCAAACAATCCAATAGTATTTAAGAAAACAAATAATCAATTAGTAATCAATAACAATTTATTAATTTTACATGCTGGCTGACTCCTAGTAACTCTGTGTCCAAAAATAACCCAATGCAAGGAACAAAAATAACTGAGGCATTACGCAACAATTCCATCAAAAAACAAAGACCGTGATAACTAAGCGTCCTTTGTAGTTTTGAAAGGCTGGCTTTCAAACCTAGATATTCGCAACCCCAGAGTTAATACCTCTGGCAAGAGGTAAGGTCCACTTACCTGCCCAAGGGAGTGGATGTTTGTTAAGGTGACCAACTTTTTTACAACAAAAAGGAGGACACGAATAAATTGAAGAAAAAAATATCATAAATAAAAGAAACATTGTATTTATTGCAACAATAATACAGAATACACTATAATATGATCAATGCATAATAAAAAACATTTGTAACAATAACATTTTATATTGTAATTATGCTTACATGCCTATTAATTATTCAAATGAGTACTTTTCCATTGAATGAATATTTTTTGTCAATGTATCATTTTCTAACAATATATTGGAAATATCTGAACAAGAAATATCCTTCATATTGAATTTTACGGCAAGTGCTGCAGCTAGAGTATCAACATTCAATCTCGATTTCTCACTTGTCCAAAAATCTACACGGCTGGATTGCGCGGGGGTGGGCGGCGGAGGCAGGTGTTGTGAGCCAGGCACTCCAGGATGGCCACGTAGATGCACAGGGTGAGGTGGTGGCAGGCAGGTCAGTACTGCGTAGACCACTAGCTGGCATGGCCCATGGAAGGTCAACTGCCCGCCGCGCCCCCGCCCACAGCCACCCTGCCAGCACTGCTGCCCTGCCGTGGAGAGCTGGCCCCGCGGCTCGCAAAGCACCAGCCGAGCCAGCTCCGGCCCTGAGCCGTCCCCCAGCACCACCGCCCACCCTGCGCATCCCCGTAGAGCTGGCTCGCAAAGGCAAAGCACCAGCTGCTCCGGCTCCGGCCCTGCAGCTGTCCTCCCAGCCGCCCCCCCAGCACCACTGCCCACCCTGCGCATTCCTGTAGAGCTGGCCCCATGGCTCGCAAAGCACCAGCCACACTGGCTCCGGCCCTGCAGCCACCCCCCAGCACCACCGCCTACCCTGTGCATCCCTGTGTAGAACCGAACAGGGAAGATCAAGAGAAACTTACCGCTCCAGTCTCCTCCAGCTATCTGCGGAACTAAGTAAGAGATAGTGTAGTTGGATAGCAGTGAGGGGTGCAAAGTTCCTGCAACTTGCATGTGCAAAGTTTGCCGCCCGGGTGTTTTGGTGCACTCAGCAGCAATTCCTATTGGCTTTCGAAAGCCAATGGGGGAGTAGCACAGCTCAGGCAAAAGTTGAAAAAAAAAACCATCAAAAAAAGGTGCCGGAACGCTGTTCTGAGCGTTCTATGAGGGAAAAAAAAGCCATGCAGATTAGTCTTCAAATATAGAAAAAGAGGACATTTAGGAGGACATTTTCGAGGGAGGACAGAACTCCCAAAAGGAGGACGGTTGGTCACCTTATGTTTGTTGATCTGTGGGAAGCTGATTTTGGGTAATAGCCATAGAAAAGTTGGTAGTTTTCAGAAAATTTGAAATGTGGAAGGAGGTCAGAGGATATCTTGCAAACTATCTTGCTGAAATAGCATGCTAGGCTGGTAATGTTTTTCAGCGCTCACAGGCTGCTATTTTTTCACGCCTTGGCTGCAGTCCCTGTAAATTTGCTGTGTTTCATTTGCCCTTCGGAACAGGATTTTAGGGATTGCTTTAAAGGAGGGCAGGTAGCTTGGGCTATAATTGCTTCTGCAGAATGCAAAATGGCTCTGTAGAATAGTTTCCACTTCATGACTAGAAATTCAGGACGGAATTTATGAAATCCTGCGGAAGTGGAGTATGCTAAACAATTCAACCAAAGGAGCAAACTTTGGTTAAATTCTCTTCTGACTAGGGACTGCTGATCTAAAACAAAATGTACACAACTCCTGGTAAGACAGTCTGATTTTTTGGGAGGAAGGATGCTCATGGATACATACAGGCCATTAATAAAAATCAAATCTGTGCCTGTAAAAATTAAGCCCAAGACTCTGGTTTATCACATGAAAAGAGCTTGTTGCTTGAGCAGTGATTCAAGAAACATAAGCCAGTTCCTAGGACAACCCAACATCTAATCCTGTTCTGCATTATTGAGCCGTTGTGGTGCAGTGACTAGAAAGCAATATTGCAGGCTAATTCTGCCCACAGCCTGGAGTTCAATCCTCGTGGAGACTCAAGGTTGACTCAGCCTTCTACCCTTCTGAGGTCGGTAAAATAAGGACCCAGATTGTTGGGGGGGGGGGGATATTGTTGAAGCGGTATATAAACCTAAGTGTTATTGCTATAATCCTAAATCTAGTGTATGCAGGGGAGGGGGGGGGGAGAGGAAGTGATAGGTTCTTATAATGTTTTTTCCTGGATATCAACCTGCAGGTTCAGATACCATTTTTTGTTTTTAGTTTTTGCAAGCTCAGAGAGAGAGAAGTCTTCTGAGTTAACTTTCTATTTTCAGATAAAAATATGACATAGTAGTCATAGTACAGAAAGTACTATAGAAACTATACGAAACTATGGTATACACAACAGAAATTATAGCATGCGCCATTGACAGCCATTCTCAGATGTTCTGAAAGTTCTTAAAATGATACTGCAAATTCTGTAATCCTGTCTCAGATATTGTAGTTGTGCCTTATAAGCATTTTCTTGCATTATTTTTTTTAAAAAAATAGCATTTCTTTTATTGCTGCATGTTTCAGCTCACCCCTTAATCAGCCTGTAAAGAGTGACTCCAACACCCTTTTCTTTCTGTCACCTATGCGGTAGTGATTTTGCCTTGCACAGGCTGGCTAAATGAGGCGAGCATGAAAAGATAGCTGGCATTGCTTTTTTATCTTTTATCTGTCCTGTAGAGGCATGAGGTGGCCCGCTGCACATTCCTTTCTGGCACAGTCATGCTGTTTTGCTTTATAAGCACCTTGTCACTTCCAGAGATAGCTAAGTTCTACTCAACACCATCACACCCAACGTGAGGAAAGGGAAAAAAATGGATGGGAAGAATGCTTGAAAGAAAAGTGGCTACTTATCAGTTGCAAAAACAGTGCATCATTTCTGGGCATAATAAATGCTTCAGACATTCTTTGGTTATTCTAAGCTGAGACAACCAAGTTTAGCAGAACATCCTGCTGTGTAGGAAAGTAGAATCCAACGTGCAAAAAGTTCCTGGATCTCTCCCTTTAATGGTCTAGTCCAGGGGTAGGCCACCTTGGCTCTTTTATGACTTGTGGACTTCAACCCCCAGAATGCCTGAGCCAGCCATGCTGAGGAGAAAGGGAGAGATTTCCAAGCTGAGCCATGCTGGCTCAGGAATTCTGGGAGTTGAAGTCCACGAGTCATCAAAGAGCCTACCCCTGGTCTGGACCAGGAGTTTCCAAACTTGGCAACTTTAAGACTCAACTCCCAGAATTCCCCAGCTAGGATGGGGACGGTGGTGTCAGGGGAAAGGAGAGGCAGGTAATCTTGATCTCATCCTGCTCAATTCCAGGGTGAGGTCACACATTTCTCTCATGGATCCGGTAAGACTAAAGAATATCTTGATTGGGTCAAGCCATGATCTCTTTTATCCCAGCCATTCAACTTATGACCACAACTGAACCCAAAATTTCTGTTGCTAAGTGAGACATTTGTTGTCAGTTTTGCCTCATTTTTACAATCTTTCTTGCCACCGTTGTTAAATGAATCCTTGCAGTTGTTAAATTAGTAACATGGTTGTTAAGTGAATATGGCTTCCCCATTGGCTTTGCTTGTTGGAAGGTGGCAAAAGATGATCATCATAAATATGAGTCAGTTGCCAAATGTCTGAGGTTTGATCACATAACTATGTGGATGCTGCAATGATGATGTGTCAAAAATGTCATATGTCACTTTTTCCATGCCATTGTAACTTCGAACGATCACTAAGCAAACTATTATAAATCGAGGACTATCTGTACTTCCTGCCTACATTTTACCCCAAATGTGTTGGAATACAACTCCCATAATCCTTAGCAAGTATATGCCATATTTATTTTTGCCTATTACTATATGCGTAAATGTTAAGGCACGAATATACTCCATGTTGTCTTTTGATCCTGATGCTAAATTAATGCCTCCCTGATACATCCTAAATTGTCTAGAATAGTGATGGCGAACCTTTTAGAGACAGAGTGCCCCAAAACCGCCTTGTCCGCCCCGCCCCGCCCACTCGCAGGGCCATCCACTGCCTCCATGGCCCGCCACGGAGGCAGTGGATGGCCAGGCATCCCAGCAGTGCCATGCACGTGATGGGGCATGAGGGTGGAGTCTTGGCCCTGCTGCCCACTGCCATGTCCTTGGCTGTGCTGCTCCCCACAGGCTGCACTCGGGGGCGACTCTCCTCCGGGGGGGCTGCTGTGAGGAGGAGGCCGCAGGGGGAGGCGGAGCTGGAGCGACAGCATGCATGCCCACAGAGAGGACTCTGAGTGCCACCTCTGGCATGCGTGCCATAGGTTTGCCACCACTTGTCTAGAATCTCCTGGTGGCCTTCTGTCCAGATAATATCAGCCAGGTGCTGGGGTCTTTTTATACAGATATGTAGGGAAAAAAACATCTAGGGAAGGGATGGATTTTATCTTAGATACAACTCCTGGTGCTCCAAAATTTCATACTTCCAGCCAATTTTGAACAGTTCCCATTTACACTGATAAAGGGATCAGACTTTTTTTCAGCTTGCACCTATTGTTAATTAAAAACACTTATTGCTGCATTTCTGTTACAGAAAACTACTTCATTAAGGAGGGCACAACAGATCCATTACTGTGTGGCAATAGCACAGATGCTGGGTGAGTTTGATTTGATCATATTTTGAGAAAGAATGACAAACCTCTGTTGTTATAACTAGATCTTCTTAGTTTTCCTAATGTTGTGCAGAAACCACGACTACATCATATGTTGCAATGTCATTGTACAAATGATGTAAATTATATAATTTGACTTATTTGGACAGTGATACCTCAATATGTGTGATCTCACTTCTCCCCTATCCCTTTACAGATATATCTGATAAATTCTTTGTTGGCATTGTTGCATAAAATGAAGTTTCTGAAATAAGTAAAACAATTTCCTGGATATTTCATAATAGGTCTTTGAAAATTTGGTTAGATAGTTTATTTATTTTTATTTATTATTAGACTTCTATCCTACCCATCTTGCCAAGGCAACTCTAGGCAGCTTACAGTCATATAATTAAAATACCATGTTAAATATTAAAATGTTAAAACATTAAATAAGAACCATACCATTAAAAATTCTGATAAAATTTGTTTAACCGCGATGGAAAGAAAAAGAGTGAAGTCCACAGAGAGAGGAGATGGGGTCTACAAGTAGTCCTTGACTTATGACCACAACTGAGCCCAAAATTTCCATTATTAAGCAAGACAGTTAAGAGAATTTTGTCCCACTTTGCAATCTTTCTTGCCTCAGTTATTAAGTGAATCACTGCAGTTCTGAAGTTAGTAACATGGTTGTTAAGTGAATTTGGCTTCCCCATTGACTTCGCTTGTGAGAAGGTCGTAAAATGTGATCACACAAAGCTGAGACATTGCAAACATCACAAATACGAGCCAGTTGTCAAGTGTCCAACAGCGATTCTGTGACCCTGGGGATGCTGCAATGGTCATAAGTGTGAAAAACAGCCATGCCACTTTTTTGAGCGCTGTTGTAATTTCTAACAAAGGCTTGTAAGTCGAGGACTACCTGTAGAGGTCATGTTTCTCCACCTCGGCAGCTCTCAGAAATTTTAGATCCAAGCTACTGTAGCTAAGTTGATCCAGACTAAATTGGCTGAATTTAACTGCACTGAAATGTAATTTAAATTCATGCATAACGTATTGCATGAATTTCAGTAAAAAAAAGTATAATAGACTCTGATGGCTGTTTTCTTGGAAGTAAAGCTCATTAAGTTCAATGAGACTTACTTTCTGTATTGATTTCCTTGGAAAGTACAACATTACATATGCTTATTTGAAAGTACTTTAAAGATTTGAAGTCCAGTAAGACTAATGGCTAATTGTTGTAATTCAGATTGCTTCAATTCAGTGGAGCAACTCATGATTGTTAGTTCAGCTCTAGAGGGCAGTCACAGTTCAGAGGGTCAATGTGAACGGCAAAGATGGTCACCCAGTCATGATAATAACGTTATCTGCAGAAAAAGATCAGGTTAAGTTGCTTATATTTTTTCAAAGTTTATATTCCTGTGTTTTTCCCATGTATTATCCTCCTCCTCCTCCAGCTTGTCCTGGCATTCAGTTGATAATTAAAAAAAGGAGAATGCTAGGAAAGAGAAGAGGACATAAGAAAAACGTTGAAATAGAGACATGGGAGAAAAGCAAGAATGAAAATGATGCATGATTAATTCTAGTGTTGTCACTTTCAAGAAGAAACAGAGCATATGTTTTTAAAGGCCTTTGGAAAATATGTCTGTGATGAAAATTTAGAAGAATTTCCATGACAGAATTTTAAAGGAATTTCTAAGGAAATATAAATGCTACAGTTGTGCTGAAATAAAAAAAAAATAAAACTGTCATAAGATTATCACCAGCTGTATAAAAAGCTTCTCCAGAGTTTGAATTAAGGAGCTTCCGAGGAGAGGTTACAAGGTGCTTCAGAGCAGATGTGGGCACATCACTCAAGCATATATTTTTGTATACAGATAGTCCTTGACTTGTAGCTATTTGTTTACTGACCCATCCAAGTTAGAATAGCACTCAAAAAAATGACTTACAACCTGTCCTTGCATTTACAACCATTGCAGCATTACCTTTGCCAAATAATCAAAATTCAGGCGCTTGACAACCTGTATTTATGACGGTTGCAGCATCCCAGGGTCATGTGATCACCATTTGTGATCTTCCCAGTTGGTTTCTGCCAAGCAAAGTCAGTGAGGGAAGGTGGATTTGCTTAACAGCCATGGGATTCATTTAACAACTGCAGTGAATTGCTTAATGACCATGGCAAGAAAAGGTGTAAAACTGGGCATAACTTACTTAACAACCTAAGGAGAAACTTCCTGACAGTGAGAACAATTAACCAGTGGAACAGCCTGCCTCCAGAAGCAGTGAATGCTCCAACACTGGAAGTTTTTAAGAAGAGACTGGACAGCCACTTGTCTGAAATGGTATAGGGCCGTGGTGGCGAACCTATGGCATGCATGCCACAGATGGCACACAGAGCCCTCCCTGTGGGCACACGCGCCGTTGCCCCAGTCCTAGGCCTTCAGCTGGGTTTTATAAAACCTTTTCGCTTTAGGCCTCCACCACCATGTGCAAAAAAAATCAATTTCAACTTCTCGCGGGAGAAAAAACTTTTTAGTCCCACCCTGTCTGCCATTACCACTGCAGCCACGCCCACCCAATGAACCATGCCCACCTGGCACCCGAAGATACATAAGTGGGTTTTGAGTTGCACTTTGGGGGCACAGTCTCTAAAAGGTTCGCCATCACTGGTATAGGGTTTCCTGCCTGAGCAGGGGGTTGGACTAGATCAGGGCTTTTCAATCTTTTCACCCATTGTACCACTTTTAGGATATGGCAATATCCTAGTACCACCAGTTGCCTAGCAAGGTGTCAAAAACTTGATGACCCCCCCCCCCCGAAAAAGGAAGAAAGTGATGAAGTACAGGTAGTCCTCGACTTACAACAGTTCGCTTAGTGACTGTTTGAAGTTACAATGGCACTGAATGGTTGCTAAATGAACTGTTGTAAGTTGAGGGCGACCTGTATTTATAATAGCTGCACTACCCCAGGGTCATGTGATCACTATTGCTAATCTTCCCAGCCAGCTTCCAACAAGCAAAATCAACGCGAGGTCAGATAAGATAAGATAAGATAAGATAAGATAAGATAAGATAAGATAAGATAAGATAACCTTTATTGTCATTTTTATACTGTGGGCACGATGGCACACATCAAAAATGAAATTTAGTTGCCCGCTCTCAAAGTGAAACACGTACGTGACACACACCTAAACATACTATGAACAACTTATGTACAGACCCACATCTCTACATATACGTAGCAAATAAATATTAAATATTGTCCATCTTGAATACGTAAGGGAAGGAGGAAGTTTGAGAGTTCACAAGGTTAATGCTGTATGGAATGAAACTATGGCTGAATCTGGATGTTCTGCTAGGGATACCATGAAGCCCCCTCCTCCCAGAAGGTAACAAGGAAAACAGGTCATGAAGAGGATGTGTAGTGTCTCAGATAATCTTACAGACCCTGCTCAAGCAATGCTTCTGTGCTATGTCCTGATGGGAGGGAGGGAGCTGCCAATGATCTTTTCTGCCGTCCTCACCACTCTCTGCACCGCCTTCCTGTCTGAAGCAGTGATGCCTCCAAACCAGACTGTGATGCTGTATGACAGGATGCTCTCCATTGTCCCCCTGTAGAAAGTGGCTTAATTATCTCCTGATTCACTTAACAGCTACAATGATTTGCTTAACAGCAGTGGCAAAAGGTCATAAAATAGGGCACAACTCATTTAACAACTGCCTTGCTTAGCCACAGAAATTTTGGTTTTAATTGTGGTCATAAATCAAGGACTACCTATGACATCATTCTTTTTACAAAAACACTCTAGGACAGTGATAGCGAACCTTTTAGAGACCGAGTGCCCAAAAAGTGGCCCCGCCCCCACTCCACCAAACATCCCCCACGCCATCTGCCCGCAGGGTCTGTCACTGCCTCCAGGGCCCGCTGCAGATCGCTCAGGCAGCCCAGCAGCGCTATGGCAGTCACGCCCTCTGCCCGCGCCCTGCAGCATCAACTGTGCAGAAAGGGGTGTGAGGGCAGAGTCTTGTCTATGTTGCCTGGCTGCCATATCCTTGGCTGTGCTGCTCCGTGTGGGCCACGCTCAGGGGCGACTCTCCTTCAGGGGAACTGCTGGAGAAGAGGGGGTCACGGGGGAAGGCGAGTCTGGGGCAATGGCACATGTGCCCACAGAGAGGGCTCTGAGTGCCACCTCTGGCACTCTTGCCATAGGTTCACCACTACTGCTCTAGGAGAAGGAAGAAAACTTGAGGGACATAGAATCTGAAACCTCCATATGTTGTTGACTTTAAATTTTCTCCTAGTATTTTGATCCAATGCTGTTTTAGCAAATACAAAAAAAGAGTAATTGAGGCACCTCAACAAATGGCAGATGTACCAAAACACCTTTGACAACTGCATCCTAATGATAGTTAGGACTCCTATAGAAACCTTAATTGCCTCTATCATCTCTTGAACTTTAATTTTCATTTATAGATTTAGCCAAAAGTAATTTTTATGCTCTACAGGGAGATACATTTTTCTTCCTTTGGTTTCCAAGTGCATTTGTTTACCTAGTCTATAAATAAAAGTAATTTAGAAAGAGAATGAAGCCTTAGAAACTTCCCTGTGAATTTCAGTGCAATTTTAAAGTAGAACTATTTCTGCGGTTGTTGCCAGGGCTTTTCTTTAGAAAATCCCTAAACGTATTTTTGTTAAAAAGCAACAACAAAAAACTTTAGGACACCTGTTAGACACGATGCAAAAGTGGCTGTACTTTTTTTCTAACAAAAAAAGTTTTGCATATAATTTATTTCTTATTTAATTGCTGAAATGTTTACCACAACTGGGAAGATATAAAAGATGAAGGATTTTTTTTTCCTAATTGCAATCGTTCTTTTTTCTAAAATTGTAGTGACTAAATTCAGAAGTTGGCTGGAAGACAGATCTTGGCAATGTTAGAAGTTTGAACAAAGCTAGTAACAAACATTTGGTAATTGTTCTTTTGACTGGTGACAGAAGCAAAATGTGTTTAGAATGGAAGAATAAGACCAATGTCATTACACCGTTTTCCTTCTGGACTATTGTCTGTTAGGAATATAGACCGAGATTAATTTTTTTTGCTTGCTTTAATAACTTGAAAACTCTGGAAAGAAAAACTTGTTGATCTCAAAAAGAATGATAGTTTTAAAAGAAAGATTGCGGAGAATCAATCTATGAACAACTACCAGTTTTGACTGTTGTTTGCTGGCCTCTAAATTACAAGCAGCATTCATTGAACATATTGAATACAATCAGTCCTCGACTTAACAACTATTTGTTTAGTGACTGTTGCAGCATCCCTATGGTCACATACTCAAAATTCAGATGGGTCACAATTGATTCCTATTTATGCCAGTTGCAGTATGCCGTGGGTCATGTGACCTTCTGCAAGCAAAGTCAATGGATAAACCAGATTCAGTTAATAAATGGGTTACTACAGTAACTTAACAACTGAAGTCATTCACTTAACAACTGTAGCAAGAAATGTCGGAAAGTGGGGTAAAACTCACTTCACAACTGTCTTTCTTAGCAACAGAATAACAACAACAACAACAATAATAAAGTTGGAAGGGATCTTGGAGGTCATCTAGTCCAACCCCCTGCTCAGGCAGGAAACCCTACACCATTTTGGACAAATGGCTGTCCAGTTTCTTCTTAAAAACTTCCAGTGTCGGAGCATTCACTGCTTTTGGAGGCAGGTTGTTCCTCTGGTTAATTATTCTCACTGTCAGGAAGTTTCTCCTTAGTTCTAGGTTGCTTCTCTCTTTGGTTAGTTTCCACCCGTTGCTTCTTGTCCTGCCTTCAGGTGCTTTGGAGAATAGCTTGACTCCCTCTTCTTTGGGGCAGCCCCTGAGATACTGGAACACTGCTATCATGTCCCCCCTCATCCTTGTCTTCATTAAACTAGACATACCCAATTCCAGCAACCGTTCCTTATATGCTTTAGCCTTCAGACCTCTATTTGGGTCTCAAGTGGTCAAGTCGAGGACTACCTAGTTTTTGTCTGAACACAACCAGCGTAACTAATTTTAGGGGAAGGATCAATATTAGGTTGAATAGCAATGCTGATTCTAGCGCTTTTTGATATTTTTCTAATTTCCTATGTCACATAGGAAGTGACATCCTTGCAGATGGGATTCTGATTGAAGGGTTAAATTAGGCTAAAATCAGGATCCCAAAGTCAATGAACTGCATGGCTTTATAGCTGCTGAATGAACCCACATCTGATTCTTGGGCAGATTCAGTTTTTATGTGCAATCCTCTGGAAAAGCAAACAGGTTCTTCACTAATACAAGTAGTCATCGACTCACAACAATTCATTTAGCAACCTTTTGAAATTATGACAATACTGATAAAAGTGATTAATTACCGTTTCCCATACTTATAACTGTGGCCGCATCCCCATAGCCCAGTGTTTCTCAACCTTGACAATTTTAAGGCATGTGGACTTCAACTCCCAGAATTCCACAGCCAGCAATGCTGGCTGTGGAATTCTGGGAGTTGAAGTCCACATGCCTTAAAATTGTCAAGGTTGAGAAACACTGCCATAGCCACACGATCAAAATTCAGACACTTATCAATTGACTCATATTTATGATGGTCGCAGTGTCTGAGGATTATGTGATTCCCTTTTGCGATATTCTGAGAAGCAAAGTCAGTGGGGAAGCCAAATTCATTTAACAACCATGTTACTAACTTAACTTAGCCACAGTAATTTACTTGACAACTGTGCCAAGAAAGGTGGTAAGATGGGGCAAACCTCACTTAACAAATGTGTCAGTAACAAAAATGTTGGGCTCAATTGTGGTCATAAGTCGAGGACTCCCTGTAATCAGGCTCCTAACATTCTGAGTGACTTCCTCAGTACTATTTGAAATTTGAAATTCAATGGTGAAAAAAGTAAGGTTCTACATTTAGGCAAGAAAAACCAAATGTACAGGTATAGTATAGGGGGTACCTTGCTCAATAGTAGTAACTGTGAGAGGGATCTTGGAGTCCTAGTGGACAATCACTTAAATATGAGCCAGCAGTGTGCTGCAGCTGCCAAAAAGGCCAACACAGTGCTAGGCTGCATTAACAGAGGGATAGAATCAAGATCATGTGAAGTATTAATACCACTCTACAATGTCTTGGTAAGGCCACACTTGGAATACTGCATCATTTGAATTTCCCATCATGCCTCCGAGTGATGCTACATTGGGAGCATTGTGGGAAAATAAAATAGCAGTTCAAAGATGCAGAACCTAGAAGGGGAAAAGAGAGGAGGAAAGTGGCATAGGAAAAAAACCTCCAAAATGCTGTGAGCCCATAACTTATTCTTACAAACACAACCTAAAACCCAAAATTAAGCAGGAAAATATTTATCCTATTTCAATGTGTTATGACTCTAGCATAAAGGCCATGAAGCCTGTTTGCTGGTTCCTTTGAGATTAAAATCGATCCAGCTCTTACAATATCTGCCACATTATTTTGCTGGCCGTTCACCGTCTTTTCCTTTCTTAGCCTATCATCTATGTTTATCTCACTTGCTTGTAGAGCAGAATGTATGTAGGAAGACGGCTGTCACAATATATGTATTTTGCAATTTCATTTAACAACTAGGTCTCCAGTTAACTGTTTTGCTTCAGTAGAATTTCTTCAGTTTCCATTTAATGAGGTCAGTCCTGAATAGATTCAATAATGAGGGCCCGTTGCAAGTTCCGTCAGCCAAGGAGCTTTATCTGAAAAGTCTTCAGTGGTGGCCCCTTTTTTGCAGTGGCCCCTACTTTAGGATCACCCTTTTCCCCTAAAATGGGCTTAGCTTTATCTCTTCTGACGTTCTGGAAGTCTATTAAGACTTGGTTGTGTCCTTAGGCCTAAACCATGTTTGTGGACTGACAAAATAATAATAATAATGATAAAATTGGAAGGGACCTTGGAAGTCATCTAGTCCAACCCCCTGCTCAGGCAGGAAACCCTATACCATTTCGGACAAATGGCTGTCCAGTTTCTTCTTAAAAACTTCCAGTGTTGGAGCATTCACCACTACTGGAGGCAGGTTGTTCCACTGGTTAATTGTTTTCTCTGTCAGGAAGTTTCTCCTTAGTTCCAGGTTGCTTCTCACCTTGATTTAGTTTCCACCCGTTGCTCCTTATCCTGCCTTCAGGCGCTTTGGAAAATAGCTTGACTCCCTCTTCTTTGTGGCAGCCCCTGAGATATTGGAACACTGCTATCATGTCCCCCCTCGTCCTTCTCTTTATTAAACTAGACATACCCAATTCCAGCAACCGTTCCTTATATGCTTTAGCCTCCAGTCCCCTTAATATTGAAATGGCTTCAGCATACAAGGTAGTCCTTGACCTATGGCCATGATTAAGCTCAAAATTTATGTTGCTGAGACAATTGTTAAGTGAGTTTTCCTCCATTTTACAATCTCTGTTGCCACTGTTATTAACTGAATCACTGCAGTTGTTAAGTTAGTAACATGGTTGTTAAGTGAATGTGGCTTCCCCTTTTGACTTTGCTTGTCAGATGTTTGCAAAAGGTGATCACGTGACTCCGGGACACTGCGACTGTTATAAACACGAGTCAGTTGCCAAATTTCTGAATTTTGAACATGTGATTGCGAAGATGCTGCAACAGTCATAAGTGTGAAAAATGGTCATAAATCCAATGCCATTTTAATTTTGAATGGTCACTAAATGGGCTGTTATAAGTCAAGGACTACCTGTAATCAACTCTGCTCTTTGCCCAGTGTCTTTTTAATTTTTGCTATGTGCCATTTATATTTTTAAAGTTTTTAATAATATCAATATGAATTTGTCTGTACTGTTTTTATCTTTATCATGTGCTACCCACAGTCATTTGATTGCGAGATGGGCAAACATATAAATAGGATGAATAAATAAATGAATAGCTGTACTGAGTAACTTTAATATCTGCTCATGACTAACCATTTATTTAACAATCATAATACATTATCCATGATTTCATTTGTGTGCCAATGTAATTGAGGGCCTTGTATGTGACTATGATTCAGTCTTAGAATATTTTTCTTCCTTTTCTTTGTATTTCAAAATTCAGGCTGTTTAATTTATTTATTTATTTATTTATGAGACTTATATACCGCTTTAAGTGCAAGCACTCTCTAAGCAGTGTACACCAGTAAGCAATGTATATACATTTACATTGCCCCCAACAATCTGGGTCCTCATTTTACCTACCCCGGAAGGATGGAAGGCTTAATTAACAGTTGGTTTGTTTAGACTAGAGCAATGCTTCTTGAAAATGGCAACTTGACAATGTCTCGACTTCAATTCTAACTTTGATCCTAAGAATCAAAGTTGACACACCATCAAGTTTGCAGTTGCATTTACATTGCCGCTTCCCTGGGCCCCCAAAATTTCTCTTGCTGATTGAGACAATTGTGAAGTGATTTTTGCTCCATTTTATAACCTTTCTTTCCACAGTTGTTAAGTGAATCACTATAGTTTTTAAGTTAGTAACAGGGCTGTTAAGTGACTCTAGTTTCCTCACTGACTTTGCTTGTCAGAAGAGCTCATGTCCTCTGGGACATTGCAACCATCATAAATACAAGCCAGTGGTCAAATGTCTGAATTTTGTTCATGTGGTCATGAGGATGCTACAACAGTCTTGAGTGTGAAAAACGGTCATAAGCCACTTTTTTCAGTCACTAAATGAATGGTTGTAAGTCAAAGACTATACAGTAGAGACTTGTTTTTCTCTGTATTGCCATGCTCTGGAATACAGGAAGCTATGCACTGCTGCTTCCTAACCTTTTTATAGATTTTGGATAAAATCAAGATGTCATGATTCCGATAGATGAGAACCCCAAGGCAAAAAAGTTTCCTTTAAAGGACATATTTATTTGGCTATATAATATCGGCATGATCAAAAGTGAAACCAAGACTGAAGTTCCCTCCCAAAGGTTACAAAGTTGAGCTTCCCACCCCAGTAATATGTCATAAATCACATTCCCCAATTAACTACTTGAGCGGGCTTTCTAAGGTCAAAATGCAATCAGCAGTGACCTTGGTTCCCACAGAACAATTTATTGTTTTGACTAAGCAAAAAAAATACTTATCCCCTCTTCCCAAATCTGTGCCAACTGAAAACAAAGGGAAAATGGCTTCAGCCAAATTCGTTTGTAGTGTTGAACGAGCATAGCATGTTATGGACTAGACCTGAGGTAGGCAACCTTGGCTCTTTTATGACTCGTGGACTTCAACTTCCAGAATTCCTGAGCCAGCCATGCTGAGGCGAAAAGGAGAGGTTTGCAAGCTGAGCCATGCTGACTCAGGAATTCTGGGAGTTGAAGTCCACGAGTCATAAAAGAGCCAAGGTTGCCTACCCTTGGACTAGACATTGAATATGTTAGCTGATTTTTAAAAACTGCTTGTCCATTTTATTTATTTTTTATTGGGAGGAGGAGAGATGAATATTCAATAGCAGAATAACAGAATAACAGAGTTGTTATTCAGAATAATAATGTCCAATCACTTCTTAAAAACCTCCAGTGATGGAACACCCACAACTTCTGGAGGCAAACTGTTCCACATTGGTCTCACTGTGAGGAAATTCCTCCTTAGTTCTAGGTTGCTTCTCTCTCCTTGATTAGTTTCCATCCGTTGCTTCTTGTTCTGCCTTCAGGTGTTTTCCATTGATAAGCAAGTAGTTAGTGTAGCTCATCAGATCTACTTTATCTTCTGCAGCACATGTCCACCAGGCTACAGGTGTTTAAAGGCTGGAGACAATCCTGACCATGGCTTCACAAGCTTTGATACTTTCGGCTGGGCTTTTCTCTCCTTGTTCCGCCTCATGACTCAAGACTGCTGGGAACGTCTCTACCAACAGGTAGCCTGCTTATTTATTGTCATGTTTATTCATTATAGCTTGGCTTTCCTGCAGGGTCTCAGCAGATGCCAACACTTGGTAGATCTTGTCTCCGCTTGGAAAATAATAACCTTGGTGAATGCTTGGATGAGAGATGACCAGGAATCTCAAAACTAAACACAAAAGTTGAAAACATATTCTAGACAAAGTCATTGGCAAACAGTTTCTATGTGGTTGCAAAATGGGTAGACATGTTTCTGTACTATAAGCTGTCCAGAGTCTATGGGAGTTGTTTATAAGAACCACTTTGGTTTCGTGATCAAGTTAATATGCTAAAAACCAGGAAACTGTGAGTTCTAGTTCAACCGGCTGGGTGGCTTTGGGCCAATCCCCATGAGATAGTGAGTTCTAATTCTGTCCCAGGCAAGACAGCCGATTGGGTGACTTTGGACTCATCATTAGCAGACTGTGTGTTCTAATCTTGCCCCAGCCACCATGAATGCTGGCTGGGTGACTTTAGGCCAATCACCAGAAGATTGTGAGTTCTAGTCCTGTTTTAGGCATGAAAGCTGGCTGGGTGGCTTTGAGCCAATCACCAGGAGATGGTGAATTCTAATCCTGCCCCAGGCATAAATGCCAGCTGGATGATTTTGGGCCAATCACCAGAAGATTGTGATTTCTAGTCCTGCATTTAGGGACCTTTCTCTCAGCCTAAACACCTTATTGTTTTTTTTTGTTTGTTTGTTTTTTGTGAGAGGAGGAAGATGTTCCTCCTCTTTGCCACTTTGACTTATATTTAAGAATAATAATGACAGGATACAAATAAATATAGTATGTATGTATGTATGTATGCATGCATGCATGTATGTATATATATCCACAAAGACATCTTTCTCTGTTGCTGGTCATCTCTGGAAAATGCAATGAGATCCACTAATGTTATGATTCACAAATGTTTATGATGAAGCATGCATGGTTCTAATAACTCTTGAATATCTCTTTCCCCTCCAATTTTTTCTTCTTCCCCTTCCCCTCCCTTCCCCTCCCTTCCTCTCTCCCTCCCTTCCCCTCATTTATATAGACTCTGAGATCTGCTGGAAAGATCTATATGCTTTTTTTCATGCTGGTCATATTTTTGGGGTCTTTTTACCTAATCAACTTGATTTTGGCTGTGGTGGCCATGGCTTACGAGGAGCAGAACCAAGCTACCATTGCAGAAATGGAGGCCAAGGAAAAGAAATTTCGAGAAGCCATGGAGGCACTGAAGAAAGAGCAAGAGGTTTGTAAACTTCTTAATTACTTGGAGCAACTTGTGGACTTCAACTCCCAGAATTCTTGAATCAGGAGGGAATTGAAGTCCATAATCACAAAGGGCCCTTCGTTTCCCACTTCTGTGCTAAAGTGTCATGTTGTATGATGAGAATAAGCATCTCATTGGTTATCACCATTAAACATGGGGGCCATTACTCCAGTTCCAGGGTAAGTTTGCAATAAAGCTGTAGCGGCCAGCCAAAGGTGCAGTAGGGAACTCCAACTTCTTAAAGACCCTTTCCAAGACCCTTGAGACTAACCCAGGCAGTCCTGGACCTACAACCACAGTTGAGCCCCAAACTCTATTCCTAAGCAAGACAGTTGTTAAGTGAGTTTTCCCTCCATTTTATGACCTTTCTTGCCACAGTTGTTAAGTGAGTCACTACAGCTGTTAAGTTAGTAACATGGTTGTTAAGTGAATCTGGCTTCCCCATTGACCTTGCTCGTCAGATGGTTAAAAAAGAGGATCATGTGACACTGCAACTGTCATAAATATATCATAAATATGAGCCAGTTGGCCAAGCGTCTGAATTTTGATCATGTGACCATGTGGATGCTGCAATGGTCATAAGTGTGAAAAATGGTCATAAGTCACTGTTTTCAGTCCTGTTGTAACTTCGAGAGGTCGCTAAATGAGTGGCTGTAAGACGAGGACTATCTATAAAAGGACATAAGGACATTCTGTCAAATTGTGGCAAAAGGACTTTTCGGTGTTCTGTGTTCTGTGTGAAGGAATTGGCTGAAGTCTTGGATGAAGGGTTAACTTGGGCAAAGCTGAAAGTTATTTAGCTAGAGTTAGAATTGCATTAGTTAATGACATTGATTTTTCTTTCACCCATCACAGCTTTGCTGACCAAGTGACCCCCAAAGTTTGGGCTTTATTTTCTGTTTTTTGGGGTTTAATTAAATTACACCCAGGCTGTTGGGGAGAAATTTTCTTTCCATCCTTTCTTGGTTCTCCAGAGCAGACATGTTAAACACAAAGCCCGGGGACCAGATGCGGCCTGCGAAGTGGTTTCATGTGGCCCGCGAAGCCATCCTGGAAACAGTGAGGGAATGGCCCCCACTGCCTTGGCCCAGGCCAGCGGGGAGCCAATGTACAATTTTGTGGTGGCCATCTATGTTGAAACACATTCAGTCTTAGCTCCACAAGGCCGTCTAGAAACAGCGAGGAACCAGCCCCTGCTGCATCGGCCCCGCCCCCTGGGTGCATGCTGGGGAGGTGTCACCCTTTGTGAGGAATGAAGAAATGGACCATGCCTTGGCGCTTGCCCCGGTCCCACCCCCTTCTCCCAGAGACCCTCGGATCTGTCCCATGCCTGCCCAGGCCCCCACAGGCACCCTTGATGCAAACGATGTAGAGCTGGCCACGCCCACCCAGTAGGCCACACTGACCCTGGCCATACCCACCCAGCCCCCCCCCCGAGGGCAACCGCAATGCTGATGCAGACCTCAATGAAATTGAGTTTGACACCCCTGCTCTAGAGGGTGGGTGAACAAGGGGAAAACTGGTTTATTGAGAAGGAGGGTAGCAAGGATATCTAATTTGCCAGTCCCTGTTCATGAGTTACTTTGTTGACACTTAAGGCCCCTTTCACTCTTATTTTACATTTATTTGTTTATTAAAGAAATTTATATAGCTGCCCAACTCATGCATAGTTGATTCTAGGCAGTTTACAAAATTACAAATAATTTTCTTACTACAAATGTTAGGGGTTGCAAGTAAAAGAATGTGGCCAGTCCATCAAATAAGATAAATCTGAATTGGTTGAAACTTGTCCCTTTCACCCCATAACAAAGTTCAAAGATCTGAAACTTTAAAAAAAAAAAAAAAAAAAAAGAATGGCCTGCAATCCAAAAAAAAGAAAAAAAGATCTAAGATCTAATTTTGTTCTTGATGTTATCATTTTCAAATATACAGTAATGGCATTTTGACCATTCATTTACTGGAAGATTATGTACTTTGCAGCCCTGTGTTTTACCAGTTTGTGAGGGCGAAACATGTAAACTCTCTGTTATTCTCTATCTCATTCTCTATCTTATTTTCTTTCTCTCATTCTCTCCCTACTTCATTTACTCTCATTTTCTTTCATCTCTCTCTCTCAGTCTCTCTCATTCTTTCATTCTCTCACCCTGCATGCCCACAGATACCCCAAAACCACACAGAAAACTGCACATTTTGCTTTTCCAACAACAGAGTTCAGTGTCACCAAATGCCCCAAAGTCATATTTTATGTATAGGTCCCAACATCTTCCTGTCTTCTCAAATAGGTTCCCCACATGGGAAACGTAAGCTAGGTCTACATTTGGCAAGGTAGCTATTCCTAATGGGAGGGGAATAAAAGGAATGACAACAACTTTGCCCCTCTCCAGCTTGATTGTATCCTTGTTTTGTCAAGGAGGTTTTTCTCTTGTCCTTCTTTGAAACATCTTTTTCCCCCATCAGTAAAATTATCTGATTTTCCCAGTTGCAATGTATGGCTGTGAAAGTTGGACCATAAGAAAGGCTGAGCGCCAAAAAATTGAGGCCTTTGAACTCTGGTGCTGGAGAAGACTCCTGAGAGTCCCTTGGACTGCAAGGCGTTCAAACCGGTCAGTCCTAGAAGAGATCAACCCCGACTGCTCTTTAGAAGGCCAGATCCTGAAGTTGAAACTCAAATACTTTGGCCACCTGATGAGAAGGAAGGACTCACTGGAGAAGGGCCTAATGCTGGGAAAGATGGAGGGCAAGAGAAGAAGGGGATGCCAGAGAATGAGGTGGCTGGATGGAGTCACTGAAGCAGGAGGTGTAAACTTAAATGGACTCCAGAAGATGGTAGAGGACAGGAAGACCTGGAGGAACGTTGTCCATGGGGTCACGATGGGTCGGACACCACTTCGCAGTTAACAACAACAACACATAGAAAAATTAAGCATGTTGCGTGCATGATTTTCAGTTCATTGTCCCTGCTGATTTTTTGCCAGAGGAAGGGCTGCTGTGTCAATCAAGATACTCCCAATTATGCATTTCGTCACATGACAGCAAGGACCGTCCATTCTCTGTGCTTTTTTCGTCCCAGCTGGGACCAAAAGTCACAAGTTTTCTGTTGCTCTCAAGATTCCCCCTGTAACACCATTTACTAAGCCCTTGTTAGACACAGCCTTTTGGTATTCTTCTCCTTATCATCTTCAATGTTATTCGGTTGCATATTAGCACCAGAGGGAAATTAATCGCTTTCCGTTCAATAGTGGCAGTCCTTGCCATCCGTTCCAGTTAATTAACTAGTGTTTTTTTTTCAGATTTACTGTATTGATCTCCCAACTTCAAACAGCCATTAGGACCTCATTAGTCAACAAGTGAATTAATAGAAAGGGTCAGTTGTTTAAACAGTACCAAGCTTTCCCTTGTGAAAATAAAACAATTCGTAGAACAAAAGCCAAGGATATGAGAGGGAATACATAATGCTGACTAGCGTGAGCCAAACTGTATTTAAGAGACAGTCTGATGTAGTGGTTAAAGAGAATGTGCTAGAAAGTGGGAGACCGAGTTCTAGTTCTGTCTTAATCCCAAGAGCAAGTTGGGTAATTTTGGACCAATCCCGCCCTTTAACATCAATGGCTATATTGCGAGAAAGGTACACTATTTGTTTCTTTTTCACATTTTTGATCCCTCAGATAGACAGACAGACAGAAAACTACAGTAGACTGAGGGAGATATTAGAACCTGTCAACTGAGGCTGCATGGCTGAATGTGTAAAATACATTAAGAGTAATAATTTATTTGTTTTACACATTGTACACCATAATTTGTTCTGTCCAATTTATATTCCCTCCCCTCTATTACACAGGATAGAGTAGGAGACTTAGTCTAAATAAAATCACCAAGTGTTTGGCCAGTTTAAACCACTCAAACACATACCCTGGCAAAAATATCAAATCCCCTCTAAAGTAAATAAGGTTATGGACCAGGGGAGACATGATAGCAGTGCTCCAATATTTGAGGGGCTCCTACAAAGGCAAGGGAGTCAACCTATTCTCTAAAACACCAGAAGGCAAGACAAGAACCAAAGGATGGAAACTAATCAAGGAGAGAACCAACTGTCGCTTGTCTGAAATGCTAGAGCAGTGGTGGCGAACCTATGGCACACGTGCCAGAGGCAGCACTCAGAGCCCTCTCTGTGGGCACATGCGCGGTCGCCCCAGCAGAGTTCGCCAGAGTAGTGAGCACATGGTGTTTGGAAGCGACAAGGCAGGAAGTGAGGAAGCAAGCAGTGTTGGTCCCCCAGGGATGCCCTAGAAATGGCAAGGGACTGGCCCCCACCACGCTTATCCAGTCTGCTGTGACCACTGCAGCCACGCCCACCCAGTGGGCCATGCCCCCCTGAGGGCACTACAGTGCTGATGCAGCCCTGGCACTTTGCGATAAATAAGTGGGTTTGGGATTGCAGTTTGGCCACTCGGTCTCTAAAAGGTTTGCCATCACTGTGCTAGAGTGACAGATTACCTAATTGGTGCTCTCTAGCCTTACATAGTATAGATCACTGAGTATAGGTAGTCCTCAAGTTATGACCACAATTGAGCCCAAAATTTCTGTTGCAAGAGAAATGTTCTGAGACATTTATTAAGTGAGTTTTGCAATATTTTGTGACCTTTCTTGCCACACTTGTTAAATGAATCACTAGAGTTAAGTCAATAAAGCAGTTAAGTCAGTGGTTCTCAACCTTTCTAATGCCGTGACCCCATAATACAGTTCCCCATGTTGTGGTGACCCCCACCACTTATACATCACTGGGTGCCAGGGGCGTAGCCAAAGAAAAGGGGGAAAAAATGGCGGACAGCCTTGTTTGGTGACCCCCGTGAAATGGTCGTTCTACCCCAAATGGGGTCCCGACCCACAGGTTGAGAACCACTGAGTTAAGTGAATCTGGCTTCCCCATTGAATTTGCTAGTCAGAAGGTTGCAAAAGGCAATCACATGACCTCGGGACACTGTAACCGTCATAAATATGAGTCAGTTGTCAAATGTCCGAATTTTGAACACATGACCATGGGGATGCTCAATGGTCATAAGTGCCAAAAACTATCATAAGTTACTTTTTTCAGGGCCTTTATAACTTTGAATGGTCACTAAATGTTATATAAATCAAGGACTACTTGTAATCAAATCATAATGTCTGGTCTACCCTACAGGAGTGATGCACAACTGGAGGGAGAAAGAAAGATGCATTTTGTATGTCACTTTGAAAATATGGCACTCGGGAGATAAAAGTATATTTGGGTCAATATAAAAGGGGGGAAAATGACATTGCCATAGGTGTATACTATAGGCTACCCAACCAAGCAGAGGAAATAGATGAAATTTTTGCTAGTCAGCTAACTAAGGTATGTAGAAAGCACATCACAATAGTAATGGGGGACTTTAATTACATTCACATCAACTGGGAGACAAACTCTGCACCAAGTGGAAGATCAAACAGGTTTCTGACAAACTTAGCAGACAATTTTTTCTCCCAAAAAGTAGAGAAGGGAACTAGGGGATCAGCCATATTGGATTCATAGCTGGCTGACCGGGCGTACTCAGCGTGTGGTTCTCAATAGAACTGCATCTACATGGAAGAAAGGATGTAATGGTGTGCCCCAGGGGTCTGTTCTCGGCCCAGTGCTCTTTAACATCTTCATCAATGATTTGGATGATGGGATAGATAGGGAACTCATCAAATTTGCAGACAACACTAAGCTGGCAGGAATAGCCAACACTCCAGAAGATAGGTTTAAGATATTGAAGGATCTTGACAGACTTGAACACTGGGCGCTATCTAACAAAATGACATTCAGTGGTGAAAAAAGTAAGGTTCTACATTTAGGCAAGAAAAACCAAATGCAAGGTGGTACCTTGCTCAATAGTAGTAACTGTGAGAGGGACCTCAGTTAATCACTTAAATGTATGGACAATCACTTAAATATGAGCCAGCAGTGTACTGCAGCTGCCAAAAAAGCCAACACAATGCTAGGCTGCATTAAAAAAGGGAGAGAATCAAGATCACGTGAAGTATTAATACCACTCTTCAATGCCTTGGTAAGGCCACACTTGGAATATTGCATTCAGTTTTGGTCAACATGATGTAAAAAAGATGTTGAGACTCTAGAACAGCGGTTCTCAACCTGTGGGTCGGGACCCCATTTGGGGTCGAACAACCATTTCACGGGGGTCGCCAAACAACGCAGCCCGCCATTTTTCCACCTTTTCCTTAGCTGTGCTACTCCCTTTTATTCCATTGGCCTTTGAAAGCCAATAGAATAGACTCTCTTGAATAGAGTCTAATTCTATTGGCTTTCAAAAGCCAATAGGAATTGTCCAGGCTGTCTCTGCCCTGCTGAGCCCGCCAAAAGTCCCATTCTGCAAACGGTGCTGCACCAGTTGAGTAGTCCTCGACTTACATCTGGTTGAGTAGTCCTCGACTTACGACCGGTTGGGGGTCACGGCATTAAAAAGGTTGAGAACCACTGCTCTAGAAAGAGTACAGAGAAGAGCAACAAAGATGATTAGGGGACTGGAGGCTAAAACATATAAAGAATGATTGCTGGAATTGGGTATGTCTAGTTCAGGGGTAGGCAACCCAAAACACTCAAAGAGCCACTTGGACCCATTTCCCACCGAAAACAAAACACTGGGAGCTGCAAAACCCTTTTGATATCTAAAATGAAGATAACACTGCATGTATCCTTTTTTTACCTTTATTATTCATTTTAGATGTCAAAAGGGTCTCTCTCTGTCTCTCCCTCCCTCTTTCTTCCTCCCTTCCTCTCTCTTTTTCTACCCTTGGTCTGCCAGTCCTCTTCCACCCCCCTCTCTCTCCCCCCTCCCTCTCTCCGATCTTCTGCTCACCTGGCAAGCTGGCTTCAAGCTATTTTCCATCAAGCTTAGGGGTAGGCAACCTCTCCTCTTTTATGACTCATGGACTTCAACTGCCAGAATTTCTGAGTCAGCATAGCTGGGCTAGCTAGCTCTCTCCTGCCTTTCCTGCTTTCTGCTTCCTGCAGAGACACAGCAAAGGGAGGAGCCCTGCCCCAAAGCTTTCCAGCTTGTCAGAGAACACCGTGAGTCCGCTCTCTTTTACACACATACACACACACACACACACACACACACAGAGAGAGAGAGAGAGAGAGAGAGAGAGAAGTGCCTCTCTCTGTCTCTGTCTCTCTCTGCAAATGGCAGAGGAGGCTGAGAGCCACAGGGGAAGGCTCAAAGAGCCACATGTGGCTCCTTAGCTGCAGGTTGCCGACCTGTGGTCTAGTTTAACAAAGAGAAGGACAAGGGGTGACATGATAGCAGTGTTCCAATATCTCAGGGGCTGCCACAAAGAAGAGGGAGTCAAGCTATTCCCCAAAGCGCCTGAAGGCAGGACAAGAAGCAATGGATGGAAACTAACCAAGGAGAGAAGCAACCTAGAATTAAGGATAAATTTTCTGACAGTTAGAACAATTAATCAGAGGAACAACCTGCCTCCAGAAGCTGTGAATGCTCCAACACTGGAAGTTTTTAAGAAGAGACTGGATAGCTATTTGTCTGAAATGGTATAGCGTTTCCTGCCTGAGCAGGGGGTTGGACTAGATGATCTCCAAGGTCCCTTCCAACATCATCATCATTATTGTTATTGTTATTATTCCCTTATTTTTTAACAATGTGAAGATAGAAAAAAATAGATTAAAGGGAAAGATTGTGGCTCTTATGATGCTGTGCTATTTTCTAGTTGATGTTCATTTTCTCTAGTTGTCTTCTTATTTTCATAAATATTAGTGAGTGTTTCTTATTGCTATTTCCAGGCTATTATCATCATCACCCTCATTATAATTTTCCCATCCCAAGTGATAAATTTGGCTTTAGATCTGTTTTTGATACCCCTTGGTTTTAGCAGACATTCCTGCAGGGATTGAGAGAGATGTGACAGAGCATACCATCTTATTTCTGTATTATTTATTTGGGTAATTTTTTTTAACAGTTTGGGTTTATTATTCTGGATCCTTGGTCACAGCTTGTTCCGTCATTCA
This sequence comes from Crotalus tigris, assembly GCF_016545835.1. Lineage (NCBI taxonomy): Eukaryota > Metazoa > Chordata > Lepidosauria > Squamata > Viperidae > Crotalus > Crotalus tigris. The sequence continues at coordinate 115,152 of NW_024100470.1, read as the reverse complement.
GTAGAATAAGATTCTGCTTGCAATGATAATAATAATAAATGCATTCTGAACCAGCAACAGGAATATACTGTAGTATATTCACAGCAGTAAATGCCACTGCCCAAATGTTCAGATGCTGGGAGAGCTGGCACATGATTGGTGAACATGGGGATGATGGATAGTTATCTTGGATTTAAAAACAGGAGGATGAAGGCAAGGATGGAAATTTATCACAATCTGTGATGCTAGAGGCTGATGATCCAATTAGAAGAGGAGCAGGGTTTTTTTTGCTATGCATTGAGAGAAGAGGAGTGTGCAGCAGGTACACAATTTAAAATCTCTTCTGTATGAGGTTTAGATTTGTGCAATCTTGCTCTTTCTCTCCTCACTTTCTCTTTGGGATGACGGGTGGGGATGGGAAGGAATAGGAAAATACAAGTAGTTATTGAGTTACAGCGCTTTGTTTAATAACTTACAACAGCACAGAAAAAATGACTTATGACCATTTTTCATACTTACAACCATTGCAGTATCCCTATAGGCACATGATCAAAATTCAGACACTTGACAACTAACTCATATTTATGACAGTTGCAGTGTCCTGGGATCACGTGATCCCCTTTTGCAAACTTCTGACGAGCAAAGTCAATGGGGAAGCCAGATTCACTTAACAGTTGTGTTACTAACTTCACAACGCAGTGATTCACTTAACAACTTTGATAGGAAAGGCCATAAAATGGGGCAAATTTCACTTAATAACTGTCTTGTTCAGTAGCAGAAATTTCCGGGGTCAGTTGTGACCATAAGTTAAGGACTACCTGTAATCCTGCAGCTTGAAGGCTCATGCAGACTTTTTCGTGCAAAGTTGGAAAGCTCCAATTAGCAAAAGGCTAATGCAGTGGGTCGGGACTCCATTTGGGGTCGAACGACCATTTCATGGGGGTCGCCAAACAACGCAGTCTGCCATTTTTTCCCCCTTTTCCTTAGCTGTGCTACTCCCTTTTATTCTATTGGCTTTTGAAAGCCAATAGAATAGACTCTCTTGAATAGAGTCTAATTCTATTGGCTTTCAAAAGCCAATAGGAATTGTCCAGGCTGTCTCTGCCCTGCTGAGCCCGCCAAAAGTCCCATTCTGCAAACGGTGCTGCACCAGTTGAGTAGTCCTCGACTTAACGACCGGTTGAGTAGTCCTCGACTTATGACCAGTTGGGGGTCGCGGCATTAAAAAGGTTGAGAACCACTGGGCTAATGTATTCTGAAATGTCCAGCATTGTGCTATTGACATTATGACTGTCAATGCTTCCTTTGCCTAAGGCACAACAGCTGGCTGGATGACTTGGGGCCAATCACTAGGAAACCATAGGTTCTAGTCCCACTTTAGGCATGAAAGCCAGCTGGCTGACAGTGGGCCAGTCCTTCTCTCTCAGCCCAACCCATCTCATTGGGTTATTGTGGGGACTACTGTGTAGGAGGAGGAAAATGTTCACCACCTTGAGTTATTTATAAAAATAATAAAGACAGGATACAAACAAACAACAAACAAATAAAATAGTATCCTAGGGTTAGACGGGACCACAAGAAGGATCACACAGGAGTCATCCAGTTCAGTCCCCACTCAGTGCGGGACTCCATTTTGTGACAGAGACGTCAGCGTGTTCCATTCCTAATTTCAAATGTCTCTGTCGGGGTTCCCAAAGATTCGGGAGCCTTGATCTGCTGGACATCAGTCAGTGAGGGCATGAAGCAGGAAACAAAATGTCCTCTTCCTGGGGAGGAGGAAGGATGGAAGGAAGTTGGTTGAGAGGAAGGGATGAGGGGAGAGAGGAGAGGAGAGGAGAGAGGGAATAGGGAAGGAAGGAAGGAAGGAAGGTTGAGAGGGCGGATGCAGTCGGAGGGGATAGACGAGCGACACCTAAGGTTCTATTTTAAAGGTATTTTTCTCTTTTATTTATTTATTTTTTACATATAATGTATGGAAAGTATTATATGTATTGAAAATTTAAATAAAATTTTTTTCAAAAAAAAAAATGTCCTCTTCCCCTGCTTCTCTGCAGCCCTTGCTTCAGAAAAGGGTTCAAGGTTGAAACTGAGGCAATTGGGGATGATAGTTTTACAACGGGGTGTGATTCTCTTGGGGGCAGAGCAGAGGTGGCCCCTTTTGACTTGTGGACCCAGAACTCCTGAGACAGCAAGTCCACAAGCCTTAAAAGGGCCATTGTTCCCCACCTCTGGGCTGGAAGAAAGGCCCTTTTTGGCCTCAATATATTCCTGCTGGGGATGAGAGAAATGTCACTGCAAGATTTGTATTTGGGGGGGGGGGAGGATTGCTTTGATCTAGGGCCTTCCCTTCCTCTGGTAGCATATTTTTCTTAGGACAATTTTCACCTCCAAATTACACATTTTTCCTTTTTCGTGGAGTAAGAATCTCACTTCCAAGAACTGCCTTGAGTAGCGATGTCGGAATGCCTGTGAAAGAAAGAAAAAAATCACACACAGGAGGATATTTTTGCTTTGTTTTGTTTGAAGAGGTACAACATGGTCCTGGATGTCATTGATGCAAGTAGCTGGCATGCATTAAATCCGGTTATCAAAGAGAGACTTCAAGTTTATATATTTCCATTGTTCTGTTTTCTTTCAGGCGTTAGCTCGGGGCATTGATTCATTGTCACTTAGTTCACTTGAAATGTCACCTGTGGCCATGAAGAACTTCAAAGAACAAAGGAATCAAAGAAGAAAAAAGAAGTCCTCAGGGGCAGATGATGAGGCAGAAGATCAAGAGCCTGATTCAGATGAGGGCCAACGAAGGGCGGTTAGTGTTTGTACTAAAATGTGTTAATCAAAGGAATGTCGTAAATGTCTTGTGAAGAACATAGCATATTTCTTTGCAGGCATTACCTAGATTAATACCCAGGTAGTCCTCGACTTACGACCAGAACTGAGCCCAAAATTTCCAGGGCAAAGCAAGACAGTTATTAAGTGAGCTGCACCCTATCTTGTGACCTTTCTTGCCACTATTGTTAAGTGAATCACTGCAATTGCTAAGTGAATCATGCGGCTGTTAAGTGAAACTGGCTTCCCACATTGACTTCGCTTGCTGGAAACCAGCTGGGAAGATTAGAAATGGTGATTGCATGATCCCGGGATGCTGCAACTGTCATAAGTGCATGCCATTAGCCAAGCACCCAAATTTTTACCAAATGGCCGTGGGGATGATGCAACGGCCATAATGTGAAAAATGTTCAAAAGTCACTCTTTTCACTGCTGTCGTAACTTTGATCCATAAGCAAGTGGTTGTAAGTTGAGGACCATCTGTACTTAGATATCCTAGGCCTGACCTGGGATTATTTCAAGTTATTTCTTAATTTAACTACCACAACTTTTTTATTTGTTTACTTCTACAAGTAGTCCTCGAGTTACAAATGCAAGGGAGCCTGCCCATTCCATTTATGACTCAAGGTTTCATAGGAGTGAATCTCGTACCTTGAATTTAATTCACTCCCAGTTTTCAGCCACGCATTTGCTAATTTAATACATGGACAAATGTGCAGCTTGCTAAGTGAACATTTATTTATGAGACTTAATACCGCTTTAAGTGCAAGCACTCTCTAAGCATTGTACACCAGTAAGCAATGTATATATATATTTACATTGCCCCCAACAATCTGGGTCCTCATTTTACCTACCCCGGAAGGATGGAAGGCTGAGTCAACCTTGAGCCGGTGAGATTTGAACCGCTGACCTGCTGAACACAGTCAGCTAAAGTGGCCTGCAGTACTGCACTCTAACTGCTGCGCCACCTCGGCTCATTATCACATGAGGTATCTCAGGGTGGGGAAGGCCATGGGGGGCCTAGTGATGGAACAGGCCACCTGCTTCAGAGCACCCAAGCCCCCCCCCACTGAGATACCTCATGCTCCCTCCCCTGGAGTCCCCAGAATTGTCCCCCCCCCCCAATCCTGCGATACCAGGTCACTTACCTTGTGAAGATCTGTCTCAACTCCAGCCTCTCTGTTTCTTTCTCTATTCCCGGCAAGAGCAGTGGGAGGCCTCCGAGGCCGAGAACGGACCTCCAGAGGCCTGCAGAAGAATCGCTGGACCTCCTTTCTGGGTGGCAGTGGCTCGGAAAAGGCCTCTGATGCCCGTATTGGGACTCCGGAGGCTAGTGAAAGCCTCCCACGGCTTCCATTCTGTTCTCTGTTGCAGAGAACAGAGGCCTAAACTACTGTTAGATCATATGAGATCAGTAGTATGAGATCTTGCACCACTGATCTCGCATGATCTTGCGTTACTTTAGGCCTCCGTTCTCTGCAAATGCACTAAAGGCCTGGATTAGCCAAGAAAGCGAAACATCTCTCGATCTTCACAAGGTGAGATCCATAGGCCTAGTGCCTAGGCCGGGGGTAGGCAACCTTGGCTCTTTTATGATCGTGGACTTCAACTCCCAGAATTCCTGACCCAGCTCCTGTCAATCTAGCAGCTCAAAAGCGTGCAAATGCAAGTAGATAAATAGGTACCACTTTGGTGGGAAGGTAACAGTATTCCATGCATCTTAGCGCATAATCCTGCTGACCACATGACCACAGAAACATCTTCAAATAATGCTGACGTCCACGCCTAAGAAACAGAAATGAGCACCATCCCCTAGAATGTTGTACACTGTTGATGTACAACCTGCATAGTTATCAGTTTGTTTCTGGATCCAATTCAATTTGTTCGTTATTAACTTTATATGGCATGAGTCCAGGGTGTCTGAGGAGTTGTCTCACCATAGTGGGATTGGCCTGCCCCAATCGCTCCAGCAGAAGGGGTCTGCTGTGCATCCCATTTGTTAAGGAATTCTGAGAGACTTTTCTGCTGTGGCCCCAAACATTTGGAATACTCTGTCACCACAGGAGTGATAGGTTCTCCAATTCTTTTGTCCTTCTGGAAGGATATCAAAATTTGGTTTTGCCAGTTGGCTTGGGGCCTCACAGCATTGGCAAGATAAGAAGATCTTATCCTTGTACTGTCTGTCTTTTGGTTCTTTTTTGTATAGTTTTTAAAATTTTAATTGTTTTGTTTATTGATCATGATGGTTAACGATTGTAAGCCACCCAGTGTTGCCTTTTTGGTGAGATGGGCAGCATATAGCAATAACAATAGTATTTAGACTTATACACTGACTACTCCATAGTGCTTTATAGCACTCTCTGGGCATTTACAACATAGAAGCATTATTTGCATATGGCACCCAACAATCTGGGTCTTCCTTTTACCGCCCTCAGAAAGATGGAAGGTTAAGTCAACCTTGAACCCTGTTAGGATTGAACTGCAGGCTGTGGGCAGAGTTGGTCCCAGCTTTCTTCTTGGATTCAGACACAACTAACCCCTTTTCCATTGAAATGTTTTCATTGGGACCTCCTGTCTTCCTAGAAGGGCAAATCTAACAACCTCTGAAAATCAGTGCATAATGAAATAAATACCTGATCCTTAATTATTAAATAATCTTAGCAGTATTTGGCAAGTTGCATGCAAAGTATAGATGTTGAAGTGATAAATGACTCAAGATAAAAACACTAATCTGAGTGACATTCAAATGAATTTTTATTTCTTTTTTATTCTTTTTGTGAGGTTTTTTTGAGATATTTTTTTTCTTGTTATTTAATTGAATTAATCTTACAGTCTTAATAACTGTGGGATTTTTCATGCGGAAATGATTGAATGAGTTGGTCTGTTTTGAATGGATTTTGGCATAGAAAATAATAAAAATAATACAAAAAAAATATGCCAGGCTAAATGTGAAATGAAGCAACATCTTTCTGGATGTGTATTACTTCAGCAGATGAGTTGTCTTTTCATTTTGCGTGTATGCATTTGTCATCCACTTACACACAAGCATCAAAGTGCTTCAAACATTTTTGAAAAGGCTGGGCCAAAATCTGAGCAAAACCTGTTTAATTGTCAGGAGAAGATTAATCAATTTGATTATTGTTTTATGGGAATGTTTTTTCTCTGATTGACAGCTGAAAACTTCTCTTTCGGTGCCCCTATTCTATTCCATTTTTTATTTTTAATCTCATCATTGCTTTAGAATAGATCATGGCAAAATTTACTTTGCTGTTATGGCTATGAGAATATTTTAAATAGGACGTTTCTGTAAATGTGGAAAAAAATACTGCTGGTGGCATTTATGCATCTACTCATTTATATTTATATTGTCTTTTTCTTTGTGTCTTTACGGGCCTATGTTACAGAAGTTTTCATTATTCATTAGCTGTTAATTTGTTCCAGATATTACTCTGATTGTGAAAGATCCCATGGCTTTGTATGCACAGTTCATTGGTTAACATGTCTTGATTTGGAAAAATTAGGAATAATCTAATGCCATGGGTCTAAGAGGGCTTGTATCAGGTACAAACAACCAGGGCCATTTGTGCAGCAACCAGAGCTGCTTGTGAATAGTCTAATAGTCTAACTCAGTAATTTTCTGCAAAGAATCTCCGCAAACCACTTGCCTTCCCCTGGGAATAACCAGACAAGCTTCATGGAGCTTGAAGGAGGTCAAGTTTAGGCCGCTTGCAACTATGTAGTGATACCAAGCTAGGTTCTGTTTTGACTCCTCCTTCCAGTCTAGCTGACAGTTTCCCAATATCTTATCTCATGAAGAATGTAATTTATCTTCTAGAATCCATCTTGATATTGGCATTACTAAAGGAGAATTGGGCTAGGCTTCGGCTTTGAAATATTTTCCAAGGGCTTGGGACAGCAATGGGAAATTGTGTTAATAAAATGAACTTAGGTAGGGATTGCATCTGGAAGCCAAGTAGGTGCAATCTAGCCCAAGAGAATGAGCAGGTGGTCTTCCAGGTGCCAATGTAGTGACAGGTAAATTGTGCAGAGCAGAGGAAGTCCCACCCCATCTGTCTCTGATCATTCTCCCAAAACAATGTTTCATAAATGTACATGGAGAGATTTGCTGTTTGATGGAACTTGACACCTTCTTGTCATCCAATAAATGCATTATTAAATTGATTCCTTTCTATTCCTCTCCCTCCCTTCTCCTTCCCTCTCACTGGCCTTTTCCACTTTCTCTGAATCCTTCAAGACTCTCCTGGGTTTTACTTCAGGCTCTTTGGAAAATTCAGTGAGACGTAAGACCAGCCATGGAAGTGTTTTCAGTTTCCGCCTACGCAGCAGGGAAATGGGTTCAGAGGCAGAGTTTGCTGATGATGATATTAGCACGGTCGGAGACAGTGAAATCCAACATGGCTCACTGCTAATTCCGAGGAACGGGAGACGGCTGAGTGCACAGAGTCAAGGGATTTATAGCTCTCCAATCTACACATACAGTAGCAAAAGGAACAGTTCGGTGGATTGCAATGGAGTGGTGTCGCTGATTGGCGGTGGAGAAAGCTTGGATCCAACCACTCCAACTGATGTGTTGTTGCCACCAGTCACTGCAGATAAATATGGAACAGCTGACACGGTGGGTCTACTTTTATTCTTGCCTTGTCCTTTGGATTTCCTTTGTCAGCTGCCAAGCTCACAAAGCCCACCAACAAACCATATACTGTGACTTACAGAAGCTTGACAGACAGACAGACCAACAAGAGAAGACATGTGGTAAAAATAGAATATTTACAGAGCTTTGGTGGAGATATTTATAACCCATGGCTTGTGGGCTGAGCTAGGCTTGATAGATCATGAGTTTATTGAAGAGATACTTCTGGTAGTTTCTGGGGATCGGGATTAAGAATTCTGTCCATTTTCTCTCCAGATGTTATATGCAGATGTCAGGTCCTGAGGTTGCAATTTAGATCCTTAATCATGATTAAGATTTGGGTTAAGATAATGATTCAGAGGTCAGCAACTGCTAAAAGTGCTTATCCCTTGTCATCCTTAGGAATCAGCAGTCAAAACATAAAAAGGTGTTGCATTCATTCGTTCTCCAGTAAAGGTAGACCTCAACTTACAACAGTTCATTTAGTGATCATTCAGAGTTACAAAAGCATTGGAAAAAAAAAAAAAAGACTGGTTTTGACACTTAAGACAATTGCAGCATCCCCATAGTTATATGGTCAAAATTCAGGCACTTGGCAACTGGCAAATGTGTTTATGACACTTGCACTATCATGAGGTCATGTGATCACCACTGGTAACCTTCCCAGCTGGCTTCTGCCACTCAAAGTCAATTGGGGAAGCCAGATTTGTTTAACAACCACATGATTCACTTAACAACTGCAATGATTGGCTTAAGAACAGTAACAAAATAGGTCACAAAAGGGGGTGAAACAACTGTCTTGCTTAGCAGTAGAAATTTTGGGATCAGTTGTGGTCATAAATTGAGGTCTACCTGTACTTTTTAATAGTCTTTCCTTTATGTTCAGAAGTTGTTGTTGCCTCTGGGTTGGCTGTCTCACCTTTAGTAAATGTTGCTTTGCTTCAACTCTTCTGCAGACTGAAGAAAGACAGTGTAGCCTGGGGGTGAAAGTGTTGGATTGACCCAAGTTTTAGTCTGCCCTCAAGGACAGGGTGATGTGACAGTGTGTCAGCCCAACATACCTTTCTGGGTAACAATAAAGGAGAATATCTGTAGCTCAGGGTTGACATGAGGGATCCTTAGTGTCCTCTGAGCTTCCTTGTTTTCTTGCAGATGTTTCATCAAACTAGTAACATCATCAGTGATAGTAGGGAGTGGGGTTCTGATCAAGGAGAGAATTAAAGAGAAACTTCCTGATAGTGAGGACAATCGACCAGTGGAACAACTTACCCCCAGAAATCATGGGCGCGCCATCACTAGAGATTTTTAAGAAGAGACTGGACCATCACCTGTCTGAGATGGTATAGGTCAGTGATTCTCAACCTGTGGGTCGGGACCCCATTTGGGGTCGAACAACCATTTCACGGGGGTCGCCAAACAACGCAGTCCGCCATTTTTTCCCTTTTTCCTTAGCTGTGCTACTCCCTTTTATTCTATTGGCTTTTGAAAGCCAATAGAATAGACTCTCTTGAATAGAGTCTAATTCTATTGGCTTTCAAAAGCCAATAGGAATTGTCCAGGCTGTCTCTGCCCTGCTGAGCCCGTCAAAAGTCCCATTCTGCAAATGGTGCTGCACCAGTTGAGTAGTCCTTGACTTAACGACCGGTTGAGTAGTCCTCGACTTACGACCGGTTGGGGGTCGCGGCATTAAAAAGGTTGAGAACCACTGGTATAGGTTCTCCTGCTTGATCAGGGGGCTGGACTAGAAGATGTCCAAGGTCCCTTCCAGCTCTATTCTATTCATTCTGGGTTCTTATGGGGAGGGGGAGAAATAGGAGGAAGAAGACTTGAGTTCCTGAACAAAAGGTGGTATATAAATTTAAATCTAAATACATAAGTAATATGTTCAGAACTCCAGGGCTTGATTCCATGTTTCGCTGATCTTGGCTGTCTAAATTGTTCTCTGGCCTTGATTTGTGGATGTTGTTTACATTTCAACTATCCCTGCTTATAATTCAGTGTGGATTTGCTAGTGCAGCAGAATTAAATAGTCCTCAGGGATGAAGGCAGAAATGTTGAATCATAGCGATATTATTATGAAGGGAGAACCCATGAACAGGCACAATAGTAGAGTGAAAAAGGGAATATGAAATTGTGACATTTGCGAACATTACAACTGGCTAACTATCTTCATGTTCTCGTGATTCTATTCTGTTTAATCCTAGGGAAATACTCTCACTTAATGTACAGATGTACATTCTAATACAACACAAACCTATTTTATATATTATTTTATCATGGAATAATCCACAAAAGAGGAAATTACTGATACAGGATTACAGAGAGATAACCTGGAGGGGATGTGTAATTACTTGGAGATTCTGCTGGAACTGTGAAGTGTTCATTCTGTGTTAGGATTTTGTGGAAGTTTTAACTTCATTTGAAGGAAACCATATGCCTTAAGCCAATTGAAAGGCCATCAGCAGCAACGTGAACAGACTGGAGCAGTGTTTCTCAAACTCAGCTGGCTGGGGAATTTTGGAAATCGGTGAGGTTGAGAAACACTGGAGTAGAGGACAGATCATATCTTCATGATGCTTAAAATCCAGTTTTGTCTTTGAAGAAGTGGCCCAATACACTGAGGAATTGACTTGAAAGAAAACATTTTTGAAGGCTGAAGTGGTCTCAATGACTTCTGACATCTGTTGGCCATCACCTACTGACCAGATGTACTCCAGAACATGTGGGATTGTGCAAGCTTTAGGTAGTTACAGCAGTTCATTTAGTGACTGTACAAAGTTACAACAGCACTGAAAAATACAACTTATGACTGTTTATCATACTTACAACTGTTGTAGCATCCCCATGGTTATGTGATCAAAATTCAGATGCTTGGCAATTGGCAATGCATGGATGAAATTTACAGGTTTTGTAGCCCATCACAGTCCACAGATCCTAGGTGGAACACACCAAAATAAAAATTCAGAGGAAAAAAATTGAGCTAATATTTCCTTCTAAGATGTGATTATGAAAACATAGTGGGTAAGAAGATGCTGATATTACAGCACTGCCCAATGTCTTCTACTCAACCTACAAAGGAGTATTCAGCTGATGAGTAATCTTCTATTAATATGTATATTTATTAAAATGTTCACTGGACCACATCAGGAGAACACCAGCAGCTTAATAGCAAATACAGTCACCCTTCAGTTTAACTCCTATATTGCTGTTGTTTCTGCAAGCAAAAACAAGCAAGGTTCTTACCACTCACTTCAATCAGCAGGAGCTGAGAATCCTCAGCATTAGTAAAATGGATATTGGTCTAAATCCTTTGGAAGCTGCTGAGAATATTATCCCCCATTCTTGAATGGTGTGTAAATTTGCACAAAAATAGCTGATGCAAATGGTGCTAATTATGGCTTCTCCTCAATTAAAATTGTCTTCAGAGAGTATGCCTACCCTGGATCCCATATTAGAGATGTAGTGGTTGAAGCATCGCAGTTTGTTATTGTCAGGCGCAAAGAACCAGATTCTCACTTCAGAGTCAATTAGCTACTTTATTGCTTATGCTTATTTCACAGGAATCTTCCAAGAATGGCAGTCTCTACCTGGGCCAGACTAGTTTAGGTTCAGTGGCATTCAACAGGAGTCAGATTTTGTCCTCTGGTCCCTACATAAGAAGTCTAAACTAATTCCCCTCTTGACTCCTCCCCCTGGCTCAGCCAGTCTTTCTCTGATAGTTGTATTCTAATTTTGTACAATATTATACATTTAATATTCCTGCTTTGGGCTAAGCTGTGGGCTAAGCTGTCTTCCCTTGGCTACATCTTGTTGCCCTGTCTCCCAAGTCACTCTCACATATCACTGTTTCATGCCAATAGATGGGCCCTGAGTTCTTCTCCAAACACCACTATTGGAACTGACCACAGAGAAAGGAAGACCCCCGTCATTCCTTCTGAATCCTCAGGCCTGGTTAATTTTGTTTGTTTGTATCCTGCCTTTATTATTTTTTACAAATAACTCAAGGCTGTGAATACACACTTTCCTCCTCTGTTTTTCCCACAACAAACAATCCTGTGAGATAGATTGGGCTAGAGCAGGGGTAGGCAACCTTGGCTCTTTCATGACTCATCCACAAGTCATGAAAGAGCCAAGGTTGTCTACCCCTGGGCTAGAGAGAGTGACTGGCCCAAAGTCACCCAATCAGCTTTCATGATAAAATGGGACTAGAACTCATGATCTCCTGGTGATTCACCCAAAGTCTTCCAGCAGGCTTTCATACCTAAGGTGGGACTTGAACTGGTGATTAGCCAAAAGTCACCCAGTCAGCTTTCATGCCTAAGGAAGGATTTGAACTCAGTTTTCCCTAGTGATTGGTCCAAGGTCACCCAGTAAGTGTTCATGCTAAGGCAGGACTAGAACTCAAGGTCTCCTAGTGATCGGCCAAAAATTATCCAACTGGCTTTCATGCCAAAGAGAAGTGAACTCACAATCTCTCATTTTCTAAACTGGTGCCTTAAATTAATAGTTATTGAAAGCCACTGAGAGAATCAAAAGAGCCAGGATACTATCCGGGCTCTGCCAGAGGTTATCCACAAATTTTGGTGTGTTGTTGGAATTGCAACAAGTGAACTGCTTAGGCTATTTTGGCAAAGGTAGTAGCCCTCTGTATGATCTTCCTCAAGCTATGTGTCTAAAAAGAGGTACAACCCCCCCACCCCTCATTCCCGCTCGAAGTATTTTGGTGCAAATTGCATATGGATCAATTGTTCTATAAATGTGTGAGCAGAAAATATATCAAATGGAATTTATCTTAACATGGCAATTTTTAGTGCCGACTCCAGTAAAAGTGTAAACAATAAAGCCAATAGCTTTATTGTTTACACTTGTGCTTAATACTTTATGAAACTAAAATATTAATAAAAATTAAAAGTGGAATAGAATAGAATAGAATAGAATAGAATAGAATAGAATAGAATAGAATAGAATAGAATAGAATAGAGCTGGAAGGGACCTTGGAGGTCTTCTAGTCCAACCACCTGCTTATGCAGGAAACCCTATACCAGTGGTTATCAACCTGTGGGTCGGGACTCCATTTGGGGTCGAACAACCATTTCACGGGGGTCGCCAAACAATGCAGTCCACCATTTTTTTCCCCTTTTCCTTAGCTGTGCTACTCCCTTTTATTTTATTGGTTTTTGAAAGCCAATAGAATAGACTCTCTTGAATAGACTCTCTCTCTTTTGAAAGCAATAGGAATTGTCCAGGCTGTCTCTGCCCTGCTGAGCCCGCCCAAAGTCCCATTCTGCAAACAGTGCTGCACCAGTTGAGTAGTCCTCAACTTACGACCGGTTGTGTAGTCCTCGATTTACGACTGGTTGGGGGTCGCGGCATTAAAAAGGTTGAGAACCACTGCCCTATACCATTTCAGACAAATGGTTGTCCAATCTCTTCTTAATGTTGGGGCATTCACTACTTCTGGAGGCAGATTGTTCCACTGGTTAATTGTTCTAATTGTTAGGAAGTTTCTCCTTAGTTCCAGGTTGCTTCTTGCCTTGATTAGTTTCCATCCGTTGCTTCTTGTCCTGCCTTCAGGCGCTTTGGAGAATAGCTTGACTACTCCCTCTTCTTTGTGGCAACCCCTGAGATATTGGAAGACTGCTCTCATGTCACCCCCTACTCCATCTTTTCATTAAACGTATATATTTTAATAAAAATATGTTAATATAATAATAAAAATAACAATGACAATCACCATAGCTTGTACTACCAATACTTATGAAAATTGTAATCTAATCATAGGAAGATAAACATTAGCTGAATTCAAGGTCATTTCTTTTTTCTAAGTTAATATTGAGTAGTATTTTAATTCTTTTCTTCTTTTTTTGAAAAAGGTAAATAATTTTTTTTTAAACAATCTGCCTCAAATTGTTGTTCGCAACTTTCCCTAGACAAAAGGTTCCGAATTAAACATTTCCCACAATACATAGTTTTTAATATAAATCTATGGCAAGCCTTCTTAAAACCATATTTACTAAGCGCAGGTGCTTTTTAACATGAAGTTTTCTGATGTAAGCTCTTTTTTCTGCCTTTGCATAAAGATTATACATATAAATTCATCGCACATTGCCTTTATATAAATTATGGGGAAATTTTTCAACAACAGCTGCCTTATCATCTCCCCAGTTCTATTCTATGTGATGTTAACAATATCTTTTAAAAATTCTCAGTATTTCATTGACAATCACCTTTGAAAACCTCTTTGATTTTATGAGTTCATTACAATTTTATAAATCTCATTACTTGCATACATTTCAAAATGTAATGTTCCCTCTTAAACTCTGTTGTTTGTGAGCGTGAGAAAGAACAAAAACACTTTTGCTAGTTTATTCTGGTTGTTCCAGTTTCCTTAGCATAGATTGGTCAGTAGTGATAAAAATGGGAAATTGGCAGTTGCCGTTTTGATTTCTGATCATATTGGGGAAAAAATAAAGTGGTAACTGGTTATTTTTGCAGCTGCCAGGGAAAAGTAATAATAATAATGACAAAGTTGGAAGGGACCTTGGAGGTCATCTAGTCCAACCCCCTGCTCAGGCAGGAAACCCTATACCATTTCGGACAAATGGCTGTCCAGTCTCTTCTTAAAAACTTCCAGTGTTGGAGCATTCACCGCTTCTGGAGGCAGGTTGTTCCACTGGTTAATTGTTCTAACTGTCAGGAAGTTTCTCCTGACACTTAGAACAATTACATCCTTACATCCACGAACAAATAATGATAGATACTAAAAAGAATATCCATTTATTACCAATGGTGATTGTTTCGGAACAAATGGGGGGGACACCAAATTGAAGATTTTTTTTTATTGGCAAGTTGATTTATTGTGGGGGGGGGGTTTCCTGACAAGGTTAGGATTTTGTCTCCCTTCTCCACCTGCAGTGAATAGAAGAAATTAAAAACATGCTATAAATTAGTGCACGGATCCCCAGCTCCAGGCCACAGACTGGGATTGGGCCGTGGCCTCTTAGGAACCGATCCATTTCATCTGCACATATGTGGGATCTAAGTAGTGCACGGGACCATTCCCCTCACCCACCGCCCCCGTCATCGATCTGTGGAAAAATTGCTTTCCCCAAAACCAGTCCGTGGTACAAAAAAGATTGGTGGAGGGCGCTGAATTAGAAGAAAACATTACTACGCTATGGATGCTTAATTAACTTCTGACTTTCATTAAGGAGAGCTGATTTTGTTTAATGGTTAAGGCATTAAGGAGGCTGTGAAATTCTAGTCTTGCCTTAGGTATGAAAGCTGGCTGGGGAACTTTGGGCCAATCACTAGGCCACAGTAAGTTCTAGTCCCGCCTTAGGCATGAAAAAGGGCAACCAGGTGATTTTGAGTTAGTTACTCTGTTGCAGCCCAACCAGCAGGGTTGTTGTTGTGGGGAAGACAGGAGGAAGAAGTATTAGGTATGTTTCCCCGTGATGAGTTATTTGTAAAAACAAAAGCAGGGTGCAAACAAACAAACAAACATAAATAAAATAATTAAATAAAGAAATAAATAAAAAAATAAAATAAAAATAAAATAAAAATAAAATAAAATAAGTTATCACCCCATCTCGGATCTAATGAGAACTGAGCCATATTTCCTGAAAGATCTTTTGAATTTAGAAACATGTGTTTGTCATAATAAAGAGCATTCTATACTTGACCCTTTGGAATTTGTTAAAATGGGCAGTTCTCCGATCATTTTAATTCAATGTGAAATATGAGCCAAGGGAAAAATTTCTATATAAATTTGGAGCTGTGCGTTCTTTTTTACTCTGTCTGTTGGTACACAACTTTTTCTCCACATAATTTATGCCTGAGTGGCATTGTGCCAGCAGCCTTTTCATCAGAGGAAATGTCTTCCAAAGTAGATTTGTGTTAAACAGTTCAGCCATCTTAGACATATCAGGCATATCTCCTATTCTGCAAAACACAGCACTTGCCTGCCATAGTTCCACTCCTACAATTACTACACCTGCTAGCATCTATGTGTCATTTAGAAACATTAGCAGAAGCGGAGTTTGGAAAAACAAAGATCTCCTACCTGCCAAAATGACAGATGAATATATTCAAAAGGCACCACAGGGAGCTCTTAACCACCACAAAAGAACACAAACTGAGTTAACTCTAGCAAGCTTGGACTCTTTCCTAATGATTTCAGGGGGTGGGTGGTGGGTGGGAGGGAGGGTAACCTAGATTTGTCCATTAGCCAACATAACTATACATAGGTAGTCCTCGACTTACAACCAAATTGAGCCAAAAAATTCTGTTGCTGAACAAGACAGCTCAGCATTTTATGACGGGGTTTTTTTTGGGGGGTCACAATTGTGAAGTGAATCACTGAAATCGTTAAGTCAGTAACACTGTTGTTAAGTGAATCTGGCTACAATCCTCCAGATGTTGTCAGGCTCCAAGATCCGGAGCATGGTTAATAACAAGAGATTCTGGAGGACACAATCCACAACATCTGAAGGGCCACAAATCCCTGTTCCCTACAGCTTAGACACAAGCAAGATCCTTGAAACACATTATTTGATTGCTTAATTGAAACCTTCATGTGGTTCTTGTTTATGGAGTATTTCTTGAGTTGGGTTAGGTTACCTTCTGTAAATGGATAGTCTGGCTTTTGGATAGGACATTGATTTTTCCTTCTTTGTGTATTGGGCAGGATGTGGTAAGAAGATGAGATAGAATAGTGAATGAAGGTTACCAGTCTCAGGAACTTCCTGAGCTACAATCTATGCTTCTGATGTCCTCCAGGCTGAAGTTCTGGCTATTATTTCTATGCTGCTGCTGAATGATATATCCCAACAACCAGGGGGAAAATTAGTATCTGTTTATCAATTATAGATCGCTGCCCACTTTCCCTTCAAAATAGTAATAGTAATAATAATAATAATAATAATAATAATAATAATAATAATAACAACAACAACAGTCATAGGCTCCTTGGGTGCAATCCCAAAACCACTGGAGCACCACTTGAACACCATTGGCATTGACAAATTCGCTATTAGTCAATTGCAAAAGGCGGCCTTATTAGGAACTGCTTCCATCCTGCGACGATATCTGTAATACCATCAAACATCCACATCTGCCTATCCCAGGTCCTGGGTAAGGACTCGATAGGTAGACAAAATGCCAAATCCAGTCTGAATATCTGTCTGACTGTGTGATGATCCATAATAATAATAATAAAATTGGAAGGGACCTTGGAGGTCATCTAGTCCAACCCCCTGCTCAGGCAGGAAACCCTATACCATTTTGGACAAGTGGCTGTCCAGTCTCTTCTTAAAAACTTCCAGTGTTGGAGCATTCACTGCTTCTGGAGGCAGGTTGTTCCACTGGTTAATTGTTCTAACTGTCAGGAAGTTTCTCCTTAGTTCCAACTTGCTTCTCTCCTTGATTAGTTTCCATCCGTTGCTTCTTGTCCTCTCTTCAGGCGTTTTGGAAAATAATAACTATCATAACTAGCTAATAATCTTTTGGCTTTGAGGAAACTGTTCATACCAGGGACTTCACTTCTTTGGAAATATGGTAGATGTGGGAATAAAGGCAAACCTTTATTCCCACATCTGGGAAAAAAATAAAATCTTATTCAAGCACATCAGATATGCTTTGGGTAGCTTACATGAACTATTCATGGGATGTATTTCTTGACCTAGACCTCCATTTCTGAAGAGCTGAACAAGAGGCAGCTTCTATCACCCCAACGCCTTTCTATGGAGCATTCTGAAGAACACTTTCATAGGAAACGTGCTGTGAGTGCTGTCAGCATCATCACCAGCGCTTTGGAAGGTAAGACTTCCCTGTGATACTCAACCTAGAACAGACATCTCCAAATATGACAACTTTAAGACTTGTGGACTACAACTCCCAGAATTCCCCAGCTACTGTGGCAGACCGAGGAATTCTGGGAGTTTAAGGTTCCAAGACTTTAAAGTTGCCAGATTTGGAGAAATATCATGATACAGGCAGTCCTTGACTTATGATTGTTTGTTTAATGACCATTAAAAAATTACAGTAGCCTTGAAAAAAGTAATTTATGATTTGTACTCACATTTGCAATCATTGCACCGCCCTCCAAGGTCATCACATAATTGTAATATAAGTACTTGGCAGCTGGCTCGCATATGTGACGGTTGCAGCATTCTGGGGTCACATGGTCACGATTTGTAACTTTTCTTGCTGATTTCTGGCAAAGGACACCCAATAGGGAGAAGCTGGTTCACTTAATGACCATGTAATTCATTTAACCTCCACAATTATTCTCTTAATGATTGCCATACAAATGGATATAAAATCGATGTAGGGTCACAATGACTTATAATGGAAATTCTGGTTTCCCTTGTAATTGTAAATCGAGGACTACCTGTATAGAATAGAATATTAGGTCATGCACCACTTTGCTGATTGTTTGCTGAATGGCGGCGTATTCTGTATCAGCCTTCCTCTAATCCAGGGGTAAGCAACCTTGGCTCTTTTATGACTGGTGGACTTCAACTCCCAGAATTCCTGAGCCACCATGGCTCAGCTTGGAAACCTCTCCCTTTCCCCTCAGCATGGCTGGCTCAGGAATTCTGGGAGTTGAAGTCCACGAGTCATAAAAGAGCCAAGGTCTACCCTGGCCTAGGCCTAGGCCGCTTTATGACTGGTGGACTTCAACTCCCAGAATTCCTGAGCCACCATGGCTCAGCTTGGAAACCTCTCCCTTTCCCCTCAGCATGGCTGGCTCAGGAATTCTGGGAGTTGAAGTCCACAAGTCATAAAAGAGCCAAGGTGGCCTACCCCTGGTCTAGATCTAGGCCGCTTTATGACTGGTGGACTTCAACTCCCAGAATTCCTGAGCCAGCATGGCTCAGCTTGGAAACCTCTCCCTTTCCCCTCAGCATGGCTGGCTCAGGAATTCTGGGAGTTGAAGTCCACGAGTCATAAAAGAGCCAAGGTGGCCTACCCCTGGTCTAGGCCTAGGCCGCTTTATGACTCGTGGACTTCAACTCCCAGAATTCCTAAGCCAGCATAGCTCAGCTTGAAAACTCTCCCTTTCTCCTCAGCATGGCTGGCTCAGGAATTCTGGGAGTTGAAGTCCATGAGTCATAAAAGAGCCAAGGTTGCATTGGGACTACAACACCCAGAATTCTGAGGCAGCATTTCTTAAGCTCTGGGGGTTGCATCACAGCGCATCAGATGGACGTGGGGCATGTGTCCTAATAAAAGCTACTCTAAGAGATCTTTATTTAAGCTTTGGGAAAGAAATTCTGCTAATCTCCTCTTAATAGGATTTTGCATTGTTTCATTCAGAAGCAATGTTTGGTGAACTCCTAACAGCTCAGAATTACACAGAGCCGTTGTATAAATATCGACTTAGAAGTAAGTAAGTTACATAATATACGGTCTGAATGTAATCACTTATTATAGTGTGGAAATTGCCTTACCAAGGGCATAGATATCATTGTTGTAGCCTACTGCAGGTTATTTTGGGGATAACACACAATCGTTAGATAGCTTTGCCCTTCCGAATGTATCTAATCAACAGCTGGGAAAGAGTCCAGGTAGTGCTCAACTGAAAACCATAACTGATCCCCAAACCTCTGTTGCTAAGCAAGACAGTTTTTAAGTGAGTTTTGTCCCAGTTTACGACCTTTCTTGCCACAGTTGTTAAGTGAATCATTGCAATTGTTAAGTTAGTAATGTGGTTGTTAAATGAGGATGGCTTCCCCATTGACTTTGCTTGTTGGAAGTTTGCAAAAGGCAGATCACGTGACCTTGAGCCACTGCAACTGTCATAATTATATGCCAGTTCCAAAATGTTCAAAATTCCAAAGTTTTGATCAAGGACCACCTGCACATACTTCACTGCATATTGGAACTTCCTTTCCAGCCACCATTTCCCTGGGGTAATTTTGTATCCAGTCTACTCAGATGTAAAATTGGTAGAAATAAGGGCAAAAAAGAGGGAGGCATTTAGGATTGGTTCACTGCCAAAGGCAGGGGTTGGCCACCTTGGCTCTTTTATGACTTGTAGACTCCCAGAATGCCTGAGCCAGCCATGTTGAGGGGAAAGGGAGAGTTTCCAAGCTGAGCCATGCTGGCTCAGGAATTCTGGGAGTTGAAGTCCACGTGTCATAAAAGAGCCAAGGTGGCCTACCCCTGGCCAAGGCTATGGAAATTATAGCCCTGCAGATGATGCCAAATTACTGCTCTTAGAAGTCCTGTCCAATGGAACCAGTGGCAGACAACATTAGATGTTGTATTTTAGCAATGTCTGAAGGTGTACAGATCTTTATTCTTTTTTTCTAAACCAAGACAGGACCTTCAGAATATTGTGGCTTCAATTATCACATTCGGAAAAACGCATCTTGACTCTTTTAAAATTTTATTGCTTCTTTAAATGAAAGAAACACATCCAATTCTTTTTTTCAAATGCAAGATAATTAAGTAAAAGGGCAAACAGAACTTTGGCATATAAATATATGAACATGTAAGTCATCTTGAGAAATTAAAAATGTAATATTTCTATTCAAAAAGACAAAGGTACAGCTAATCCTTAGGTTATAACAATTGGGACCAGGATTGTTGTCACTAAGTGATGAGTCACGTAACTGCCTGGTTTAGTTTAGTTCTTGTTGCCATCATAACTCCCAGCTGCATAAGAAGCAAATTGTAGAAGAGCAGGCAGAACTGGGGAGGGGAGTTAAGCGAGTAATCTGTCTACGGTTGTAATGTTACCAAAAATGTTACCACAACCCCTCTTGAATTGTGTTGATCCTTACCTGGTGCCAATTTAGTACTGAACTTTAATTGACTTGATTCTTGTGTATAAGCTTGAGCAACAGATCTTCTGAACTGCAAGCTAACCTATGGTCCTGATGTTTTGCACCCAACACAAATGGCAGGAATCCCAAATAAGTAGCGTAGGACTTCCAGGGGGGGTGCTAGAAAGACTAGCCCAGTGTACGTGTGTCAATGGAGGCTGGGGAGTATTGGGGGGGTATTGCTGGTGGGAGTTATTTACTAGAGCAAATTGTGAGTTTTCCTGGTGGCTTCCCCATTGACTTTGCTTTGGGGAAGCTGGCAAGAATGTTGCAAATAACAATCATGTGACTGCAGTTGCTGAAATTATAGGGATCAGTTGTATGCCCTTTTTTTTAGCACTACCTTAATCTCTAATGGTTGCTAAACAAATGGATGTAAACCTAAGACCATCTGCAATATTTTAAGAAAAAAAATGTTTGCTCACACAGATAAGAAATATCAGCATTCATTTCCCCCTAGGGTTTGGGTTGGCAACCTTGGCTCTTTTATGACTCGTGGACTTCAACTCCCAGAATTCCTGAGCCTGCATGGCTCAGCTTGGAAACCTCTCCCTTTCCCCTCAGCATGGCTGGCTCAGGAATTCTGGGAGTTGAAGTCCACGAGTCATAAAAGAGCCAAGGTGGCCTACCCCTGCCCTAGGGCAACAGTTACTGTATTATCGGATACCAAAATACCAATTGGATACTAAAAGCATCTGATCCTGAATAGGTTGAAATATATGAATGTAAAGGAATAAATAAAATCTGCTGAACATGCAGTAAATGTATTTATTTCCTTTCCTGCGTCCAACTACTGCTACTTACTCCACCACATGCTCTGTTCCTTCTTACACAGAGCTTGAGGAATCTCAACAGAAATGTCCTCCTTGCTGGAATCACTTTGCAGTAAAATTTCTCATATGGGATTGCTGCCCAATGTGGCTCTTGATCAAGGAGAAAGTCAAGTTCATCATTATGGATCCTTTCAGCGACCTCACAATCACCCTTTGCATTGTGATGAACACACTCTTCATGGCCATGGATCACTACAAGATGACCAAAGAATTTGAGGAAGTGCTGAACGTTGGGAATCTGGTATGTAGGTCATGTTTCACGTGTCTTGCTTCCTTCCTCCACGACTCCCAGAATTATTTTTAATCATGCTCTGGGAATTACTATCTCAGCACATCTGGTTAGGAATAATTCATTCCAACAGGAAGATAAATGAAATGACATGATGGCTCAAGAGCCTATGTAACCCAGTTGCCTATATTTAACAATGGTCAGCCTTGGGTATGTCTTATTATTGTCATCTCTGTTCATAGGGGATAGATTTACTTATTTTTATTTATTGTTAAATGTATATGGCTGCTCACCTCACTCAGAATAACAGAGTTGGAAGGGACCTTGGAGGTCTTCTAGTCCAACCCTCTGCTCAATCAGGAGATCCTTTATCATTCTGGGCAAATGGCTGTCCAATCACCTTAAAAATCTCCAGAGATGAAGCACCCACAACTTCTGAAGGCAAGCCATTCCACTGATTTTTTGTTCCCCCTGTCAAGAAGTTTCTTTTTAGTTCTAGGCTGCTTGTCTCTTTGGTTAGTTTCCATCCGTTACTTCTTGTCCTGCCTTCAGTGCTTTGGAGAATAGGTTGAACCCCTCTTCTTTGTGGCAGCCCCTCATATATTGAAACACTGCTATCATGTCACCCTTAGGTCTTCTCTTTATTAGACTAGACCGGGGTAGGCAACCTTGGCTCTTTTATGACTCGTGGACTTCAACTCCCAGAATTCCTGAGCCAGCCATGCTGAGGGGAAAGGGAGAGTTTCCAGGCTGAGCCATGCTGGCTCAGGAATTCTGGGAGTTGAAGTCCATAAGTCATAAAAGAGCCAAGGTTGCCTATCCCTGGTCTAGATATACCCAGTTCCTTCAACTGTTCTTCATATGTTTTAGCCTCTAGTCCTCCTATGACTCTGGGCAGGTAACAAGGTTAAAAATAAAATACAAAATACAAAATATTTTTTTTAAATGCCACAAAAGTCATTAAAAAGAATAAAAGTGTTTAAAACCATTAAGACCATGCTATTGTTTTTATGCTAGTAGTATTACTATTGGCAAGATGCAATTAGTTTTAGGAAGAAGAAAAGGGGGGAAAATGAGGCAAATTTCTGCACTTCACATAATGTTAGTACATCATCATCCTGACCCATGTAGCTCCTAAAAAGGAAAATAAACAAAGGGATATTGCTTGCCACAAAGAGATGGCACTTTAGCTATATAAGCTAATAATAATTGATTGCTTTACTTCCTATTACACATTCTTCCTGTTTTCCCTTCCTTTACAGATGATGAATATTAGGTCAAAATTGTGACCTAATTTAAGGGTTAAAAAAGTGTGCCCTGTGGGTTGCAAATGCTTATCATCCCTTGAGACCTCACGTAATGAGATGGGGTCAAAACTATGGAATACTTTTTGCAGTTTGATTAAATTACAGGTTTTTCATCACTTATATAACTTTTAAGGGCATTAACTATAAATAATAGTTGTGAGTTTGGGTTCCTTGATGCTCTCTGAGTTTGATTGTTTGATTATTGGAGACGTTTCATTACTCAACTAGATAACATCAGTGCCACCGGTAGTTGGATAATTGTTGGATAATGAAACATCTGCAAGAAAATAGCCAAGCTCAGAGAGCACCAAGGACCCCATAGTTCAACCCTGAATTACAAATATTGTCTTTCATTGATAGTTGTATTTCCAAAATTGCTGAGATGTTACCAAATGCAGAAATGTATGTGGTTTATGTGAAACAGGATCACTCTTTTTACATAACCCCTAGTAGACATCAGTGGTTATATATAGAACATAGAATCATAGGGATGGAAGGGACCTTGAAGAATTTCTAGTCCAACTCCCCTCTCAAGGCAAGAGACCTTATACTAGGGGTGTCAAACTGCTGGCCCGTGGGCCGGTTTCATCATACTGGAGCTGTGCCCACCCCATTGCTGGCAATGGCAAAAAAACTCCGATACATTGCGCGACGTCACGTGACGTTGTGAGTTTGACATGTCTGCCTTATACCATCTCCATCAAATGTTTTCCACTCTATTTTTTAAGACCTCCGGCCATGGAGCACTCACGATTCCAGGAAGAAAGGAAATTTCTCCTTATGGTTCTCTCTTGAACAAGCTTTCACCCATTGCTTCTTGTCCTGCCCTCAACTGCTTTGGAGAATAAGTCAATCCCTCAAGTACTAGAAGACAGATATCATGGTCCCTTTAATCCAGTGGTTCTCAACCTTTTTAATGCCACGACCCCCAACCGGTCGTAAGTCGAGGACTACTCAACTGGTGCACCACCGTTTGCAGAGTGGGACTTTTGGCGAGGTCAGCAGGGCAGAGACAGCCTGGACAATTCCTATTGGCTTTTGAAAGCCAATAGAATTAGACTCTATTCAAGAGAGTCTATTCTATTGGCTTTCAAAAGCCAATAGAATAAAAGGGAGTAGCACAGCTAAGGAAAAGGGGAAAAAAACGGCGGACTGCGTTGTTTGGTGACCCCCGTGAAATGGTCGTTCGACCCCAAATGGGGTCCCAACCCACAGGTTGAGAACCACTGCTTTAATCCTTCTCTACATTAGGTAAAATGTTCCTATTTCTCTCTCAACTGGCCATCATACAATTTAGCTTCCAGACCCCTGATCATCTTTGTTGCTCCTCTCTACACACTTTCTAGGGCAGGGGTGTCAAACTGCCGACACGCGGAGCGGACGTGTCATCCAGAAGCCGCGCCCACCCCATTGCCAGTAATGGCAAAACTGTCCCGATATGTTGCGCGACATCATGTGACATCACGAGTTTGACATGTCTACTCTAGGGTCTCAGCATCTTTTTTCTATTGTCGTGACTGGAATTGGACCCAATATTATAAGTATAGTATAAGCATAAGGGATTTGTGTGCATGTAATGATAAATTAATAAGATATTAAGATTGCAGGGTAGATATTTGGATTGGAATTAAAGGACAATGGAATACATGCTCAAGGACAGAGCGGTGGGAGCAATGAGTGCCTCCACTTGTTTATTGGACCCGTGTCCTTCCTGGTTGGTCTCGGCTGCCAAGGAGGTGACACGAAGCTGGCTCCAGGTGTTGATCAACGCTTCATTGAGGGAGGGGTCTTTTCCACAATCCCTGAAGGAGGTGGTTGTGAGGCCCCTGCTCAAGAAGCCTACCCTGGACCCAGCTGATTTAAATAACTTCCGTCCAGTCTCCAATCTCCCCTTTGTGGGGAAGGTTGTAGAGAGAGTGGTGGCGCTCCAGCTCCGACGGTCTCTGGATGAAGCGGATTATCTAGACCCTTTTCAATCTGGCTTCAGCACAGAAACCGCTTTGGTCGCGCTAATGGATGATCTCTGGCGGGCCTGAGACAGAGGTTATTCCTCTGTCTTGGTGCTACTTGACCTCTTAGCGGCTTTCGATACCATCGATCATGGTATCCTTTTGCGATGACTCGAAGGGGTGGGAGTGGGAGGCACCTTTTTACAGTGGTTCTCCTCCTACCTCTCTGGCCAGTTGCAATCGGTATTGGTGGGAGGGCAGAGGTCAACCCCGAGGCCCCTTGAATGCGGCGTGCCACAGGGGTCGGTCTCTCTCCCCTCCTATTTAACATTTATATGAAGCTGCTGGGTGAGATCATCAGACAGCACGGGGTGAGGTTTCATCAGTATGCTGATGATACCCAGTTATATATCTCCTCCCCGAGCTCTCTCAGTGAAGCGGCCGATGTGATGGGCTGTTGCCTCGAAGCCGTGAGGGTCTGGATGGGGGTTAACAGACTCAGGCTCAATCGTGACAAGACCGAGTGGCTTTGGATATTGCCTCCCAAGGATCATGTCGACTGTCCAGTGTTGACTCTTGCGGGGGAAAATATACCCCCTTTGGAGCGGGTTCGCAACTTGGGTGTCCTCCTTGATCCACAGCTGAATTTGGAACATCAATTGACGGCTGTGGCTGGGAGGACCTTTGCACAAGTTCGCCTGTTGCACCAGTTGCGACCCTACCTGGACCGGGAGGCTCTCCTTACAGTCACTCACGCCCTTGTCACCTCACGTTTGGACTACTGCAACGCGCTCTACATGGGGCTACCCTTGAAAAGTATTCGGAGACTATAGTTGGTCCAGAATGCAGCCGCGCGAGTGATAGTGGGTGCTCCTCGATACACCCACGTTACACCTATCCTCTGTGAGCTGCACTGGTTGCCTATTGGTCTCTGGGTCCAATTCAAGGTGTTGGTCATTACCTTTAAAGCCCTATATGGCTCAGGGCCAGGCTATTTGCGGGACCGCCTACTACCTCATAGTTCCCTACGTCCAGTTAAATCCCACAGGCTGGGCCTCCTTCAGGCCCCGTCGGACAAGCAATGCCATTTGGCGGGGCTGCGGAGGAGGGCCTTCTCTGTGATGGTGCCCACGCTTTGGAATCAGCTCCCCCCGGAGATTAGGACCGCTCCCACCCTGTTGGTCTTCCGTAAGCTACTTAAGACCTGGCTTTTCCGGCAGGCCTAGGGTTTATAAAACCTTACCTCTGGTTGATTGTTTTTGTATTGTTGTTTTGTTATGTTTTATGTGTTTTTTATTGTTAGCCGCCCAGAGTCTTTCGGGAGTGGGGCGGCTTATAAATTTTAAAAATAAAATAAAATAAAATAAGGAAGGTTTCAGTGGTCCAAAAATAAAATGATTGAGCGATTGTGGTGGAAAAATAAGGGATAGCTTAAATTATTTCTGAGCCAAATATGTGGCAGTCTATAGATTTTTAAAAAAATCCTGTGGTATATAGGATGGCCAGTGCTGCCTTCCCCAAATACAACATAAACTGTATCCTCATTAATCTGGGAAACCACCCAAACAAGGCAAGCCTGCTTACGCTGAATATCCTGTTTCTTTTTGCAGATCTTCACTGGTATTTTTACGGCTGAGATGGTGTTTAAGGTTATAGCATTGGATCCATATTATTATTTTCAGCAAGGCTGGAATATTTTTGACAGTATAATTGTCACGCTAAGTTTGATGGAACTAAGCCTTTCCAGCATGGGAAATGTGTCTGTGTTACGCTCCTTCAGACTGGTAAAATATTTTACCTTTCTCTTTTTCTCTAAGACATAAAATGCAAAGCCTTTGCAATACTTTTAGCAGGATTAAAATAATAAAATAAAATAAAATTGCATGTGGGGTAGTAAAGGTAGTCCTCCACTTACGACCACAATTGACCGCAAAATTTCTGCTGGTAAGCAAGGCTGTTGTTGAGTCAGTTTTGCCCCATTTTACAAACTTTCTTGCCACAGTTCTCAAGTGAATCACTGCAGGTGTTAAGTTAGTAACGTGGTTGTTAAGTGAATCTGGCTTGTCAGAAGGTTACAAAAAGCGATCATGTGACCCTGGGGCATCGCAACCTTCATAAGTATGAGCCAATTGCCAAGCATCTGAATTTTGGTCAGGTGACCATGATGATGCTGCAAATTGTGAGAAATGAGCATGTCATTTTTTTCCGGTGCCGTTATAATATCAAATGTTCATTAAATGAATGGTTATAAGTTGAGGACTATCTGCATTTTATCTCCTTTCTTGTATTTGGCAACTTTTAAGTCCTTACCCATGTTGTCCATTTCATCCAATTTCATATAGTGGATGACTGGTATAGGACCTGCTATAGTACAGTTACATCAGTATAGTCCAGGGGTAGGCAACCTTGGCTCTTTTATGACTTGTGGACTTCAACTCCCAGAATTCCTGAGCCAGCCATGCTGAGGGGAAAGGGAGAGTTTCCAAGCTGAGCCATGCTGGCTCAGGAATTCTGGGAATTGAAGTCCATGAGTCATAAAGGAGCCAAGGTTGCCTACCTCTGGATTATACTGATGTAACTGTACTATAGCAGCTCCCAAACACTATGAACACAACTGGTTAGCAGCAGATGGCCAAATGAGGATAAGATTACAAAGCGCAGTGAAAGCAAACGATTGTCTCAACTTCCCCTGGTCTCTCAAAGGGCCTTAAAGCTACAACTCATATCAAAGGTACCCTGTTGATGTAGACAGTTTGACATATGATAATTATGGCTGAACTCGTTGCGCTCTTTTCAAAACAATTTGCATAGCAAATACTAATTTATTTTAAAATATTTTTATATCAGAGGGCGCAATGGCTCAGCGGTTAAAGACACTGAGCTAGTCAGTAGGAAAACTGACAGCCTAGGTTCAAGGCCCCCAGCACTGCCTGGTGGGGAGAGCTCCCAGCTCCTGCCCACCTAGCACTTTTATTTATTTATTTATGAGACTTATATACCGCTTTAAGTGCGAGCACTCTCTAAGTGGTGTACACCAGTAAGCAATGTATGTATGTGTGTGTGTGTATGTATGTATATATATATATATATATATATATATATATATATATATATATATATGCCCCCAACAATCTGGGTCCTCATTTTACCTACCTCGGAAGGATGGAAGGCTAAGTCAACCTTGAGCCGGTGAGATTTGAACCGCCGACCTGCTGAACACAGTCAGCTAAAGTGGCCTGCAGTACTGCACTCTAACTGCTGCGCCACCTCGGCTCGGTTAAAGCATGTGTATGGGAGTAGATAAATAGGTTCCACTTTGGTGGGAAGATAACAGTGTTCCATGCACCTTGGCATATAGCCATCCTGGTCACTTGACCATGGAAGAATCTTTGGACAATGTTGGCTAAGAAACAGAGATGAACACTTCCCCCTAGAGTTGGACAGGGAAAACCTTTATCTTTACCTTTAGTTTTATATCCATTGTCATGTTAATCATCTCAAAGCAATGTACTGAGAGCAGTACCAATAATCCTGAGTGCAAATGCCAAGTAGAGAAGGTCGATCTACAAAGAACATCAAGAAATCAGTCTTTTAGCCCTATAAATGCAGGACCACCTTATCTGATGATCTTTGTCATTACTCCAACCTTTAAGAGAGGACAGTGATCAACTAGGTATCCTAGTCCCAAGCTTTAGCATTCTTTAGATACAAGGGCCTTGGTTTATAAGGGATTGTTGTTAGCATCACTAAGAGACATGGTTGTAAAGCCTAATGCCATGCAGCTGTGTCACTTAGTAACAGCAATTCTAGCAGTCCTAGTTGTTTTTGTTAAGTGAAGCCCTGCAGGTCTTTAAGTTAGGATCTGATTTGACTGCAACTTCCTGCTAGCTTCTCCATTGACTAAGCCAGCAGAAAATGTTGGAACTTACAGTCACATGACTGTAGCTCAATGTGATATTGTAAACGTGAGCTAGGCACTAAGTGTGAGGATACAGGGATAGCCAGAACTATGAGAACCTGTTATAAGGGTCATTTGTTCAGCATTTTCATAACTTTGAATTGAACAAATTGTTTTAATCTGAAGACTAACCTGTATGCCAGGAATGCGACCTTTGAACCTGGCTTCATTCATGTTTGCTTCAGCACACTTCAGTGTAGTTGCTTTGTGCATCAACTATGGTATTCAGACAAAGCCTTAAGATAGCCCCACATATAGTGTGTTATAGTAATCTTCTACTGTATAAATGCTTAGAACTAGATTATTCAAAGGATTTAGTTCATGCCCACATTGGCACTTGTCGGTAGAGAAAGCAAACTGTGGCCCATAGCTTGCATGATGCCCTCAGCCTCATCGTTGCAGCTCCATTAGATTTTCAAGGTTGCAATGCTTATTTGTAGGGGAGTAGGCAAAATCAGAATGTTTGCTCTTTAAAAACACTGCAAGCCCCTCAAATAGGTATGATATAGAAGTGGTAAATAAAGTTTTCCTGACATTTTGTTCATCTTTCAGTGGCTTCATAGACATTTCTGCAGATTTCTTGGCAATAGTAGAGTGGTAGTTTGCTATTGTCTTTTTTCAACATGTTTTTTTTTTCCGACTTCCCACTCTAAAGAGCTAAAGACCTTTTTTTCAGTCTCCCTCTAGCCAAGTCCGACTCTACTTAAACTTTTTGAGAAGAGACAAGATCATCTAGATATTACCATCTAATGTTAGCACTTCTGTTTTGAACCTTGGTTCAAATGAGCCAAATACCTGTTGACTCTTCCCAGTTCAGGTTGTAACTTCTTTTTTTTTTTTATTAAAAATTTTTATAAATTTTTACAAAAAGACAAAAAAAAACAATACAATACAATACAAAAACAAAGCAAAACAAAACAAAGCAAAACAAAACAAAACAACCCTTCCCCAACCCTCCCCAAAACCCCCACTCCCTCCCCCCCTGGAGCTTCCCAGAGCAGAATATAGGTTTAATTAAAAAAAGTTAAAAAAAATTATATGAAAAAAAAGAATATAACACTAAAATATATGTGTATATATAAAAATAAAAGTTATAAAAAAGCTAGATGATATTTTTTTATATCCAATTTAAATTGTATAAACTTTATCCATTTATCCCAAACAGCAAGAAATTTCTCTTGCGATTGTTCTTTTAAGAAAGCCGAAATCTTTGCCATTTCCGCCAAATAAGACACTTTAAGAAACCATTCCTGCAAAGTAGGCAAAGATTCCTTCTTCCAATATTGTCCTACTAACAGCTTTGCGGCTGTAATCAAGTTCAACATCAATATAACCTCCTTTGTATCACAATCAGTAACTATACCTAATAAAAATAATTGTGGAGTAAATTTTACCCTCCTTCTAAAAATTCTCTGAATATTCCACCATATCTTAATCCAAAAGGCTTTTATATTTCTGCACGACCACCAGATATGATAATAGGTGGCATCCAAACAACCACATCTCCAACATTTAGGCTGTAGGTCAGGGTACATAAAAGACATTTTTTGTGGATCAAGGTGCCATCTATAAAACATTTTATAAAAATTCTCCCTTAGATTCTGTGCTTGTGTAAATTTAACATTTCTCACCCAAATAGTTTCCCAAGTATCCAGTAGAACTGGTTCACCAAAATTCTGCGCCCATTTAATCATACAATCCTTAATTAATTCTGTTTCTGAATCCAATTCCATTAGAACCCCATAAATTCTCTTAATATGAGTTTGTCTTTGATCCTTCACTTGCTTAATAAGATTTTCGTCTTCTCTGAGGAAACCCACCTTACAATCCATCTTCCATCTGTCTACTAATTGCCTATATTGAAACCAAGAATAAATAATATTTTCATGTGCTAGCTTTTCCAATAGTTTTAACTGCCAGTTTTGTCCATCCCATCTAAGTAACTGTGTATAAGACACCGTATCCATTTTGACACCTCTTTTTATCCCCTCTATCGCATGCCAAGGTATAGCCCATAATGGTATTTTAAAATCACTTTTATAATATTTTCTCCAAACCCTAAGTAAAGAGATTCTTATAATATGAGATTTAAAAGCCCGGTCCACTTTTTTATTAAATATTAAATAGGCATGCCAACCAAAAAGTAAATCCCATCCCTCCAAATAGAGTATCTCCAAATTTGTTAAATTTACCCAATCACTAATTAATGTTAAAACCACCGCATCATAGTATAATTTCAAATTCGGTACCTTGAGTCCACCTCTCTCACGGGAGTCTTGCATGATTTTAAACTTTACCCTTGTTTTTTTCCCTGCCCAGATAAATTTGTTAATACCTTTCTGCCATTCACTTAAATTAATCTCATTCTTCAAAATCGGTAACATTTGAAACAAAAAAAGAAACTTGGGTAGAACATTCATTTTTATCACTGCAATTCTTCCCATGAGAGATAATTGCAACTTCTCCCAATTCCTCAAGTCTTTCTGTACTCTAACCCACAACCTTTCATAGTTATTCTTAAACAATTTTGCATTAGAAACAGATAAAATCACCCCCAAATATTTTACCTTATTAACAATTTCAAAACCCGTCAAATTAACCAAAATCTGCTTCTCCCGAATAGTCATATTTTTAGGTAGGATTTTAGTCTTATTAACATTAATCTTAAAACCCGAAACCAAACCATAATGATAAGTCAACTGTAATAACTTTACTACAGAATAAGTAGGTTGCGACAAAGTAACCACCAAGTCATCTGCAAAAGCTCTTAACTTATATTCTTTTTTGTTAACTTCTATTCCTTTTATTTCCTGCGACTCTCGAATTTTAATCAACAATATTTCCAATGTTAAAACAAACAGCAACGGTGATAATGGACATCCCTGCCTAGTACCTTTCTCTATTGTAAAAACCTCTGACAAACCTCCATTAACAATAAGTTGTGCCGTTTGTTTTTGATATATTGCCGTAAGAGCTTGTAATATCTTTTCACCAAGATTCATCTCTTCTATTACTCTTAACATAAAATGCCAATTCAATTGATCAAAAGCTTTTTCAGCATCTAAAAATATCAGCCCTGCAGAAACTTGATTATTCTTATCTAGATATTCTAATAAATTAATAATTTGTCTAGCATTATTTTTCATGTACCTACCAGTTATAAACCCAGATTGATCCTTGTGCACAAGATGATGCACAACCCTCATAAGCCTATTTGCTAAAATTTTTGCAAATATCTTATAGTCAATATTTAAAAGAGCTATAGGTCTATAATTCTTTGGTAAAGTAAGATCTTGATCCTCTTTTGGGATCAAGGATATAAAAGCACTACGCCATGAAGGAGGAATCTCTGAGCCCTGTAAAATATTATTAAAAAGATCACCTAATGGTTGAATCATCTCTTCCATTAGAGCTTTGTAATAAACATATGTCAACCCATCCGTGCCCAGTGCTTTCCCTGGTTTCAATTGTTTGATTGCTATCGCAATTTCCTCATTAGTAATTAAACCATTAATTTCATGTTTCTGGTCCTCTGTCAGTTTGGGAAAGTTGGCCTCACTTAAATATTTATTTATATCTAAAATTTGCACATTAGTAGATTTATATAATTTTTGATAGTAATCTAAAAAAGATTTCTTAATCAATTCCTTCTGATACACTAGTTTACCCTTATAGTTTATTTTATCTATTATTCTCTGTCTCTGTTTCTTTCTTAATTGATAAGCCAACCATCTCCCTGGTTTATTAGCATTACAAAATGTATTTTGTTTCATAAACAATAAATTGGTTGCGGATTGATCCGCCATCAACATGTTAAATTGTGTTCTTAACAACTTTATAGATTCTTTAATCCTTTCATCTGAAGGATTTAAAACCAAAAACTTTTCTTTTAATTTGATCTCATCTTCCAATTCTTTACGTTTCTGAGTCTGCTTTTGCCTATGAAAGTTATTCATTTTTATCAAAATCCCACGCATAAATGCTTTACCTGCATCCCATACCATTGACATTGAAGTCCCCTTATACATATTCAGAGCAAAATAATCCTTTAAACACTCCTTTAACTTTTGAACATTCTTTTCTTGTCTAAATAAGTTCTCATTCACCCTCCAGGATCTTCTCTCCTCTTTTTCTTGAGTCAGCTCCATCCAAACTGGACTATGATCCGTCAGCGATCTAGGAAAAATCTTTACATTCTTTACTCTATTATATAAATCTGTTGTAATCAAAAAGAAATCAATTCTTGAAAAGGATTGGTGTCTATCTGAAAAGAAGGTAAAGTCTCTCTCCTCTTGATTACATTCCCGCCAATAATCCCTTAGTTCCCAGTCCTCTTTCATGTCAAAAAAGGCTTTAGGTAGTTTTGCCTGTTTAAAAAGAGGAGAAGGACCTTTCTTGTCCCTTTGTATATCTAGGACACCATTCCAATCACCCATTAATATCACGGATCTATAGTCCAGCAAAGTTATTTTTTGATGTAACAATCTATAAAATTGTTCCTGTTGCTGATTTGG
Source organism: Crotalus tigris (assembly GCF_016545835.1). NCBI lineage: Eukaryota > Metazoa > Chordata > Lepidosauria > Squamata > Viperidae > Crotalus > Crotalus tigris. Next base: position 82,067 of record NW_024100470.1, on the reverse strand, counting down.
TGCATAAAGTCCCACTATAAGTATTTTCTTACCATATAAACCAAGTTCAATCATTACATATCTTCCTTGGGGATCTGATTCTACCAGACAAGCTGGTAAATTTTGCTTCACATAAATAACCACTCCCCCCTTTTTCCCAGGAGCTGAAGATACAAAATGAGATCCCAGACGGGCGTTAACTAAATATTTTTGATCTTTAAGTAAAATATGAGTTTCCTGTAGGCAGATAACATCATTATTATGTTGCTTTAAGTAGTAAAAGATTTTCTTTCTTTTCTGAGGGGAATTTAGACCGTTAACATTCCAGGTCAGAAACTTTGCCATCTCCCTTGACCAGGAGCCTGGAGAAGACTACCTGGAGGTCTGCCATTGCTGTATGTGTTGCAGAACTCTTGGGTCTTGCTCCTCCCACTGGCAATGAAGCACTTTCCGAAGAAGATTCTTTAATTTCTTTCTTTTGTTGCTCCTTTTCCTTACGTCTATGTGCTGCACGGGTCATCCTCTGCTCTTTAACCTCTGTTTGACGTTGCCATTCAGCTTGCATCTTCCCAGCAGAGATCAGACCTAATGTTTCAGGTTGCTGTTCCAGCTCTTTACCACTCAAGAGCTTCTGAACAGATGAAGCTGACCCTGCACCCAGGACCGTATTATAAAACTCTTTAGCTTTGGCAACCGTGTTCAGCCTGTGACGCGTCCCCGCATGGCTCAGAGTATTACCCATCAGGATCTCCCATCTGAATGGCATCAATCTAGCTTTAAGCTCATTAGCTAAAAAAGCAAAATCTTTCCTATTTCTTAGGATTTTTGATGGGATATCCTTTAGAATGATAACATCTTGGGCAGCAATCTGGAATCTCTTATTATAAAAAGCTTGTATAATTTCATTACGCAGAGACTTCTTTGTAAAATAAATCACAACATCTCTAGGCAAGTTCTTCTGCTTTGCAATCCAGGAATTAACTCTATAAATTTTTTCCACTTCTCTGCGTAATTCTCCTTTATCCATATTCAAAGCAACAGCTAGATCACTAAGCACTATCTCCATCAAATCTTGATTCATGTCCTCCTTCAGACCCCTGATCCTCAGGGCGTGCTCCATCTCCCTATACTGAGACATAAGGATATCTTCTTGTGAAATCTCCATCTTCCTTTCCATATCTTGAAATTTATCCTCAAAAAAGTCAACTTTGTCTGCAACTTCCTCCACTCTCGAGTCCAGCTTCACCACCACAGAAGCCAAACCTGATAAGGCTGTAACTATATCTTGCCGCATAATAGTATTATTATCCTCTAATGAATCCTTCATTTCATTTAATTCCACTTTAATTTCAGATTTAATCTGTACAACAAGTTGCTTCATTTCATCTCTAATTTGAGATACAGCATCTCCCATTATGTCTTTAATCTCTTGTGCAGACAGGCCTGGCAGAGGAGGGGAAGGTGGTGGCTGGGTCGGTGGTACATGTTTAGGTTGTTGTTGTTGTTGTATAGTTAAAGTTGTGGGAGAGGAAACCACCTTGGGTAGTATAGAAGGCGGTTGTCTCTTTGAAGCCATTTTTTAAAACACAGTTCTATCTTCCCTTCTCCCCCCCAAAAAAGGGAAGGGGGAGATAAAAATTAAAAAGAACAAAAATACTGTAATCCTTAGAATTCCGAAAAAGAAAAAAGAGAAAAAATCAAGAGAAAGATCCAAAGCTGAGAACAAGGAAATCAAAAACAGTCATTTAAGTCCATTACCTTCCAAGAAAAATAAGAACAAAGAGACAAAGAAAAAAAAAAAGCCGAACACTTTCAAAGCGCCATCTTTTTTTCTCTCTCCGTGCCAGCAAAAAAGAACAAAGGAGAAACAACCAAAACTAACTAGAAAAGGAAAATAAAACACTAAACTATAAAAAGAAATCCTTTAAACCGCTCTGTCCGCTTCAAAAGTTCACCGAGACTCTTTAACCGCGGAGATAGAAGCGGCGGTTCCTTTTGCTTCCGAAAAAGCAAAAACAGCTGGGAGGCGGAGATCAGCAGGAGCTCCGAGGGAACACTCCTTCCACCCCCTCAAGGAAAAAATCCAGAGGGGGTTCAGGTGTTCTACCTCTACTCCTGCATTCTCTACCCCTTCCCTTTGCCCGGGAAGGGGATTCCGAACCGCGGGCCAGCTGATGTGCGCTGTGCTCCGCGGCTCTGACACCTTCCCAGCTGGACGGCTACAAAGTAGCCGCCATCATCGCCGCCACGTACCGGAAGCTCCCGTAACTTCATTGTCATGTCTCCTATAGACCCTCAAACTCCCTGCACATCTCCACCTCTCCCCTTGCTTGTCTTTTACTAACGCTTCTGGAGACAGGATATGACTCTCCACTCAATGAAGATAAGAGGGTTCATTCAAAGCACCGCTAATTGAGACAGGTGTGAGGGTTATCCCAAAGATGTGAGAGATAGGTGTGAGAATTATGCCTGCCACATGCAGATTTGGGATGCTGTTTGTTTCTTTTCCACATACTAAGCGTTATACATGAACTAAAACAGAGGAAGAAGGACACAGCAATAGAACTCTTACACTTGTTTTTAATCTGCACCAGCTCTTCATCTTCTTCACAGGGAGTCTTCAAGTTAAAACCAAAATTGAGCCCAAAATTTGTGTTGCGAAGTGAGACAGACGTTCTTAAGTGAGTTTTGCCCTATTTTACAACCTTCCTTGTCATAATTGCTACATGAATCACTTCAGTTATTAAGTTAATAACATGGTTGTTAAGTGAATCTGGTTTACCCAATGACTTTATTTGTCAGAAGGTTGCAAAAGGGGATCACGTGACCCAGGGACACTGCAACTGTCATAAATATGAGCCAGTTGCCATGGGTCTGAATTTTGATCATGTGGCCATGGGGAATGCTGCAACACATGTATGAAAAATGGTCGTAAGTCACTTTTTTCAGGGGTGTTGTAACTTTGAATGGTCACTAAATGAACAGTTGTAACTACTTGTATATTCTACCCACCCACCCATCCATCCATCCATCCACCCATCCATCCATCCACCCACCCACCCACCCATCCTCTATTAATATTATTCAGTGTTCTTCTCTAAGACTTAGTTATGTTTTTGTGATTTTTTCCCCTTACAGCTAAGGGTCTTCAAGCTTGCAAAATCTTGGCCAACCTTAAATACGCTTATTAAAATAATTGGAAACTCAGTGGGAGCATTGGGAAATCTTACCCTTGTTTTAGCCATCATTGTCTTCATTTTTGCGGTGGTCGGGATGCAGCTTTTCGGAGATTTGTACTACAAGAATGTCAGCAGAATCAGCAGCAACGGAATGCTACCCCGCTGGCACATGAAGGACTTTTTCCATTCTTTTCTAATAATCTTCCGCATCCTTTGTGGAGAATGGATTGAAACTATGTGGGACTGCATGAAAGTCGTTGGTCAGCCACTGTGTCTCCTGGTGTTTCTGCTGGTCATGGTGATTGGGAACCTGGTGGTAAGTACTGCAAAACATTTTGGGGTGGGCGGGGTACGTTCCACATCTTCACTACAGCTTCTACTTTCCAGGGGCTGAGTACAGGTAGTCCTCAATGTACAATTACAATAGAGCCCAACATTTATGTTGCTAAGCAAGACATTTGTGAGTTGCATCCCATTTGCTAGCAAATCGTGAGTTGCATCCCATTTTCTGGCCTTTCTTGCCATTGTTGTTAAATGAATCACTACAGTTTTTAATTTGGTCACATGGTTGTTAAATGAATCTGGTTTACCCATTGGTTTTGCTTGTCAAAAGTTCACAAAAGGTAGACACGTGACATTGGGACACTGCAACTGTCATAAATATGAGTCCGTTGCCAAGCATCCAAATTTTGAACCTGTGACCGTGGGAGTGCTACAATAGTCATAAGTGTTGAAAACAGTTGTTTCAAAAATGCTTTTGTCAGTGCTGTGGGAACTTCAAATGGTCACTAAATGAATGGTTGTAAGTCGAGGATTATCTGTACAAGAATTACTCTAAGAATTCCATGGCTAAAAGATGGGACGTAGTTTCTTCAGCAATCGGCAATCTTCTATGCATTGCATAACTACTTCTTCAATCAGTTATAAAGATTTGCAGGTATTGCAAACATAAAATCTTTCCAGAATGATTATGAATGAGGAAAAAAATAGAATAAATATATCCTTCATGGTTGCCAGTCCTGAGGGAAACCAGATTCTCCCTCACAATCCTTGTCCTGTTCCAGGAAACTTACTTCCAGTAGGAAAAGTAAGGATGGAGATTGTGTCAACAGGTGAACTGAGGGAAAACATTGTCAGTATGCAACATATAATAATAATAATAGTAGTAAAGTTGGAAGGGACCTTGGAGGCCATCTAGTCCAACCCCCTGCTCAGGCAGGAAACCCTACACCATTTCGGACAAATGACTGTCCAGTCTCTTCTTAAAAACTTCCAGTGTTGGAGCATTTACTGCTTCTGGAGGCAGGTTGTTCCACTGGTTAATTGTTCTCACTGTCAGGAAGTTTCTCCTTAGTTCTAGGTTGCTTCTCTCCTTGATATGCTCTTGGGGGATAATTTTAACAGCCATCTAGTACTGGATTCAGATAGTACAAATGTATCTATTGTCTTGTCTTATAATTGATGATACAGCTGTATGTTGCACTCATATTTCTGCTTTTGAAACATAGCACGATGTGTTAAGGGTCTGGGACAGATATTTTACCTCAGTGTGTTCTGAGGTTATTAACCTGCCAGTAGGCCAAATCTAAAATGGGAGCAGTTGATGAGGCCTCTTCCAAAAGTCACATTGCTATTTAGAACACACTGTGCCTCAGCTAACCACAGTATATTTGTATGTCTGTATGACCAAATGGTTTTACTTATCATGTCTGGAGAGTATCAGATCATCAAAGTTTACATCAACTTTGCCTCTGCAACTGGAACCATTTCTGATATGTTAGAGCTGTGGTGGTGAACCTACGCTACATGTGCCACTGGTGACACGCAGAGCCCTCTCTGTGGGCACACACACCATCGCCCCAGTCCTAGGCCTTCAGCTGGGTTTTATAAAATCTTTTCGCTTTAGGCCTCCACCACTCTGTGCAAGAAAAAAAAAGTTCAATCAATCAATTTCAACTTCTTGTGGGGAAAAAAAAGATCTCCCAAAGTTAGAATTGATGGATTGAACTTTTTAGTCCCACCCAGTCTGCCACTACCACTGCAGCCACCCTACCCAATTGACCATGCTCACCCAATTGGCCACACCCATCCAATGGGCCATGCCCACCCACAATACATAAGTGGGTTTTGGTTTGCAGTTTGGGCACTCGGTCTCTAAAAGGTTCACCGTCACTGTGTTAGAGATGGAGGGGTCCTTGGCGTTCTCTGAGCTTGGTTGTTTTCTTGCAAATGTTTCATCACATGTTACTAGGTAATATCATCAGTAATGAAACATCTGCAAGGAAATAACCATGCTCAAAAAGCACCCTGTCATTTCAGCCCTGAACTGCAAATATTTTTCTTTATGTTATAATTTGCCAGAACAACAATTATTTCAACAAACATCACCTAGTGTAAAATCCAAGAAATGCAAAGAAGCCTATTAAAGTCATAAGAAATGTGGGAAAAAGAAGCACTGGAGTTAAACTTAACCTACAGGCAGTTCTCAATTTACGACCACAACTGAGCCCAAAATCTCTGTTGCTAAGTCAAACAATTGTCAAGAGAGTTTTGCTCCATTTTACGACCTCCCTCACCACAGTTGTTAAGTGAATCACTGCAGTTATTAAATTAGCAACATGTTTTTTAAGTGAATCTGGCTTCCCCATTGACTTTGCTTGTCAGAAGGTGGCAAAAAGTGATAACGAGACCCTGGGACATTGCAAGCATCATAAACAAGAGCCAGTTGCCAAGTGTTGAATTTTGATTACATGACCATGGGGATTCTGCAATGGTTGTTAAGTGTTAGAAACAGTTATAGGCCAGCTTTTTCAATGCAGTTGTAACTTTCACCGGTCACTAAAGAATACTTGTAAGTTGAAGTCTACTTGTATTTCTCATACTGATAGAGGAGAATGAATAATTTAAAGTAGCTTCATTTAGCATGCAATGAAGAATGTTTTTAGATAAGGATTTCTCTAGTGTCTTAGTAGCTTCTGCCAGATTTAAGCCAGAAAAGTCTATCGCCATCCATGTTATGCCTCTATAGAATTCGAGCACATATTACAGTCCTGTGGGATCACATCTAAGGAAAGCAGAGCTGGTGTGATTGAGTGTGTGGCTGTCAGCATGTGTGAAGGACATCTCCCACCAATCATTGCACCTTTAAAGTATTGGTCTGTCAAGATTTGTGAACTAGGTCTGTGTTGTGGAAACCACTAGCAGGCTTCAGACAGGACATTCAGTATAGAATAACTTATCTGAGCTTGAATTTAAGATAACATGCAATCATCTGGGTGTTAACGCTTGTGGCTCTCAAAACATCTTGGCAATTCTGAAACCCTTGGTGTAAATGTGTGCTTCCTGCTGTCCAATCTGGCTCATAATAACACTGTGGTACGGCTGCCAGTGTTCAGTCATATGGTGTGCATCATTCCTCTCGGAGAGTATCTTGACCGCAGCGTCCAAATTAGGGAGTGCGTAGCACTCTTTCGCAAAGTCACGTTGCACCACTGTAATCAATGCTTTTAGAGTGAGATTCCAAAGGATTTGGAGGAGTGATAGAATGAGACTTATGCATTCACAGGGAAAGGAGATCAGATTAATCCTTGTCCTTTAATGATGTTGGCAATTGGGTTTTGCAAAATGGCTTAGCCGGTTTCACACGAGAATAGGTATCACGGAGGAAGCTACAGTTTGGTTGAGTTATGAAGAACAAAGAAGGGTCTCTGCAGGATTCCCAGCCTTCTTGAATGATTGCCAACAAACTGCATCCTATGAGCTGACATAACAGAGTCACGGGGTGCCCCTGTTTGATCTGTGAAGTGATTTTGTAAATAGATAATAGGCTTGGTTGACTGGGCGGGACTGAGACAATGACACAGCTGTAGGAATTATGACCTCTAAACCCTTGGGCTAAAATTTCAGTCCTGTTCATATGAGACCACGATTTATTTTATTTCTAAGCAAAGGTGGCAGATGAATGGAGTTATACAATTCATTAATCATGCTTGAGAATCTGGAATTTCCTGTGTCACTATTTCGTACATGCGGATGTGATTGTGAACATTACCAAGAGGTCAGAAATGCTGGAGGTATGTCAATGGAGAAAGCCAACTTTCTGGAGAGAGAAAAAATCCTTCCAAAATAATAGACAACCCACTGAGTTAGCTGCTATAGCTCGGGAGTAAAACTGCAAAAAAATAATTTTGGCTGATTCATCAGTGTATTGTTTTTTGTTGTGGTTGAATTTACTGTATATAATCAAGAAGAGAACCAGCCTAGAATTAAGGAGAAATGTCTAACAGTAAGAACAATTAATCAGTGGAATACCTTACCTTCAGAAGTTATAGGTGCTCCAAAACTGGAGGTTTTTAAGAAGAGATTGGACAAACATTGGTCAGAAACAATATAGAGCAGTGGTGGCGAACCTATGGCACGGGTGCCAGAGGCGGCACTCGGAGCCCTCTCTGTGGGCACATGTGCCATGGTCCCAGCCTCACCTCTCCCCACAACCCCCTTCTCACCAGCAACCCCCCTGGAGAAGAGTCACCCCCAAGCATGGCCCACATGGAGCAGCATAGCCAAGGACATGGCAGCCAGGCAGTGTAGACAAGACTCTGCCCTCACACCGCATCCTGCACAATTGATATTGCGGGACACGGGCAGAGGGCGTGGCCGCCATGGCACTGCTGGGCTGCCCGGGTGATCTGTGGTGGGCTCTGGAGGCGGTGAGTGGCCCTGCGGGCAGGCGGAGTGGGGGATGGGGTGGGGGCGGGGCAGGGGGGTAGAGCAGGGGTGGGGCCAGTTTTGAGACACTCAGTCTGTAAAAGGTTCACCATCAGTGGTATAGAGTTTCCTGCTTGAGCAGGAGGCTAGACTAGAAGACTTTCAACGTCCCATAGAACTTTGTTATTCTATCCTCCCTCTTCTCCAAGAATTGCTCCAATTTTTCCTTACTGCAATTCTTTGGATCAATTGGGCTGAGAGTCAATGGTGGCCAAATTCAATGAGTATCCCTGGCTGACCACATGAATCTGGCTCTCCTTGGTCTTAGCCTTTCACTGTCCTAGAAGGTGATTTATAGAAGTTTTCTACTACTATATTAAGTAGTACCTGTGTTGATGAAATCAGATTACCTGAAGAGACAGGAGATTCCATCTGATCTAAATCTATTAATTTCAATATGATTCAACAATTTTTGTTTATGTATTTACACTATTAAGAAAATTTATATGGCCATCCTACATACTCTCAATGTCTACGACTACTTAAAATGATAAACCCCCAATTTAAAACCTAATAATCTTCTACCTCCTTGGTGGAATAAGACCAGACAGTTGACAGGCTTTGAACTGGCATTTGTATGCTTTTGAACTGCTAGGTGAGCAGGAGCTAAGTGAAGACAGGCACTCACTCACCCTTTTGTGCAACACTCGGGTCTTGAACTTCGGCTGTCAGCTTTGCAGCCAACAACCGCAGCATCTTAACCACTGAGTCATCGTGCCACCCAGTAAGGAGAGGAAAGATCAAATTCAACATACATGGAAAGTACCAGGTTGACTGGTCTAGAAAATTAAGTTTTCAATAGCTCTTCAAGGTTAAGTTTTCAGAAGATATAAGAAAAGCAGTTTGCTATTACTAGCTAAGAATGGAGGTCTTTGAACTATGGTGCTGGAGAAGACTCCTGGGAGTCCCCTGGACTGCAAAGCGTTCAAACCGGTCAGTCCTGGAGGAGATCAACCCCGACTGCTCTTTAGAAGGCCAGATCCTGAAGTTGAAACTCAAATACTTTGGCCACCTAATGAGAAGGAAGGACTCACTGGAGAAGGGCCTGATGCTGGGAAAGATTGAGGGCAAGAGAAGAAGGGGACGACAGAGAATGAGATGGCTGGATGGAGTCACTGAAGCAGGAGGTGTGAACTTAAATGGACTCCAGAAGATGGTAGAGGACAGGAAGGCCTAGAGGAATGTTGTCCATGGGGTTGCGATGGGTCGGACACAACTTCACAATGAACAACAACAACAACTACTGGCTTTAGGTGTAGCCAGTAATAAATTTCAGGAACTGCAGTCCTAAAAAACCAAAACATGGTAGTTTTCTTGGAAAACTGTCCTGGGGAAGTCTAGGAGTAGCAGATGGCAGGAGCTGCATTTCTAAAAAAAGTCAGACGCAGTACAGGTAGTCCTCAACTTATGACCACAACTGAGCTTAAAATTTCTGTTCGTAAGTGAAACATTTGTTAAGTGAGTTTTGCCCGATTTTACGACCTTACTTGCCACAGTTGTCAAGTGAATCACTGCAGTTGATAAATAGCAACTCAGTTGTTAAATGAATCTGGCCTCCCCATCGACCTTGCTTGTCAAAGGTCACAAAAGTTGATCACATGTTGTGACACAGCAACAATCATAAACTGTTCATAGGAATCAGTTGCCAAGCATCTGAATTTTGATCACATGACCATGGGGAAAGGTCATAACTATGAAAAATGGTCATAAGGCATGCTGTAACTTTGAATGGTCACTAAATGAACTGCTATAAGTCGAGAATTACCTGTAGTTTAGTTCCTTGGACCATTCAGGCAATGCAATGTAGGTGCTGATCCAGGGCCTGGATATGGAGAAATAGATTCAGACCAAATCTTTCCAAGATAGAATGGCTTTGGGTCATCAAACAATTTGAGATTACAGATAGTCCTCATTTTACAACCAAAATTTCTGTGGCTAAGACAGTTGTGTGACTTTTGCCCCATTTTACGGCCTTTCTTGCCACAGATGTTCAGTGAAGCATTGCAGTTTTTAAGTTAATAATATGGTTGTTAAGTGAATCTGTTTTCCCCATTACTTGTCAGAAGGTTGCATGACCTTGGGACACTGCAACCATCATAAATGTGAAACAGTTTCCAAGCATCCACATTTTGGTCAAGTGACCATGGGATGCTGCAAAGGTTGTAAGTGTGAAAAATAGTCATAAATTACTTTTTTTCAGTGCTGTTGTAATTTTGAACAAATGGTTGTATGTCTGGAACTAGCTGTATGTGTGGAACCACGTTCTCCCACAATAATCTGCCTGTCCAGTCAAATCAAATAGATACATCTCGCTTTGGATCTCATTTACATGAAATTATCTTCTGACAGGACTTTGGAAGCAGGCATTTTATATGGCCTTTCTCAGTCTTCGGAAATGTTTTCCCCTCAGCTGTTCAGAGTCTTTGAGAATGGATGACAGACAAATTAAATTAAATTCACTCAGTCAGTCAAGGAATAGGATGTTATAGAAGCTATATCAGCACCCAGAGCCCCTCCTTGAGGGAGATGAATAAAAATATTCTTACAAGGTCACAGAGCAAAATCCTAAATTTCAAGAAGATTTAGGAGTTGCAGGAGCTGGTTTCTTCCAAAATGGTGTCTCTTTTTAGCCTATCTTGAATTGGATCCAGCACCCAGCCCTCATGTGGCTACTTGGATTTCCAGAAAGACCCCCTATATCAGTGGTGGCGAACCTATGGCACGCGTGCCAGAGGAGGCATTCAGAGCCCTCTCTGTGGGCACGCATGCCATGCCCAGAGATGGCAACCGTCCCTCTTCAACCAGACGCCCACTAATTCTCCGAGATCCCACATGGCTGGATGCATCCAGCCCCCATGCACTCGCTGGCCTCTGTGTGCAGGGGCCGATGGTGTCAGGCAGCAGCTGTCCTGGCCCGTCTCACCTTGCCCTGTGACAATGGCACCCCTGCCCTGCCTCCCTGTCCTCGCCTCTCCCCACAGGACAAGCCTCCTGCCCACCACCCCACCTGCCAGAGACCCCCTGGATCTCCTCCAACCCTGCCCGGCCCCCACAGGCGTCCCTCCCCACGAGCAATATTGAGGTGATCATGCCCACCTTGGCCACACCCATCCAGTCTGCCATGACCACCACAGCCACATCCAGTGGACCACACCCACCTGACACCCGGCGATAAATAAGTGGGTTTTGGGTTGCAGTTTGGGCACTCAGTCTCTAAAAGGTTCGCCATCACTGCTCTATGTCCTCCATCCCATGTTTTTGTGCTACATTTTGTGGCCACTCACATTTTCTTCTGGCACTGAACGTGCATGATGTGCATCTTTGGATGCCAGTTCCTGGAAAATTCAAACAAACAAACAAAAAATCCTTGTGCTCATTTATGGGCCTCCCAGAGACACCTAGATTGGCTTGGCCTTTGTCCTGCCCCAGCAGAGTTCTTCTTAGATTCAATATATAGCCGAAAAACCTTGGAGTAGACTATTTAAGACATCTCAATTCCCTCCCTCCAGCATGTGTTAGATTGCTACCTGGGTAGCTCTGACCCATATTTGGGTTTAGAGAGAGAAAGCACCTGCCTGTTTTCCTAGCACAGGACTGTAATGCTCGGCCTGCTTGTGCTCATTTGGAAAGGGGAGGGGGGGGGAAACTTGCTTTCAAAGCAAAAGCTGCCAGCCAAAGTTGATCTTTGCAGAATTTGCACCTGGACCAAATGCTCTTTCCTTGCTGTCCTCAAATGCAAATAGAAGTACAGACAAAAGGTTAATGGGTGATAATTCTGCAGAGGAAGAGATCTCAAGCATGTGTTCCCAAGGGCCTCCTCACAAAGGACAGCAGAGCAGGGAGTAATCCTGGTAGTTCCTGTCAGAGCCCATCACTGTTGCAGCTGGAATCCTCGTTCAGTAATAATAATAATAATAATAATAATAATAATAATAATAATAATAATAATCCCCCAGTGAGGCACTACCTTGACGTGGTTGTGGGGCTTGTGTACTCTGAGGAAGATGAGAGCTATGCCGGAGGTTCAACCATACTGGACAGGTCTCATCAGAGGAATCAGACAAAGAGTGTCTCTCCCATAAAAAATATGGTGAGACATAAATTTCAGAATGCCATACCAGCTCGGATGTTGCCCTGGTTAACAAGGTCCGCGCTAGATATCGGAGTTCCTGGATATCTGGTGAAAAATGGGTTACAGGACTCAGGACTGTTGGCTGAGCAACCAGGGCCAGCAGCTGCAGAACTACTGGAAGAAAAGGTGTTTACCCGTCGCAGATACACAGTGATGGAAAACAAAGAAATAATGATCTGTTACTACAGATCAAGTCCAACAAGAAGAGGATATCTAAAACGAATGCACCAGTTCTGGAAAGAACAACATCCAGAATCAGAAATAACAGAACAGAGACTAGCAGATCAACGCCGATTTATAACACGAAATAAAGTATTCACAGAAACAGAATTGGACGAACTGCAAAGGTTTACCCAGGGCAAAGAAATCAAAGCCTTACCAGAAGTAATTCAGAATGTAGAGGCAAACCAGGGGGAGTTGGCAGTGAAGGAATCCAGCAGAGATATACAACTGTTCTCATTTGGAAACCAGGCACCTCTTCCTCAGGAAGAAAAAAAAAAAGAAATAAAAGAATTGAAACAAAGAATAACTGAGCATCTAGAACAGCACAAAAACAACAGAATAAGACTACCTGCATTGAAGCTTGTTCCAAAGAAACAGCTAGCACAAGCATTAAAAGATGCAAATACTGCAATATCAAGTATAAGCACCAATTCACTGCAAGAAACAAACCAACTAATGTACAGCACAGCTGCAGTTATAACAGAATACCTGGGATGCAAAATCAACAAAAAAGAAAAACAAACAAACAGTGCACCACAAAAATGGAAGGTTAGACTAGAAAATAAGATCAGCAAGTTAAGATCACATGCAAGCAAGCTAGAACAGATGAAAGAAAAGAAGCTGAAGAACAAGAAGACCAAAGAATACCTAATCAAGAAATACCACTTAGAAACAAGGAAGATCAAGGAAGCACTGGAAATAATAAAGCAACAAATAACAGCTATAGCCAGGAAAATCAGTAGATATGAAGCTCGAATTGCAAACTATAGGCAGAACCTCCAATTTCAATCCAATCAGAAACATTTCTACCAATCCATCAATGGAGAAACTGCAAGGAATCAGTCAGTACCTGACAAGGAAGAAACAGTGCAGTTCTGGAAGCAGATATGGGATAACCCAAAGAAATACAACAAGGATGCGGCTTGGTTAAAAGAGGTGGATGCAAATAAAACAGAAGTTGAAATGAAAGAACTAGTAATAACAACAAAAATGGTAGAAAAAAGAGCAAAGAAAATCAAAAATTGGTCAGCACCAGGTGAAGATGAACTGCATGGGTTTTGGTTGAAACATCTAACTGTTATACACCCACTCATTGCCAAACAGTTCAACAATATACTACAAGGAGGAGAAATTGAAAAGTGGCTAACAACTGGGAAAACCTACCTAATAATGAAAAATCCAGCAAAAGGGGCAACACCAGGTAACTACAGGCCAATTACCTGCTTACCAACAACTTTCAAATTACTAACTGGTGTAGTAACTGATGCGGTGCAATAGCATCTAGTTGAAAACAATTTCTTTCCACCTGAGCAGAAAGGAAACCGCCCCAATAGCAGAGGAACAAAAGATCAACTCCTAATAGACAAAATGATCTTGGAAAACTGCAAGAGAAAGAAGACCAACCTGAATGTGGCATGGATTGACTACATAAAGGCATTTGACTCTCTGCCACATGATTGGATAATCAAGTGCCTAGAAATAACAGGAGTCAGTAGAAACATCAGAAAATTTGTGCAAAGATCGATGGCACAATGGAAGACACAGTTGCAGATCAATGGTGAGAGGCTGGGAGAGGTTAATATCAAGAGAGGAATATTTCAAGGAGATTCATTATCACCATTATTATTTGTTATTGCACTGTTTCCTCTGTCAACAATACTGAATAACTCAGGACATGGCTATCAAACATCAAAAACATTTGCCAGACTATCCCACCTCCTTTATATGGATGATCTGAAGCTGTATGGAAAAACATCATCATGATAAAATGAAACTGCTCTGGGACTTCAGAATTCAAACAGACAAGCACCTGCAACATAACACCCCAGACTTAACAATTGTCGATAAGAAAGACAAAAGAGTGTGGATAGTGGACATGGCAGTGCCTGGAGACAGCAGAATAGACGAGAAAGAACTGGAGAAGATAATAAAATACAAAGACCTACAAATAGAAATAGAAAGACTGTGGCAAAAGCAAGCAAGGGTAGTACCAATAGTCATAGGCTCCTTGGGTGCAATCCCAAAAGAACTGGAGCACCACTTGAACACCATTGGCATTGACAAATTCGCTATTAGTCAATTGCAAAAGGCGGCCTTATTAGGAACTGCTTCCATCCTGCGACGATATCTGTAATACCATCAAACAGCCACATCTGCCTATCCCAGGTCCTGGGTAAGGACTCGATAGGTAGACAAAATGCCAAATCCAGTCTGAACATCTGGCTGACTGTGCGATGATCGATAATAATAATAATAATAATGGGGGAAGGTACCCTGGAGGTCATCTAGTCCAGCCCCCTGATCAGGCAGGAAACCCTATACTGTTTCAGACAAATGGCTGTCCAGTCTCTTCTTAAAAACTTCCAGTGTTGGAGCATTCACGGCTTCTGGAGGCAGGTTGTTCCACTGGTTAATTGTTCTGACTGTCAGGAAGTTTTTCCTTAGTTCTAGGTTGTTTCTCTCCTTGATTGGTTTCCATCCATTGCTTCTTGTCCTGCCTTCAGATGCTTTGGAGAATAGCTTGACTCCCTCTTCTTTGGGGCAACCCTTGAGAAACTGGAACACTGCTATCATGTCCCCCCTCGTCCTTCTCTTCATTGAACTAGACAGACCCAATTCCAGCAGCCTTTCCTCATATGTTTTAGGCTCCAGTCCCCTATTCATCTTTGTTGCTCTTCTCTGCACTCTTTCTAGAGTCTCAACATCTTTTTTACATCATGGTGACCAAAACTGGATGCAGTATTCCTAGTGTGGCCTTACCAAGGCATTGTAAAGTGGTATTAATACTTCACGTGATCAAGTAACAAGTGTTAGCCTGTCTCTCAAATCATCAAATCAGAGAGCATTCCCCAAATTGAATTGTGATTTTTTTTAAAAGCATGTCGTCAATTCAAGCAGAAGTGGAAAAGTGGAAATCTATCCAAATGGCTACTCAGCCCAATCCCCTATTTCCAGCTGTGGTCACCCAGATATGCCCAGATGCTCAAAAAAGGGCCTGAAAGGTTTCCTTTTAGGTCACCGACCAACAGCTGCTATTTGTTTAGGCTGCAAAGATTTTGTTTCACTGTTTGTACATCTGCTGTGGATGAGCACTTTATCCTACTGATTATTTCACCAGAGGGATTTAATTTAGCTATCTGGCTTAATACCACTAGGTCCAATCTCGTTTTAAAGCCTATAGATAGTGAGTGCTTCCAGCTAAAATGTAAAATACAGTATAGGGAGTTCTCAACTTATGACCACAGTTGTACTCCAAATTTCCATTGCTAAGCAAGACAGTTGTCAAGTAAGTTTTGCCCCATTTTACAAACTTTCTTGTTAAGTGAATCACGGCAGTTGTTAAGTAACACGGTTGTTAAATGAATCTGGCTTCCCCCATTGACTTTCCTCATCAGAAAGTTGCAAAAGGTGATCACATGATCCCGGGACACTGCAACCATCATAAATAAAAGTTAGTTGTGAAACATCCAAATTTTGATCATGTGACCATGGGGATGTTGCAACAGTCATCATAAGTATGAAAAATTGTCATTTTTAATGGCATTGTAATTTTGAACAGTCACTAAATGAACAGTTGTAAGTTGAAGACTATCTGTATTTGTCCAAGCAACACACACCTTATTTCGAATCCTGTCTTTAGCATTTAACTTACAAATAAACCTGTGTACTTTTTGTAATTAAAAAAAAATGAAAAGGGAGCAGGAATTTGATTGCTCCACCCTATACTAGCTTTCCCACTTTATTAAAGCCGTGGTGGTGCAGTGGTTAGAATGCAGCATTGCAGGCTAACTCTGCCCCTGCCAGCAGTTCGATCCTGACTGGCTCAAGGTTGACTCAGCCTTCCATCCTTCCAAGGTCGGTAAAATGAGGACCCAGATTGTTGGGGGGGGGGGGAAATAGGCTGGCTTTGTGAACTAATCAGAGAGGGCTGTAAAGCACTGTGAAGCGGTGCATAAGTCCAAGTGCTAAGTGCTATTGCTATTTGAGCATGGTAAGAAAATATGCACATAGCTATGACAGTAGAAAAGGCATATTTAAAGGAGAGCTGGGAAGCAGCCAGAAAGCCCAAGGCAACCTTTGAGATAAGGAGTAGTCAGAGTGTACTACATCACCTTGGACACCTCATTAAACCAAGCAAATTCTCCAGACACATCCCGCTTAGTTAAGGAGAGCAAGTGGTAGCAGGTGAATAAGCATATTCTGGAACACAAGCAAGAGATGATTGTCATCACATTTATAATCTGCTTTCTTTTATACCTCTGTCGATGCTAGCCTGGTATCATGTTCAGATGGACAGTTGTGGAAGTCAATTTTCCCCCCTTTGTTTTTTTTCTCTCACAAAAGTATATATTGAAAACCAGTTTAGCTTCAAGCTTCAGGGGGAGCTTGGGTGATTTCTTGCAAATGTTTCATTGGCAAACTAAACTAGGAAACTGTCAAGCCCGTCCCAGCTTAGGCATTTAGGAAAGAAAGACCCTTGACTCCATTTTCAGTGAAAGGTATACTTTTTACTAAAGCTAAGTGATTACAGCATAAGCAAAGCCAGATCTGAGAATTCCAATGCAAAGCCTGTAATATTCTCTTCTCTTAGGCCCTCCCCCCTGGTCATCTTTTTAGTGCCCAATAAAGTTCAAATTATTAGTTACAATTTTAAAGTTTGGTGACTCTTTGGTGGACGTTCGCATGCCTATGTCCTTGGATTGTTCAACTGGTGTCTCTGGTTGGTGCTTCTGGTTCCTGTCCCCCCCCCCACACCATATTCCTCTATTCCCCCACTACCCATACTTTATGGCAAGCTGCCATCAAACAAAGCAAGTCAGAAGCAGTGTGGTGACAGATCTGACAGTAACATCCTCAGTACCAGTAGAGAGTGGGGTTTGATCTCATTTTATATATTAGTGGCTTGCACTATCAGTGTGGTGAAGCTGGTCTTGAACGTTCCTTAATTAGACTGTTGTTTTTTATTATTATCTTGTTTGTCTGAACTAGTATTGGTTATTGCTTGATTTTTGTTCTACTATTAATCTTGATATTAATCTCTGTTCATCTTGATGTTGATTGCTGATGAGGAAGTATTTTGGATTTGTTTCCTTTTGGGCTTTTTGATTGGCTCTTTCGAATGGTATGTAAATGTTGTTTATCTCTATGTGCCTGTTGATGGCTGATTTGTCTAAATGTCAGGCTTCTAGGAATTCTCTGGCATTTTTAGACTTGCTTCGTCCAGGATGGTCACAAGTTTATTGTTAAGTCTGTCCACTTCTTCTACAATTCAGGTGTTTTCATCATGTCTTCTTTTTGCCAGTTGTTATTAATGGATGCACTCTGCTAGTCTTCTGCTCTGGGAGTCCTTGTTAATCAAGAAAAGCTCAACTGGCATGTGAAGCATCTTTACATCATTTTTTTCCCCAGAGGACTTAACTGTGAGCAGAATCGGCTCAAGATTTGAAGTACTTCAACCAGGAGTCTTCTTTACTTAGTTCAGCAGTTTGCAACATGAGTTGTTATTGTTGTTGCTTTTCAGTCACTAAGTCATGCTCTCTCTTCACAATCCCACAGACAACAATCTTCCAGGCTTCCTTCTCCTCCACCGTCTCCCAGAGTTTGCGAAAATTCATGTTTGTTGCATCCATGACACTATCTAACCATCATCTTATCCTCTGCCATCTTCTTCTCCTTTTGCTTTCCATCTTTCACAGCAAAAATATTTGAACTTCAGCTTCAGTATTTGTCCTTCCAAATCACAGTCAAGGTAGATTTCCTTTAGGATTGACTGATTTGATCTCTTTGCATTCCAAGGGACTGCATATGAAAGAGATGGGTAAGGATGGATTCCTAGAGGTTTCACACATGCCTAGGTAAATAAATAAATACATGAATATACAAATGTACAAAAATTGTGGCTGCTGCTTTTTATAGGACTTCCCTCCCTTCACTTAGTGATCTGTCATTAAAATAGTAACAAAGTTTGACCAGAACTAGTTTCTGAGCCTCAACAAGATTAGTTAAGTGCTAAAATAGGGAAGTTGAGTCTGTCATGTTTTTTTCAGCCTAAACTGTGAATTATATTGTGTGTATGTGTATGAGGGAACCTTCTATGGAGGTCCTTGGAGGTATTGAGGAAATTGTCACAGCAGGCAAAGCAAGACATTTTTTCTTGCTTTGTTGATTTTGGCTTATAAATATTCGCTCGCTTCAAAGAAAGTCTGAAATGGTCCTTAATGTGAGTCTCTTGCCAACCCTGCTGTGGGTTGCTTTCAATTCACTTTACCGGGATTAATCTTCACACATTTTATTTTTCCCAGGAATTGGAGGCGATGCTTTATTATTATTTTTCCTTTACTTTAAGAAGAAAAAGAAGTTTTTGTGAAGTGTATTATCAAAATGTAAAAGTTTAATACCTCTTTGAAGCAGACTGACAATTCAAAAATATGTATAAATAAATAAATATAGTAATAAAAAACAAACATACTGTATTTATCTGTCTGTCTTGTCTGTCTGTCTGTCTACCTACATAACTATATCTATCTATCTATCTATCTATCTATCTATCTATCTATCATCTATCTACCTGCTTACCTACCTATCTATTTACCTATCTCTGTCTATCTAGCTCTACACATAGACATCACCAGATGGTCCACATAGAAATCAGATTGACTATGTGCTCTGCAGCCAAAGATGGAGAAGCTGTATACAGTCAGTAAAAACAAGACCAGGAGCTGACTGTGGCTCAGATCATGAGCTTCTCGTTGCAAAATTTAGGCTTAAATTGAAAAAAGTAGGGAAAAGCACTAGGCCACTCAGGTATGAACTAAATCATATTCCTGATGAATATACAGTAGAGGTGACAAATAGATTTAAGGAACTGGATCTGATAGACAGAGTGCCTGAAGAACTATGGATGGAAGTTCGCAACATTGTACAAGAGGTAGCAACTAAAACCATCCCAAAGAAAAAGAAATGCAAGAAAGCAAAATGGCTGTCTGAGGAAGCTTTGCAAATAGCTGAGGAAAGAAGGGAAGCAAAAGGCAAGGGAGAAAGAAAAAGATACACCCAATTGAATGCAGAATTCCAGAGAGTAGCTAGAAGAGATAAGAATGCCTTCTTAAATGAACAGTGCAAAGAAATAGAAGAAAACAACAGAATAGGGAGGACCAGAGATCTCTTCAAGAAAATTGGAGATATGAAGGGAACGTTTCATGCAAAGATGGGCATGATAAAGGACCAAAATGGCAGAGACCTAACAGAGGCAGAAGAGATTAAGAAGAGATGGCAAAACTACACAGAAGAACTATACAAGAATGAGCTTAACATCCCAGATAACCACAATGAGATGGTCACTGACCTCGAACCAGACATCCTAGAATGTGAACTGAAATGGGCCTTAGAAAATCTGAGCAACAACAAAGCTAGTGGAGGTGACAGTATTCCAGCTGAGCTATTCAAAATATTAAAAGACGATGCAGTAAAAGTGCTACACTCAATTTGCCAGCAAATTTGGAAAACTCAACAGTGGCCACAGGATTGGAAAAGGTCAGTTTACATTCCAATTCCAAAAAAAGGCAACGCCAAAGAATGTTCAAACTATCGCACCATTGCACTCATTTCACATGCTAGTAAAGTTATGCTTAAAATCCTACAAGCTAGACTCCAGCAGTATGTGGATCGAGAACTACCAGAAGTACAGGCAGGATTTCGAAGAGGCAGAGGAACTAGAGATCAAATTGCCAACATACGCTGGATCATGGAGAAAGCTAGGGAGTTCCAGAAAAACATCTACTTCTGCTTCATTGACTATGCGAAAGCCTTTGATTGTGTGGATCACAACAAATTGTGGCAAGTTCTTAAAGAGATGGGAATACCAGACCATCTCATTTGTCTCTTGAGAAACCTATATGCAGGTCAAGAAGCAACAGTGAGAACTGAACACGGAACCACTGATTGGTTCAAAATTGGAAAAGGAGTCCGGCAAGGCTGTATACTGTCGCCCTGCCTGTTTAACTTATATGCAGAGCACATCATGAGAAAGGCAGGGCTAGATGAATCAAAAGTTGGAATTAAGATTGCCGGGAGAAATATCAACAACCTAAGATATGCAGATGATACCACTCTAATGGCAGAAAGTGAAGAGGAACTAAAGAGCCTCTTGATGCGGGTGAAGAAGGAGAGTGCAAAAGTTGGCTTGAAACTCAACATTAAGAAAACCAAAATCATGGCATCCGGCCCTCTCAATTCCTGGCAAATAGATGGGGAAGAAATGGAGGTAGTGACAGATTTTATTTTTCTGGGCTCAAAGATCACCTCAGATGGGGACTGCAGCCAAGAAATTAAAAGACGCTTGCTCCTGGGGAGGAAAGCTATGGCAAATCTAGACAGCATACTAAAAAGCAGAGACATCACCCTGCCAACAAAAGTGCGTATAGTCCAGGCCATGGTTTTCCCAGTTGCAATGTATGGCTGTGAAAGTTGGACCATAAGAAAGGCTGAGCGCAAAAGAATTGAAGCCTTTGAACTATGGTGCTGGAGAAGACTCCTGCGAGTCCCTTGGACTGCAAGGCGTTCAAACCGGTCAGTCCTAGAAGAGATCAACCCCGACTGCTCTTTAGAAGGCCAGATCCTGAAGTTGAAACTCAAGTACTTTGGCCACCTAATGAGAAGGAAGGATTCACTGGAAAAGAGCCTAATGCTGGGAAAGATTGAGGGCAATAGAAGAAGGGGACGACAGAGAATGAGATGGCTGGATGGAGTCACTGAAGCAGTAGGTGTGAACTTAAATGGACTCCAGAAGATGGTAGAGGATAGGAAGACCTGAAGGAACGTTGTCCATGGGGTCGCGATGGGTCGGACACGACTTCGCAATTAACAACAACAACAACAACAATCTATCTATCTCTATCCATTCATCTATCCATCTATCTACCTACCTACCTCCTACCTCCTACCTACCTACCTACCTCCTACCTCCTACCTACCTACCTACCTATCTATTTCATTTTGCAATTGCCCATCTTCCTTACAGAGGGATGTAAGGGTGGTGTATTTTGAATGGTGTACAGCAGACACGTCAAGCACAAGGCCCGGGGGCCGGATGTGGTCCGCAAAGTGATTTCATGTGGCCCGCGAAGCCATCGTGGAAACAGTGAGGGAATGGCCCCCACTGCCTTGGCCCTGCCCAGGCTGGCCGGTAGCCAATGTACAATTTTGTGGTGGTCCTCTATGCTGAAATGCATTCAGTCTTAGCTCCACAAGGCTGTCTGGAAACAGCGAGGAACCAGCCCCTGCCGTGTCAGCCCCACCCCCTGGGTACATGCTGGGGAAGTGTCACCCTTTGTGAGGAATGAAGAAATGGACCATGCCTTGGCTCTTGCCCTGGTCCCGCCCGCTTCTGCCAGAGACCCTCAGATCTGTCCCACTCCTGCCCAGGCCCCCACAGGCACCCTTGACAAGAACAATGTAGAGCTGGCCACGCCCACCCAGTAGGCCACACTCACTCCATCTACGTCCACCCAGTAGGCCACACCCACCTTGGCCACACCCGCCCCTCCCGAGGGCAACCACAATGCTGATGCGGCCCTCAATGAAATTGAGTTTGACACCCCTGGTGTACAGTAATCTATTAAAACATAGAAACATTATACAAGTTAAAATTTAAAAAGAGGCCAGGATGATTAAAACCAATGTTATGAATTAATTATAACATTATAAAAGACAAGAGCCGGGCTTTTGAGGGGTTAACCAGCCTTCTACAGTTAGTCCTTGACTTACAACAGTTCACTTAATGACTGTTTAAAATTAGAACAATACTAAAGAAAGTGACCATTTTTCACACTGACAACCGTTGCTGTATCTCCAGGATCATGTAATCAAAATTCAAATGCTTGGCAACTGGTTCATAATGTATTTATGACAGTTGCACACCCCCGGGATCATGTGATCCCTTTTGTGACCTTCCGAAAAGCCCGATTCATTTAACAACCATGTGACTAACTTAACAACCTCAGTGATTCACTTAAGAACTGTGGCAAGAAAGATTGTAAAATTAGCAAAACTCACTTAACAACTATCTCACTTAGCAACATAAACTTTGGGCCAATTATGGTCATAAGTCCACAATTTTCCAGTAGATTGTAGCGATCTTCAATACTTAAAGGGCTGTCACAGGGAAGGAGGGGTCCACACATTCCCCAAAGCCCCTGAGGGCAGGACAAGAAGAAACAGATGGAAACTGTTGTGTCCTGAGCCTGCAAAGGCAGGCTCGGGACATTGCAACAGTCCCGGGCAGTTGCAAGCTGCCCGGGACCACACTGGCTGGCGCCTGCTTCGCGCGCATGCGCGAGGAGCAAAGCGCACCAAATGTTGCCATTTGGCCCCGGGGAATGTTCTTAAGAGAGGCAGAGAGGCCTGCGTGCCTCAGAGCTGAAATGGAGCTGAAGAAACAACAATAAAGGCTTCTTAACAACAATAAAGGCTTCTACAAGATGCTCTGTAATTTATTGCCATTAAGCTGAGGACTCAACAACTGGCTACGAAGGTGGGATGCCTTACAAGCAATTAAAAGAATTGTAAGCTTACCCAGGAGTTCGGAGAACAGCTAGGAAGATGGCGTTAAATTCAGCACCTGCCTGCCAATACAGCTTCGTTGGAGGTAAGCTGGCTGATCGACCCTTTCCATTACAAAAGAGAAAATGGCAAAGATAGGAAAGATTTCTGAATTTGATGTCAAGCACCTAGAAAGATGGGAGTCTTATGTGGGCAGAGTAGAAAACTATTTGAAAGTAAACCAAATAAGAGAAGATGGCTTAAAGGCCGCTACTTTGCTCTGTGTTTGTGGTCAAGATGCATTTGAAATTGCTGAAAACTTAGCAGCCCCTGCACCTCTTGAATGTGTTACCTACACAGATTTTAAAAAATTACTAAAAGAACATTTTCAGCCCCAGTTGTCTGTTATTGCATGGAGACATACCTTTGAACAGAGGGATCAACGGGCTGGTGAATCAGCTAAAGAATACATTGCAGCTTTGAGAAGAGCAGCCAACCCTTGTGAGTTTAAAGACTTAGAAGAAAGGCTGAGAGACAGATTTGTATGTGGGCTTAGAAACAGAGACTGGCAGCAGAGACTTTTTGCAAAGGAAGACATATCGTTCCAAGATGCCTTGAGAGAGGTTACTGTAGAAGAGGCAGCAGGTGGGGCAATCAAGGATATGAGGCCAATCAGAAGTACTCCAGAAGCTGTTTCCGTGCACCATGAGGGAGTCCAGGAGAGCTCGGAAGAGTATCCTGAAGAAGAGGTGGACCATCTCTACCCAACCAAAGAAGGGAAGCAGAAGGAAGGCAAAGAAAAGTCTTCAACTGTACCCAAGTGCTTCGGGTGTGGAGGTCGCCACAAGAGGACCGACTACAGGTTCCGTTCTGCAATCTGTAGAGCATGTGGAAAGCAAGGCCACATAGCAGCTGTGTGTCTGGGCCGTCAGAAGGTACAACCCCGAGAAGAATTGCGCCTGAAAGGTACCAGGGTCCCCAGCCAAAATAAGGTAGGTTTCTGTGCTTCACGAAGAAGCATTTATAGGACAGGCACACACAAGCCACTCAAAAAGAAACTGTCACTTAAAGTGAAGTTGCAAGGAGTTCCATTGGTCATGGAACTAGACACTGGGTCTGCACTTTCAATTATTTCCATTCACACATTCAGAAAGATTTGCTCTAGCAGTGGGTTCCAGGCCAAGCTTAGACCATCCAATATAGTTCTAACAGACTTTCAAAACTCCAAAGTGTGTGTTAAGGGGGAGGCCACCCTTAACATACAATATAAGGATTTTGAAGGTCCATTAGATGTATTGGTAGTGGGGGGTGAGCGCACGAGTCTCATAGGACTCGATTGGTTTGAGGCCTTGGGAATACAAGTTACAGGGCTCAATAGCTTGCAAACAGTTGGTCTCCAAGAAGTCTGCAAAGAATTTGCAGATGTCTTCAGCCCACAGCTGGGTACGTACAAAGGGCCTTCAGTTTCCTTAAAATTGGACCCCACTGTCACTCCTATCAGAATAAAAGCAAGGAGAGTACCTTTTGCTTTAAAAGGAAAAACTGATGCTGAATTGGACAAATTGATTCAGCAAGGAGTCTTAGAACCTGTTGACTCCAGTCCTTGGGAAACTCTCATAGTCACGCCTCTTAAGGCTAATGGGGACATTCGCATCTGTGCAGATTACAAATGCACCCTAAATAAGGCATTGCAACAACATGCCTATCCTGTACCTGTAGTCAGCCATATTCTGGCCTCCCTCAAGGGGGGGCGTGTTTTTGCAAAGCTAGATTTAGCACAGGCTTATCAACAGTTACCTGTTGATGAAGCTGCTGCTATAGCACAAACCATTGTAACACACAGGGGGGCATTCAAAGTCAAAAGACTACAATTTGGAGTAAATGTGGCTCCTGGAATTTTCCAAAGTGTAATGGAATATACCTTGAGGGGTATACCAGGGGTTTGCCCCTATTTTGATGATGTCTTAATTGCTGGAGATTCCATTCAAAATTTAGCTGAGAGATTGAGGGCTGTCCTGCTGCGGTTCCGGAAAACAGGCCTCAAGCTTAAAAAAGAAAAATGTAAAATTGGGGTGTCTTCTACAGATTTTCTGGGATTCAAAATTGATGCCAATGGGATTCATCCTGCTGAGTCCAAATTAAAAGCTATCATGCAAGCTCCTAGGCCTAAGTCCAAAGCTGAACTACAAGCTTTTCTGGGCCTCTTGAATTTCTATAATTCATTCATTCGTAACAAGGCTAATGTAGCTGAACCACTTCATAGGCTTCTGGACAAACAGGCAGTGTGGCAGTGGTCACAAGCACATGAAGCAAGCTTCAACGAGGTTAAGGTTTTACTCACGTCTAATAATGTACTTGCACATTTTAATGAAACTCTCCCTGTGTGCATCGCTTGTGATGCCTCCCCTTATGGGGTGGGAGCAGTACTTAGCCACCTTAGACCGGATGGAACTCAGGTTCCTGTTGCGTATTACTCCAGAATCTTGTCTTCTGCTGAGCGAAACTACGCCCAGATAGACAGGGAGGCCTTAGCTGTTGTTGCTGGAATTAAAAAATTCCATGATTTTTTATATGGCAGACATTTCACGGTCTATAATGACCATGAGCCTTTGTTGGGGTTGTTTACTACAAACAAACAAACCCCCCATATCATCTCCCCCAGGATGCTGAGATGGTCAATCTTTCTGTCAGCCTATAATTTTTCTTTAATTCACAAACCTGGCAAAGAAATGGGCCATGCTGATGGCCTCTGTAGATTACCCTTACAAGTAGTGGAGGCTGATCCTGCCCCTGCCATCAACATCCTTTCCATTCAAGCGCTGCCTGAGTCACCTTTAAATGCCAGGGATGTGACTGCTGAATCAGCCACAGATCTCACACTCTCTCATGTCTTATCCTGGGTTTTGTCTGGATGGCCAGAGAGTTGTCCAGGCACTGAGTTTCAGAGTTTCTGGCTTAAGAGACATGAGTTATCCACTTTTCAGGGTTGTCTGCTGTGGGGCAGCAGAGTTGTCATTCATAACTCAATGAGGTCTAGGGTCTTAGGTTCCCTTCACGAGGGTCATCCTGGCATTGTAAGAATGAAGGCGCTTGCGCGCAGCCATTTGTGGTGGCCTGGGTTAGACAAGGAAATTGAGGCTAAGGTGCACCCTTGCCACCTTTGTCAGCGCTCACACCCAGAAATGCCACAGGCCCCTGTGCATAGATGGGAAGAAACACAGTCACCTTGGTCTAGGGTGCACATCGATTACGCTGGGCCCTTTCAGGGTCAATTCTTCTTGGTCCTGGTTGATAGCCATTCAAAATGGCTTGAGGTTGTACCTGTCTCTTCAACCACCGCTGCCAGGACCATTCAAGTACTGAGGGGGATTTTTGCTGCACACGGGCTTCCGGATGTGTTGGTGTCTGACAACGGCCCTCAATTCACCTCTTCCGAATTCCAAGCTTTCTTACAGGCCAACATGATTCGTCATGCCACCTCTGCACCTTTCCACCCTTCCACCAACGGTATGGCTGAACGGATGGTCCGCATCACCAAGGATGCTTTAAAGAAACTGACCTATGGGGACTGGCACCACAGGTTGGCTGACTTTCTTCTTGCGTACCGCACCACACCTTCAACTTCTACTGGGAAAAGCCCGGCTGAACTTCGCTGGGGCGCAAACTGATTACTAAACTTGACCAGTTGCACCCGGACAGACTGCCTCCTAAGGTGACACAACCCAGGGCACCAAGGCAATTGAAAGTGGGTGCCCCGGTATGGACCCGTAACTACGGGCCAGGTCACTTGTGGGTTCCTGCTGTAGTTTGCAAGGTTACAGGTCCCTTATCGTATGAGGTCTCGTTGGATGACTGTCATGTCCTTTGGCGGCATATCGACCAGCTGCGTACAAGACTGGACTTACCCTCAGAAACTCCTGGGCCTTTTCCAGGGGGGGGACCTCAATGGGCAAAGGGATGGGTGTTGGCAGCAGCCAGGCCCCAACAGAGAAGCCACAGAAGGCCTACTCCAAGATTCCACGAGTGTTCTGAACAGGAATCCATGGGAACTAGGATGCACATAGGCACCAGTGCCTACTCCAGCCAGGGAGTCATCCAGGGGGCATACTCATCATTCACCAATACCATTCAGCACTCCAGTCAGGGAGAATAACCGGGAGCATCCTAATAACTCAAACATTGCAAGAGAGCTGGCAAACAACCAGTCTAGTTGGTCCAGTACTGCTACTGTTTCCAGAAGGAGGTATTCACACAGGGAGGTGGCCGGAGAGGCACATCCCACTTCTGACACCTCCGGCACAGATGGGGGGGCAACTGAGTTTTGGGGAAACACTGAAGCCCCAGACAGTCCCGTTACGGAACTGGGGAGCGAAGGAATGCAGCCCCTTGATAGATCCAGTGTGGGCCTGGGAGGCACTACAGAGTTGCCTAACAGTGGCAGTTCTATAGAGGGGCCAGAGAGCCTGCAACTAGGCAGGTCAACCAGGTTATGGAGAGAACAAAGTCCTGGTCTGACGAGCCCGGTGGGCAAGCAAGCAGACCAGGCAACGGGGCACGGTCCATGGGAACCACCAGGTCTGATAGAGGGGGCAAATCCATGTCATCCTCTGGGCAAAATGGAATTGGGAATTCTCAGGGTCTAAGGAGGTCACAGAGAGTCAAGAGATCTCCTAAGTACCTTGAGGATTTTGTAGCTCTGCTGGCAAAGCAGAAACAGTGAGAAGGTGTCTGCTGTTGGGAGCAATGGGAATATGGGCGTTGGGTATTAATGCCCAGAACAATAACCCAGTAACATTGGAGCATGGGTTGGCACACTACGCTCGCGTTGAGGTCACGTGTAACTATTCATATGGTTATTACTCTTAGCCGGGGGGGGGGGGGAAGGAGTGTTGTGTCCTGAGCCTGCAAAGGCAGGCTCGGGACGTTGCAACAATCCTGGGCAGTTGCAAGCTGCCCAGGACCAGACTGGCTGGCGCCTGCTTTGCATGCATGTGCGAAGAGCAGAGCGCGCCAAATGTTGCCATTTGGCCTGGGGAATGTTCTTAAGAGAGACAGAGAGGCCTGCATGCCTCAGAACTGAAACGGAGCGGAAGAAACAACAATAAAAGCTTCTTAACTCTACGAGATGCTCTGTGATTTATTGCCATTAAGCAGAGGACTCAACAGAAACTAACCAAGGAGAGAAGCAACCTAGAACTAAGGAGACATTTCCTGACAGTGAGAGCAATTAACCAGTGGAACAGCTTGCCACCAGAAGCTGTGGATGCTTCATCGGTGGAGGTTCTTAAGAAGAGATTGGACAGCCAGTGGTCTGGAATGGCTGAGGCTTTCTTTCTTCAGCAGGGGGTTGGACTAGAAGGCCACCAAGGTCCCTTCCAACTCTGTTATTCCATGTTCTGTGTTTTTCTTCTACATTTAGGCAAGAAAAACCAAATGTACAGGTATAGTATAGGGGGTACCTTGCTCAATAGTAGTAACTGTGAGAGGGACTCGGAGTTCTAGTGGACAATCACTTAAATGTGAGCCAGCCATGTGCTGCAGCTGCCAAAAAGGCCAACACAGTGCTAGGTTGCATTAAGAGAGGGATAGAATCAAGATCACGTGAAGGGTTAATACCACTTTACAATGCCTTGGAATACTGCATCCAGTTTTGGTCACCACGATGTAAAAAAGACGTTGAGACTCTAGAAAGAGTACAGAGAAGAGCAACAAAGATGATTAGGGGACTGGAGGCTAAAACATATAAGGAAAGGCTGCTGGAATTGGGGATGTCTAGTTTAATGAAGAGAAGGACGAGGGGGGACATGATAGCAGTGTACCAGTATCTCAGGGGCTGCCATAAAGAAGAGGGAGTCAAGCTATTTTCCAAGGTGCCTGAAGGCAGGACAGGAAGCAACAGATAGAAACTAATCAAGGAGAGAAGCAACCTAGAACTAAGGAGAAACTTCCTGACAGTGAGAAAAATTAACCAGTGGAACAACCTGGCTCCAGAAACAGTGAATGCTCCAACACTGGAAGTTTTTAAGAAGAGACTGGACAGCCATTTGTCCGAAATGGTATAGGATTTCCTGCTTGAGCAAGGGATTGGATTAGATGACCTCCAAGGTCCCTTCCAACTTTATTATTATTATTATTATTATTATTATTATTATTATTATTATTATTATTGTTGTTGTTGTTGTTGTTGTTGTTGTTGTTGTTGTTGTTATATAATTTACATTACTGTACTGTTTAATTTCCAGTTAGAATTCCTTATTATTATTATCAAAAGTCAGTTTATATCATGGGCCTTTGTGATGAGTGGTTCTCCAGGATGGAGATTATGGTTTAAATCTTTTTAATATCTGGAGCAAACACTAATATCTTGGCAGGACTATCCTCCATTGCCCCCAACTCATAATAGAATGAAAGCTTACAAGTGTGCAAACGCATTGAGAACTAAACGGTTAAATTAGTGCTAGGTAACTAATTTAACTGATTTACTTAGGACTAATGGTGTACTTTGAAGCAGGTTATTACTCAGTTTCTGCAATCAGTTTTGATTGGTACTATTTATATTTAGATGGAAGCCAAGATTTTTTTAGTACAAAAATGTCACAGATGTCAAGTGAATCACTGCAGTTGTTAAGTTAGTAACAAGGTTGTTAAGTGAATCTGACTTCCCCATTGACTTTGCTGGTCAAAAGGTCACAAAAAGGAATCACATGATTCTGGGACACTGCAACCGTCATAAGTACATGCCAGTTGCCAAGCATCTGAATTTTGATCATGTGGCCATGGGGATGCTGCAATGTTCGTAAGTGTGAAAAACGGTCATAATTTGTTGAAGTGCCATTGTAACTTCAAACAGTCACTAAATGAATGGTTGTAAGTTGAGGGCTACCTCTTTTTTCAGATTTTCTAAGTTGAAAAACGCTGTTCCATGGGAATATCTCAAGCTTTCCAGGTGTGAAATTATACTCTGAGAGAAAAAAAAAAGTATTCGGTTGCAATCGGTGAAAACCAACATATTAGGCCTCTATACCACGATGTCCCAAAGATGCTTTTTTTCAAAAGGCAACTGGACTTCGTTGTTTTGCTAGAAGACATTTCACTTCTCATCCAAGAAGCTTCTTCGGTTCTGATTGAATGGTGGAGAATGGAAGGATTTATATTCCTTGCAGTCATGTGGTCGTTAGCCCTCTTTCTATGCCAAGATGTTTGTCAAGAATGAGGAAAATGTAATCCAGGGGTAGTCAACCTTGGCTCTTTTATGACTCGTGGACTTCAACTTCCAGAATTCCTGAGCCAGCTGTGCTGGCTCAGGAATTCTGGGATTTGAAGTCCACGAGTCATAAAAGAGCCAAGGTTGACTACCCCTGGTGTAATCCAAGAGTCAACTTTGTTTGCAGACTTCTGGCAAAATCTGTCAGTTTCTGTGGCACCCTGGCTCATGAGGAGGAAGGGAGACAGAGAAGAATGACTGAAACTGGGAGAGAACAGGAGAAAAGTGCCATAAAAAGAGTTGCCAATTCTAGCTCAATTATTGGCTATTCTCAATCCTGCTTGATAAGGGCAAGGCAGACCCCCAAGGAATGGGTGATCAAAAGGGGGGGGGGAGTTTGTTTGCACTGTATAGTGAATCTCAAGTTTGTTTGCACTGTATAGTGAATTTAAATAAAGTCCTTCATTGCTCCTTAGAATTACAAAAAGAAAAGCCAGATAATTAAATGTATGACAGGCCACAATCCTCCTCCTTTTCTTCCTAAACGTTTGTCCTTCTATCTTTTATATTTTCTTCCACTTGGCTATGTACAGGTAGCCCTCAGAAGAGAACAGAATAAAAGAGTTGGAAGGGACCTTGGAGGTCTTCTAGTCCAGTGGTTCTCAACCTTTTTAATGCTGCAACCCCCCAACCGGTCGTAAGTCGAGGACTACTCAACCGGTCGTAAGTCGAGGACTACTCAACTGGTGCAGCACCGTTTACAGACTGGGACTTTTGGTGGGCTCAGCAGGGCAGAGACAGCCTGGACAATTCTTATTGGCTTTTGAAAGCCAATAGAATTAGAGTCTATTCAAGAGAGTCTATTCTATTGGCTTTCAAAAGCCAATAGAATAAAAGGGAGTAGCACAGCTAAGGAAAAGGGGGGAAAAATGGCGGATTGCGTTGTTTGGTGACCCCCGTGAAATGGTCGTTCGACCCCAAATGGGGTCCCGACCCACAGGTTGAGAACCACTGTTCTAGTCCAATTCCCTGCTCAGGCAGGAAACTGTATACCATGGTTGTACAGTCTCTTCTTTAAAACTTCCAGTGTTGGAGCATTCACTGCTTCTGGAGGCAGGTTGTTCCACTGGTTAATTGTTCTCAATGTTAGGAAGTTTCTCCTTAGTTCTAGATTGCTTCTGTTCTTGATTGGTTTCCATCTGTTGCTACTTTGGAGAGTAGGTTGACTCCCTCTTCTTTGTGACAACCCCTGAGATATTGGGGCATTGCTATCGTGTCACCCTTAGTCCTTAAACTAGACCTACCCAATTCCAGCAGCCGTTCCTTATATGCTTTAGCCTCCAGTCCCTGATCATCTTTGTTGCTCTTCTCTGCACTCTTTCTAGAGTCTCAACATCTTTTTTTATAAACATCGATTTATAACCATTTGTTTAGTGACCATTCGAAGTTTCAACACTGGAAAAAGTGATTTATGACCATTTTTCACCCCATGGCCATGTGATCAAAATTTGGATGCTTGGCTACTGGCATGTATTTATGTCACATTGCACTGTCCCAGGGTCATGTGATAACCATTTGCAAGCTCCCCTCTGGCTTCTGATAAGCGAAATCAATGAAGGAAGCCAATTAACTTAATGACCACATGATTTACTTAACAACTGCAGTGATTTGCTTAACAACTTTGGCAAAAAAAAAAAAAAAGGTTGCAAAATCAGGTGCAACTCGTTTAACAGCTGCATTTCTTAGCAGTGGAAATTTTGGGCCCCATTGTGGCTGTTTAAGTTAAGGGCTTTCTGTACTTGATTATTGGTTGTGGAATTGTAAACTGTCAACTATTCCTAAATCAACACTTTAGGTTGTAAAAAGCATGGGATAGTGAGTTCACTGCAAAATAAATTTTTAAAGTAAAGTGGGAGGGAATAAATGAACCCTCTTAGCTCAATGTAAACGCTGAAAATCATTCCAAAGGGAACAATATTGCAGAAAACTGATGCTAGGAAGGGCATATCACTTTTTTTAAAAACGTGAACTTGGGATGGTGATGTATAAAAGGACTGAGTAAGTATATAGCTAGAAAAAAAAACCATTTTCATTGGCAGAAATACTTGGTTCCAAAGCCTTAATGCTACCAATTTAATTTGACTTTATCTTTTTATTTTATTTTTTTAGTATCTTTTTCTCTTTGGTTTAGATATTTTATAAAATAATAGATCATTATTTATTGATATCTTGACTTTATTATTTTTATTAAAAAAAACTCTAAAAAGGGAACATATGCAACATAATTTCCTCCTCCTATTTTTCCCCATAACAAATAACCCTTTGAAAGAGTGAGGTCATCCAGCTGGCTTTCGTGCCAAAGGCGGGACTAAAACTTACCATCTCCTGGTGATTGGTCAAAAACATTCATCCAGCTTTCATGCCAAAGGCAGGACTAGAATTCACCGTCTTCTGGTGATTGGTCCAAAGTCACCCAGACAATTTTCATGCCTAAGGCGGGACTAGAACTCCCAGTCTCTTGGTGATTGGTCCCTTAGCTGGCTTTCAGGCCCAAGATAGAACTAGAACTCACTGTCTCCTGGTGACTGGCCCAAAGTCACCCAGCCAGCTTTCATAGCTAAGGTGGAACTAGAATTTACAGTCCCCTGCTTTTCAACCTGGTATCTTAGACCAAACTGCCCCCCCTTTTTTGCAAATGACTTAAAATCTGATCATTCTCAAAGTTCCTGTATATAGAAACTAGCCTAAATTTTGGTATCTAATGGGTCCCATGGTACTCTCTAGTGTTGATACTCCATCCACCCAGTGTGGGAATTTGCACAGGAATTGGTTGGCCAAAGAATTTTTTTTTTCTGTTATAGGTGTCTCTCCCCCATATACACACATTCACATATATACCCTGTTAGGCATTATAAAGGTAGTAAATATCTTCGGTTGTCCTGGGGAGACATGCATGCATTTATGGAAGAGAGGAAAATGTCCCAAATTGCTTTAAATGGAGTTGTCAAACCTAACGCTGGCATGATGGGAATGCTGGGTGCTGCATAGGATTTCTACCTAATATTTACAAGGGGGGGGGAAGGGGTCATTTTAAATTCAAAGCTGTCTCTCTTTTGGGTAAACCCGGTACATAGTTGTCCAAATAAGGACAGTAACCACAGCAACATAAAAAGTTGTATCTGTTCTAATTCCATAATGTAATTCAAGGCAGCAGGTTCTCCCCCCCCCCCCAGCTTTATTCCTCACAAATTCAAATTGTGATGAGTACTGATTATACATAGAATGAGGCAGTGCTTTGTTATCTGGGCATTTGTTGACAGAAGCAGGTAACCATTCTGGCTGCCTCTTACAGATTTGTATCTGAAATAACTGAAATGAGCTGGATAGAGAGAAAGAAATTAATTGTTCTCACTGTCAGGAAATTTCTCCTTACTAGATTGGTTCTCCCTTTGATGAGTTTCCATCCGTTAGTAAAACAAAGCAAAAATGCCCTTCTGAAAATTTTCATGCTGTTTGCAGGCATATAAAATTAAGCTTCACAAGTGGGGTTCAGATTTCAAATCATGGATCTCAGTTGTTTGATAGACTAGTTACCATGACTCGTAAAATCTCATGATTCCCAAAATTCCTGGATTTAAAAAAAAAAGTCTAAACTTTGGCATCCAGAGAATCTCTAGATACTGCATCTACCTACCTAGGCCAGGAATTTTCACAGGGATTTGTTTTCAGTGGAAATGATGTAAAAATGCCTATCAATGCTCATATGAGGCAATGTGTAGTAGTGCAGGCAGAATTGGGAGGTAGAGTTAAACGTGTCATCAGCTTAGAATCCTTATGTTGCCAGAAATGATCGAAGTTCAGTCTTCCTTGATTCCTTTGATCCTTATCCAGCACCAATTCAATGCTAACCTTTAGTTGACTAGATTCTCGTTATATAGGTTTGAATAAACCTTCTGTGCTTAACATATGGTCCCAGTCCTTTGTGCCTGGCATTAATCTAGTCAGCTAATGGTCAGCACTGAATTGGTACTAGATAAGGGTCAAAGGAATTCAAGGGAGGTGGACTTGGAACATTTGTGACAACATAAGGACTCTAAGCAGGTGACATGTTTAACTCCCTCCCCCCAGCTTTGCCTGCTCTTCTACACAGTGAGCCATTTTAATTTTTGAATTCTTCATTTTGTATTATGTTTTTTTTCATTATGGATCTCACAAAGAGCGTCCCATCTAGATGTTGTGGTCCAGATCTTTCCTCCTTTTTCAGGGATCAGGAACTTCAAACCCAATTTAGAGCTGGCTCAACTCTGCCGACATTTAGAAAAGATCTGGGAAATTAATTTCAAAATAGATTCGAGGTTGATCCTCTTATCAGTAATACAAGAAACTTTGTGTCACACCACTTCAGAAGAACTTTAATATTAGAACAATGCAGAAACTGGGCAATGTATCCTGGCAATTAAAAAAAAATTGTTTACCATAAGAGCACCAGAGGCAGCAATATCAATGAAGTGAACAGGGCCCAACACTTAAATGGTTTGTTCTTTCTAAATGGTAGACACTGTGTCTACAAAGTAGGCTATTCAAAAATAAAAGCAAAACAATGCTATCCGAGTGACAGAAAGTACAGGCTCCTGGGTTTGCTACGTGGGTGCATGCGGATTGTAAAACATCACAATGGAACACAAATAGCCCATGATAAATGATACCCAGAATGAAAAAAAGCACCTCCTATATAAGTGCAGGTGTGCTGGGATAAAGTTACGCAGTTACGAAACAAGGGAGCTCTTAAAATGCTTATATAAAAAGGAGCAGAATAGGATTTTCTAAGTGGTACATAGGTGAAGTAGACACCTGCTTAGAAGGGGTACAAATTTTGAACTATTGCAATAAACAGAGAAAAGACCATCCTTTTTGGAATCAACAGTTTGTTTTTGCTTCAGAAGTAGGGAAGGGGTAGACCTGCAGGTGGTCTAACTCAGCTCCCACCATAGTCATTCTGGAAGACATCACTGAGCAAAACTGTCATGGGAAGAGATTTGTCTTTGCGAGATGAATTATATCTCCCATGGCAACTGTGATTTGAAAATATTTTCTTTCTTCAGACAGCTGAATAGGTCATCAGAAGGTACCAAGTGCTAGTAGAAAGGTCTTTGCAGTGTGCGAATGGTTGCAGGACATGAATGTTGAAGAACATAAGTGGTTCTGTGTACAGTAGCAATGTCCTTCTGTTATAGGAAAGGAGAGTTAAGTCTAACAGAAGATACATAAAAGTGGAAATACGATGCTTAAGATGTCTTCTGGGTCTGACTCCATGAAGACATGGGGTCAAGGAGGAAGGTGCTGGAACAAAATGGATTGAATACACATCTCACTTCCATTATGAAAGAAATGTATTGAAATTGTTTATTTATGCAGAGAGAATAAATTAAGAGTGCATAGAAAAAAATTATAAAGGAAGGGTGAATGGGTCAAGAGCAAGAAAACTTTCTGGAAGCTATTGCTGGATAGAGTTGATGAAGTGAGAAGTTCAAACTACAATGAAGAAATGGTATATTATGATAATAGAAACAAGAATAGTTTGCAAGAATAGAAAGATATGGAGAAGTATGGCCATTGTCCTGGGTATAAACTAATTTTTTTTAGATTTTTTTTTGTTTCTTGGATTTATTTTGTTCAATTTACTCATTTTCTGCATCTTGTGTATTGCTTGATTCAAAAGTGAATAGTATATGTGTATCTATATGTGACTGAGAAAAATAACCTTGAGAATTCCTTCCACTTTTATAGTTATCACTGATTATATGCAGAGCAGAAAGTCTTAAGTCCCGTCAATTAAGAACTTTGCAAACTTTACTTGGTGCAGAAGTAAAACAAACTCAGTATATTTGCAAATAGTTTTTAAGCAGCCCTCAGAGCAGACTAGGAGAACTGTGATCAACACAGAAAATGGATAGATCAAGCAAAATGTTCTTATTCACAAGTATATAAAGCTGTTGTGGGGTGATTTGTTTTTGAATCTAAAGGCTGTAAAGACAAAGGAGTTTTGCCAACTTGATTCCAGCCCATGATCTTGTGATCAAGCCCTCTTCTTAAAAACCTCCAGTGGTGGAGCACCCACAATTTCTGGTGGCATGCTGTTCCACTGATTAATTGTCGTCACTGTTAGGAAGTTTCTCCTTAGTTCCAGGTTGCTTCTCTCCTTGATGAGTTTCCATCCATTGTTTCTTGTCCTGCCCTCTGGTGCTTTGGAGAATAATTTGACCCCCTCTTCTTTGTGGCAGCCCCGCAAATACTGGAATACTGCTGTCATGTCATATTTCTTCTTTTGGTTTAGACTAGCCAAACCCAAGTCCTGCAGTCGTTCTTCATGTGTTTTAGTCTCCAGACCTTGAATCTTTTTATATGCATCTGATCATGTGGCTTCCATTTTAATTTTTTTTACAGCCACTTCCCCATAGGGCAGTGTTTCTCAACCTTGACAATTTTAAGGCATGTGGACTTCAACTCCCAGAATTCCACAGCCAGCATGGCTGGCTGTGGAATTCTGGGAGTTGAAGTCCACATGCCTTAAAATTGTCAAGGTTGAGAAACACTGCCATAGGGAGATGTGTTTAGGATACAGTCCTAAAATTTGGATCTGGGAAAATAGGAATAGGAGACACAACAGTGTTTTAAGTAGCTGATGGAAAGTTCAAAATCACCCCGAAATGCAGGATACAGAATAGTAGCCTTCAGACACAGGAAGGAATAACAGAACTGGAAGGGACCCTTAGAGGTCTTCTAGTCCAACCCCCTGCTCAGGCAGAAAACCTTATACCATTTCAGACAAATCTCTTCTTTAAAACTTCTACTGTTGGAGCAACCGCAGCTTCCAAAGGCAAGTCATTCCATTGATTAATTGTTAAACAAATCCAGCTTCTCCCATTGACTTGGCTTATTGGAAGCTGACTGCGAAGGTCACAAGTCGAGATCACGTGGACACAGGACACTACAATTGTCATAAATATGTGCTGTTTGCAAACTACATAAATTCTGATCACATGTTCTTGAGAATGTTGCAATGGTCTTAAGTGTGAGGACCGGTTATAAGTCATTTTTTTCAGTGCTGTTATAACTTTAAACAAATTGTTGTAAGTCCAGAACTACCTGTATAGATTTTGCTTCAAATGAAACACACTAACTGTGTGATAGATTACAGCTTAAAATTTAGCACTGGGTATGAACCTTTGTTCCCTTAGATTAGAAAGCAGCAGTTTTATCGATTCAAAAAATATAAGCATCTTTTTGCTCCTCTCCCTGGTGTAATTCAGAACCACAGAATTTGGCAGCTAATTGTGAAGGATATTCCATATCTTGCTTTCTAGCAGTTTTAGGGCATTTCCTGTTTCTATCATCTCTCACTCCTGCTGCTTGCTGGTTTACCATCAGCCTGTTGGATGAACTGAAGCAGTTTTGAAAATTACAAAGAAAATGGGTGATGTGCTGTTATTGTGGGTGTGAAATTCATTAGCCCAAACTTCTTTATAATACAGGCAGTCCTCAACTTACAATCACAATTGGCTCCAAAATTTCTATTGCTAAACAAGACAGTTGTTAAATGAGTTTTGTCCCATTTCCTTGCCGCAGTTGTTAAGTGAATTACTGCAGTTGTTATGTGAGTCATTCTGTCATTAAGTGAATCTGGATCCCCACATTGACTTTGCTTATCAAAAGCTGATTGAAAAGGTTGCAAAGGGTGATCACCTGATCCCAGGGGAGTGCAACTCTCATAAATACATGCCAGTGTCCAAAAGTTGATCACATGACCATGGGGATGCTGAAAAGTGTGGAAACTGGTCATGTCCCTTTTTTTCAGTGCCGTTGTAGTTTCAAACAGTCACTACATGAGTGGTTATAAGTCAAGGACTACCTGTAATTTTGACTGCCTTCTTAGTAGTTCATAATCACAGAGACACTTCAGATCAAGTGGAATTTGGATCACACTGATGTGCAAGAGCTCTTAAACTTTGTTTTCATGATTAAACACGGAGAAGGCAACAAATTATGGGAAACAGCAGCCATTAAGTCATGGTACATAAGATTCTGAGCTGGAATTTGGAACTTAAGGTCTCACAGATAAAATATAACAGGCACACCCATGGTGAAATCCTTGCCTACATTTGAAGTGATTCACTGAGTAACAAGTCAAGAGTTTCTGGCTTTTCCCCATGATTGCCAACAAATACACCTGCAGGATATACAAATTGGAGTAGGCTGGAATACAGATAGTCCTCAGCTTATAATGGGGAAAAAATGACTTATGATCATTTTTCACACTTACAACCATTGCAGCATTCCCATGGTCACATAATCCAAAGTTGAGCCCTTGGCAACTGGCATGTATTTATGATAGTTGCAATGTCCCGAGTCATGTGATCACCATTTGTAAAGTTCCCAGCCAGCTTTTGACAAGCAAAATCAATGGGGGAAGCCAGCTTCGCTTAATGACCATATGATTCACATAACAACTGCAATGGTTCACTTAACTGTGGCAAAAAGATCATAAAACAGGGCAAAACTCACTTAACAATTGTCTTGCTTGGCAATGGAAATTTTGGGCTGAATTGTGGGCGTAAGTTGGAGATAACCTGTATTTGATTAGAATATTGGACCAGGACTAAAGATAATAGCAGTGAAAAATAGGCAAGAAATGGTCAGTGCTTTACTATTTCCCAATAAATTTCTCCTACAGATTTCTACTTATTTTCAGAATACTTGAGAAATTCTTTTGAATTTTCTCTGATTGTGCTTTTCTGATTTTACTGTAGGAAGAGTGAAGAGACTATTAGAGAGTTTATTTCAATTACAGATCTTCTTACCACATTAAAATATCCTTAATTCCATGCTTTCTGAATTGAGAAAGCCCAGTGGGAATAATTGCTCTCAAACCTTTTTTCCCATGGGATTTAAGCAGAGGAAGCTAGGAAAAGAGCTTGAAAGAAAGTCTTGCAGATCTGTTGGCCATCTTATCATTAAAAAAGAGCAAGAATACGCTAATGAAAGACTTCTATTGGAACCCTCTGAAAGAAAATTCAGTGCAAATTCCCTCTCATCAATTTCAATAAGAAGTGATACAAAAGCATTGTGGTTTTTTTCCCCCTTTTATTGAATAGAATTCTTTATTGGCCAAATGTGGTTGGACACACAAGGAATTTTTCTCCAGTTGCATAAGCTCTTGGTGTACATACAAACAAAATCATGATCATAATCAACATAAAAATACATTCATCATAAATCATAAGATACAACACTTAGTGATAATCATAGGATACTAAATAAGCAAACAACATAAATCATACTATGATACTAAATAAAACAATTAATATAAATCGTAAGATACAAGCAACAAAAATATACAAAAAAAAAGAAGATAAGGAGATTGCCTTCAGAAATCATGAGTGCTCCATCACTGGAGGTTTTTAAGAAGAGACTAAACAGTCACTTGTCTGAAAGGGTATAGATTCTCCTGCTTGAGCAGGGGCTAGACTAGAAGACGTCCAACATCCCTTCCAGCTCTATTCTATTCTATTCTATTCTATTCTATTCTATTCTATTCTATTCTATTCTATTCTATTCTATTCTATTCCACATTCCACATTCCATTCCATTTTCTATTCTATTCCATTCCATTCCATTCCATTTAATTCCATTCCACTCCATATCTATTCTATTCTATTCTATTCTATTCTATTCTATTCTATTCTATTCTATTCTATTCTATTCTATTCTATTCTATTCCACATTCCACATTCCACATTCCACATTCCATTCCATTTTCTATTTTATTCCATTCCATTCCATTCCATTTAATTCCATTCTACTCCATGTTCTATTCTATTCTATTCTATTCTATTCTATTCTATTCATTGTTTAGGGTTAGGGTTAGGGTTAGTTGTTTAGCAGAGTGATGGCATGGAGGAAATTATGTCTAGTTGTTCTGGTGTGCACTACCCTATAGTATTGTCTTGAAGGAAGAATTTGAAATAGTTTATGTCCAGGATTTGAGGGGTCTGTAAAATATTTTCAAAGTCCTCTTTCTTGCTCGTGCAGTATAGAGATCCTCAGTGGAAGGCAAGCTGGTAGCAATTGTTTTTTCTGCAGTCCTAACTATCCGTTGAAGTCTGTGTCTGTCTTGTTTGGTTGCAGTGCCAAACCAGACAGTTACAGAGGTGCAAATGACAAAGTCAATAATTCCTTTGTGGAACTGCATCAGCAGCTATTTGGACAGTCTGAGCTTTCTGAGTTGGCGCAGGACAAACATTCTTTGTTGTGCCTTTTTGATGACATTTTTGATCTTAGGTGTCCATTTTAAATCTTGAGATATTATAGAACCTAGAACTTTGAAGATTTCTACTGTTGGTACTGTATTGTCTAGCATTGTAAGAGATGGTAGAATAGGAGGGTTTCTCCTAAAATCTACTATCATACAGTTTTTAATGTGTTCCGTTCAACCTCACATCTGTATGCAGGTTTGTCGTTGTCTTGAATGAGCTCAATTACAATTGTATTATCTGCAAACCTCAGTACTTTAACAGAGGGATCCTTTGAGATGCAGTCGTTGGTATAGAGAGAGAAGTGGTGAGAGCAATGCCAAGCATCCTAATTTTAATCACATGACCATGGGGATGCTGCAACGGTTGTAAGTGTGAAAAACGGTCATAGGTCATTTTTTCCAGAGATGTTGTAACTTCAAACAGTCATTAAATGAACTGTTGTAAATTAAGGACTGTCTATAAAGTAAGGGTTCATCCAAGTCCCGTGAACTAACACCTTTGCATTGCAAGGATGTGCTAGTTATTCATTCTGAATAAGCCCCTCTGCTTTGAAGCTAGGATGTCCTAGACCAGGGGTAGGCAACCTTGACTCTTTTATGACTCGTGGACTTCAACTCCCAGAATTCCTGAGCAGCCATGCTGAGGAGAAATGGAGAGGTTGCCATGCTGAGCCATGCTGGCTCAGGAATTCTGGGAGTTGAAGTCCACGAGTCATAAAAGAGCCAAGGTGGCCTACCCCTGGCCTAGAAGGTATAAATATAACACTACAAAGAACAAAAATGTACTTCTTCCTACTCTCCCTCTCCCCCCTTTTTTAAGTTCCTAATTTTAGAAGTGCTTTAATTGCATCTGCATAGTAAGAATAAATGTACCACTCTTGATCCCAATGGCTGACAGTGATCTTTTGCCATAGGCCAAGGCACCCTAAAATAGGTTTTTAATTTCCCTTATGGGAGGGACTAAGAGGGGTTCAGTGGAACAGAGCTTGGGCTAGAATTTGGGCAGAGTAAGAACCATACTACAGGCAATCCTTGACTTATGACCACAACTGAACCCAAAATTTATGTTGTTAAGTGAGACATTGGCTAAGTGATTTTTGTCCCATTTTACAACCTTTCTTGCTACAGTTGTTAAGTGAATCACTGCAGTTGATAAATTAGTAACACGGTTGTTAAGTGAATCTGGCTTCCCCATTGACTTTGCTTGTCAGAAGGTTGCAAAAAGTGATCACGTGACCCCGGGACAATGCAATTATCATAAGAATGAAGCAGTTGCCAAGCATCTGAATGTTTATTACATTATCATGGGGATGCTGCAAGGGTCGTAACTGTGAAAAATGGTCATAAATCACATTTTTCAATGCTGTTGTAACTTTGAACGGTCATGAAATGAACTGTTGTAAGTCAAGGAGTACCTGTGTGGTACTTTTTCTCCTGTGAAAAGTGGAATGGAGGTCTGGCATAGGTGTGCATTATTTGCTTACATAGAGTAGGAAAGCATCTAATATATTTTCTTTCAGTGTCTATCTCAAAAGATTTATTAACTTCAGATTTGTGACATTATTTGAAACTTGCCTTTTAACTCTGCTCATTAGCCTAAAAGTTTTCAAAATAAATTGCATACAGTACAACCATCCAGTTCATCCTTCAAAAGCTTTGTCTCATTAGACAGTTTGATGCTTAGGTAGTTTAATCTCTTTTATAGCTTCAGAAGTTTCCTTTATTGCCATAGGTCTGTTCATAATCTCTAGACCTCTGTACAGGTAGCCTTGACCTTACAATTATGGTTGTAAGTTATGCTGGTCGTTAAGTGGGTCATTATGTGACCATGCCTGATCTTTTTTGCAGCGCCATTAAGGCCACATCTTTGCTGGGAAGTGGGTGCTGTGATGGCCTGACAAAAGTGCAAGCTGGGTCTGCAGGAGGCCTCTCGGTGGGGTGTCTATGACAATTCTCCACAGCCAACTCACCACAGCCTCTCACCCAAACATAACAACAGAATGAGGAGAAAATTCAAGTTAATACTTCTTAATATTTTGTTGCATTTCAGGTGCTGAACCTGTTTCTTGCCTTACTGTTGAGCTCATTTAGTGCTGACAATCTTTCTGCGCCAGACGAAGATGGGGAGATGAACAACCTGCAGCTGGCCTTTGCCCGCATCAACAAGGGGCTGAAGTACCTCAAGCGTGCCATGTGGAATTTCTGCTGTAGGGTCCTTCGACAACCAAAGGCGACTGCTGAAAAGAAAGCCATGATGAAGCTCGTGACTCACAATCAGCCGGTCATGCACAACTGTGTCAATAATCACATGGCTAATGAGTTTGTCAAAGAGGAGCAGAACCAGAAGGAGAACCACACCAGCAATGCCAGAGGTGCCACCAACAAAGTGGCTGATGACCACAATAATGACTTTATGACCAACCCAGACATGTCCATTTGTGTCCCTATTGCCATGGGCGAGTCAGACATTGAAGATGATGAGCAAAGCACATTCACGGAAACAGACCAGGTAAGTTTCTCCTTAAACAAATCATGGATGTGGTCAATGCAGTTTTAGGGAAACTATGAGAAAGAGGTGCAAACTGCGTAACAACCTTCTCCAAACACAGTTGGGAATCGAAACCGTCGTAGTCCCAACACTCCTGGTGTGTATAAAGAGTTTGAAAAGGGCTGTTCATACATGGTAGTATGGGGTAGAGATATTTTTCTATCTGTTGGGTTTGCTGAGCAGGTGCAGGCAGCGGATGTGGCTCTGGAGAAGTAGATAATAGCAAGCCCAGAATTCATATAGGATCTCAGCTTGTGGGAAAATTGTGCCACACTCATTGCCTGTGTGACTAAGTGGCACCCATTTTGCATACTCAAGACCCTGGAGAGGTGACGATATTAGAACCATCCAAAATCAAGGCACAAACAATATCATTGATGCTTTAATTGTTCCGGATATTTGTAGATGTAAATGCCAAAATTGGAACATCCTTCTGTGATAAACTCCTCTTTTATATATTACAAGCTTTTCCCTTTATAAGCGTAGCAATGGTTGCCATGGTGTTCTCCAAGGACACAACTATGCAACTAGATTAATTTAGCAGTTAGTTAGTTCCTCTCTCCAAGGAATCCTGAGAATTGTGGTTCACTGTGAAAATTCGGGATCACAAACAGAATTCTCAGTACCAGTATGAAAATTGTAGGGTCCTTGATTGGAACTCATGAAAGTTAAGAAGATATAGTGGTCCAGATACAATCTGACAAAACAGGGTTTTTTTATTGCCTTGTGTTTGTCTTTGAGGCCTTTCCAAGTAGAAATGGACTTTAATTCATCATTCGATGTTGTGGTTTTTTGGGAGGGAGCTATGTGTTGGATGCTGATAGTTTGTGAATGGTTTATGCAAGTTGTAAAACACAAGAAAGCTTCTGGGTATCAAATCTGAAAGATTTTTTGGTTTGCGTTGTTGAAAATTAACCACTGTGAAATACTCACTGATGACTGAAATGTTGCTTGGGGATGATATGCAGGCAGTAGTTGTAGCTGATTCAGGAAGTATAAATTCAGAAAAACAAAGGAATGTGTGCTTTGGATACCCTGAGAAATAGTGGACAGGGACTTGCACAACAAAATAGGATTATAATATGCATAGTCTCTCTCTCTCTCTCTCTCTCTCTCTCTTTCTCTCTCTCTCTCTCTCTCTCTCTCTCTCTCTCTCTCTCTCTCTTTATCTCTCTCTCTCTCTTTATCTCTATCTCTCCCCCCTCTTCATCATTGAGATAATTAGACACACATGATACAAATGAAAAAAGAGAGAGAATTCTTGCGATTTTGGATTTTGGAGAATTCCTGATTATTTTGAAAAGTCAGAGCATTGTGAAAAATGAAGGCAGAGTCCTTCCTAATGGTCCCGAAGCCTGAACAAATGTCCAATATAATTACCTCCTCTAGAACCTTGCTTATAGACAAGGGTTTGTATCTTGTCTTAAAAGCAAGATAGCTAAGCAAATCTTTAAGCTCTCTTTTTAGTTCTCTCGATTGTACTTCCATTTGAATTCTTTCTTTCTTCTTCCCTTGTCTGATAAATCACTGAGGGTTTGAAGATTCATACAATAATGCTATCCTCATACCTT
Source organism: Crotalus tigris (assembly GCF_016545835.1). Lineage (NCBI taxonomy): Eukaryota > Metazoa > Chordata > Lepidosauria > Squamata > Viperidae > Crotalus > Crotalus tigris. The sequence goes on along the minus strand of NW_024100470.1, from coordinate 37,614 downwards.
TCTCAATATCTCTGCAACATAATAAGTGAAGTATAATCTCTAATCTCATCAAATATTTCTATTTCCATATCTAATTCCTTCATCCTTCCCCCAGTCTCCTAAGCTTGCTTTCGAAATGCTTATTTGCCTTATAGTTTATTAGCCCCAAACTCTATACCAGTGGTGGCGAACCTATGGCACGGGTGCCAGAGGCGGCAGTCAGAGCCCTCTCTGTGGGCATGCGCACCATCGCCCCAATCCTGGGCCTTCAGCTGGGTTTTGTAAAACTTTTTCGCTTTAGGCCTCCGCCACCATGTACAAAAAAAAAAGGTTCAATCAGTCAATTTCAACTTCTTGCGGGGAAAAAAAAGGTCTTGCAAAGTTGGAATTGATTGATTGAACTTTTTAGTCCCACCCAGTTTGCTGTTACCACTGCAGCCACGCCCACCCAATGGGCCACACCTAGCCAATTGGCCACACCCACCCAACACCCGATGATGCATAAGTGGGTTTTGTGTTGCAGTTTGGGCACTCGGTCTCTAAAAGGTTCGCCATCACTGTTCTATACAGAGAGACCTACTGGACAATCACTTAAATATGAGCCAGCCGTGTACTGCAGCTGCCAAAAAAGCCAACACAGTGCTGGGCTGCATTAACAGAGGGATAGAATCAAGATCATGTGAAGTGTTAATATCACTTTGCAAAGCCTTGGTAAGGCCACACTTGGAATACTTCATCTGGTTTTGGTCACCATGATGTAAAAAAGATGCTGAGACTCTAGAAAGAGTACAGAGAAGAGCAACAAAGAGAATTACGGGACTGGAGGCTAAAGCATATAAGGAAAGGCTTCTGGAATTGGGTATGTCTAGTTTAATGAAGAGAAGATGAGGGGGGACATGATAGCAGTGTTCCAATATCTCAGGGGCTGCCACAAAGAAGAGGGAGTCAAGCTATTTTCCAAAGCGCCTGAAGGCAGGACGAGAAGCAACGGGTGGAAACTAAGCAAGGAGAGAAGCAACCTAGAACTAAGGAGAAACTTCCTGACAGTTAGAACAATTAACCTGTGGAACAACCTGCCTCCAGAAGTGGTGAATGCTCCAACACTGGAAGTTTTTAAGAAGAGATTGGACAGCCAGCGGGTTGGACTAGAATCGATGACCTCCAAGTTCCCTTCCAACTTTATTATTATTATTCAGTGCTTTTTTTCTAAAAAAAAAAAAAAAAAAGGTGCCGGAATTCACACACGTCATACAACCCTCCTTGCCTACCCTACAAGGTTCCATTCTGGGCGTTCTATGAGAAAAAAAGCCCTGGTATTATTATAAAATAATTCTCACTGGGAAAGAAAATTTATGTCAATATTAAAAAATATAGTAGTCTTAATAGAAATAGCACTTAGCCTTATATACCGCCCCATAGTGCTTTACAGCATTCTCTGGGCAGTTTACAATGTCAGCATATTGTCCTCAGATTTTGTCCCCAACAATCTGGGTCCTCATTTTATTGACGTCAGAAATATGGAAGACTAAGTCAGCCTGGCAGTCGGCAGAATTAGCCTGCAATACTGCATTCTAATCACTGCATCACTGCATCATCAGTGCTTAAAAAGATAATGTGTATATTAACAATAAGAAATGTTTTTAAATAGTTGTGTTTTGGAGTTTGTTCCATAAGAGGGATCTAAGAATGAATTTGAAAGCTGCTCTGAAGTCCATCAAAGCTACACATAGTTGTATAGTAGACTGTACTGCAAGTACAATTGTTTCCTAGGTGTTCATTCTAGGGTGATGATTAAACTCTGGTGATGATTAAAAAAAATGTCAAGACGGTGATTATAACTGCTTCTTCAAAGCCTTACTCTTTTTTTTCTTTTATACATGACAACAGTTGTCACCACCTTTAGTTTTTAGGCCCACACTTGGAATATTGCATCCAGTTTTGGTCTCCAGGACATAAAAAACATGTTGAAATTCATTATAAAAAAGATGTTGAGACTCTGGAAAGAATGGAGAGAACAACAGCAAGGATGATTAGGGGACTGGAGACAAAAACATATAACGAATGGTTCCTGGAACTGGGTATGTCTAGTTTAATGAAGAGAAGGACTAGGGTGACATGATAGCTATGTTCCAATCTAAGGGTATGCCACAAAGTAGAGGGAGTCAAGCTATTTTCCAAAGCACCTGAAGGCAGGACAAGAAGCAACAGATGGAAACTAATCAAGGAGAGAAGCAACCTAGAAATAAGGAGAAATCTCCTGAAGTGAGAACAATCAAGCAGTGGAACAGCTGGCCTCCAGAAGTTGTGGGTGCTCCAACACTGGAGGTTTTTAAGAAGAGATTGGACACCTATTTGTTGGAATGGTATAGGGTCTCCTGCTTGAGCAGGGGGTTGGACTAGATGACCTCCAAGGTCCCTTCCAACTCTGTTATTCTGTTTTTGACCCTCACTTTAACATGCCACTGCAACAGGCAGTTATCCATTGTAGATTCCCTTAAACGTTACAGCAGTTTTCTAAGATAATCTCCTATCCTAGCTGTTGTGTCCTGAGCCTGCAAAAGCAGGCTCGGGACGTTGCAAGGTCCCGGGCTGTTGCAAGCTGCCTGGGACCAGACTGAGTGGCGCCAGCCTGCGCGCATGTGCAAGGCGCGGAAGCGCGCCAATTTGTTACCTTTTTGCCTGGGGATTCTATTAAAGGAGGTAGAGAGGCCTGCGAGCCTCTGAGTTGTATCGAAGAGAGCTGAGGAGAATAAAAGCTGTTAGAACCATCAGAATGTGTGCTCTTCTTTCGCCCTTGACTCGAGGACTCAACACTAGTCAATCGCAAGATTTCTAGCACAGTTTTACAAACTGTAAAATGAACATACCTGTGTTTGTGGGGTCTTTGCTGCTCTTTTCACTCTAAAGGTAGCTCACTCCATCAGTGATGGTGGGAATAATGTTGGTGGTTCCTTGATTAGGTTGTTGTTTACTTTTTGATTGTTGGTCTAGTGTTAGTCTTGGCGTTAATCCAGGAAGAAAACAATACTCCCACTAACACCGACAGAGCAAACCACTTATGTATAAACTGAATTTCACTCCTTCCTAGCACTGCTGATATTACCTAGTTGGGTATAAAATGTCTGAAAGAAAGCAACCAAGCTCAGACAACACCAGGGATGCCACAGTTCACTATTCTCTTCATTGATACCTGTTTTTTTTATTGTGCATCTGACAATTTTCCCTAATCTCACAGACATTTCATCTTATCTTGATCTTTTCCTTGGCTTCCCTTTATGTAAAAAAAAAAACCTTGACTGCAAAAAATATAACTATGACACTTCTAATAAACCCTTCTGATAAAGAATTACTATCCTCTTTGAAATATTCACTACTGTTGCTTTTTTGGCAGGGTCATTACAAGCCTTGCAAGAGCTCTTCTTCTTCTTCTTCTTCTTCTTCTTCTTCTTCTTCTTCTTCTTCTTCTTCTTCTTCTTCTTCTTCTTCTTCTTCTTCTTCTTCTTCTTCTTCTTCTTCTTCTTCTTCTTCTTCTTCTTCTTTCTTCTCCTCCCTTTTTCCATTCTTTTTCCCCTTCTCCCCCTCCCCCTCCTCCTCCTCCTCCCCCTCCTCCTCCTCCTCCTCCTCTTCTTCTTCTTCTTCTTCTTCTTCTTCTTCTTCTTCTTCTTCTTCTTCTTCTTCTTCTTCTTCTTCTTCTTCCTCTTCTCCTTCTTCTTCTTCTCCTTCTTCTTCTTCTTCCATATCTGTTATTGGACATTGGCAATCATGTTGGCGATCCTGCTTTTATCAGCAGCCGCACAAAAAAGTGCTGCTGAGTTTTGTCCAAACCAGTCCCTTAGATTTTGAAGCCATGATGTTCTTCTTCTGCCTGGGCCTTGTTTGCCTTCCATCTTTCCCTGGAGGATTACATGGAGTATGCCATACTTTTCTGGGTGTCGCATCACATGTCCGAAATATTCTAATTTTCGTTTTTTAATTGTTTTGATGATTTCCCTTGGCTTTCCCAGGCAGCTTATCACCTTATCACAAGAGATCTTGCAAAGGCAAATGCAATAGTTTAAAAAATTCTGCCTCTGTTGTTTTGCTGCTTGGGCGGAATTTACGAATTGGTCCAAGAGCTGAATTGCATTTTAACTATCAAGAATCCTTTTAATTGCTCTTTTATTTCACTTCTTTTGTAGTTGATTCTAGGAATTAGAACACCTTTAGGAAAGCTTTTGTTCTGAGTCATCGTTGGCCTCACGTTGTTGCACATTGATTGCTAACACAATATCATCTCTGTGTTAATTAATACTCCTTTTCCTAACCTTTACCCATGGATTTTGTTGGTGTTTCTGCATCAGACACATAAAAGCATTCTAATAGCTTGATTGCTCTTAGTTGGGCTACTTTGTTATATTTGTATAGTTTCATTTGCATATTTACTTATGTTGAGATCTTGGCAGCCAGAGAAAAAAGGCACCAAGCCATCACAGAAACAAAGAGAAGTATTATCCCAATTGATTGGAAACTGAGTTTATTTCTTTGTTTATTACTTGTATTTATTGTATTACAGTGGTTCTCAACCTTTTTAATGCCGCGACCCCCAACCGGTCGTAAGTCGAGGACGACTCAACTGGTGCAGCACTGTTTGCAGAATGGGACTTTTGGTGGGCTCAGCAGGGCAGAGACACCCTGGACAATTCCTATTGGCTTTTGAAAGCCAATAAAATTAGACTCTATTCAAGAGAGTCTATTCTATTGGCTTTCAAAAGCCAATAGAATAAAAGGGAGTAGCACAGCAAAGGAAAAGGGGGGAAAAATGGCAGACTGCATTGTTTGGTGATCCCCGTGAAATGGTCGTTCGACCCCAAATGGGGTCCCGACCCACAGGTTGAGAACCACTGATCTAGTAGTTTGAAGGTTTTTAGAGTGGTTGACAATACAATACTCTACAAATGCATAAAGCAAAAAAAAAAAAAAAAGATCCTGTAAAAGCAATACCAGCCTTTTCTTGGCTAAAAGGAAAATATAACATCACATCAAAAGAAAAGACTCTGGGTTTAAAAATAAAGATTTTTACATGTCACCGGTAAGGAGAGCTAAGAAAGCACCATTTCCCTTGGGAGAGCATGGTAAAATAGAATTGCCAGCCATCTCCCTTTAGAAGGCAACAAAAATAAAAAAGGACTTTCCCTAAGATGATCCTCATGTCCACATGGATTAGCAGAAGGAAATACTTTACGTACCTCAAATATTTGCCAGCAAGAACCAAATTTTGAATGTGAGTCCCAAAGAAAGGGACGGCCAGTGCATCTATTTCAAACTGGTACAATATGTTTTAGATGTCCCAAAGGTGCTTTTTCAAAAGGCAACTGGACTTTTATTTTCCTTGAAGAAGTTTCACTTCTCCAAGATCAAGAAGCTTCTTCTGTTCTTGCTTGCCTTGATAAACAATGAGAACTGAAGAAGCTTCTTGGAGAAGTGAAATGACTTCAAGGAAAGAAGCGAAGCCCAGCTGTCTTTTGAAAAAGCTCCTTTGGGACAACCAGGATCTGGATGACTGAGAATTTCCATAGACATATGTTTCAGATGGTTAAGATGTTAAAAGTTGCATTTTGTAGTAATTAAAGGCAACAAGGCAACCTGTAATGTTGTAGTACTCCAAGTAGAATATTATTAAATCATAGATTAATCATAGATTAATGTAGGCAGTTGTATCTTCTGTCTGCAAGAAGATACAACTGGACAACCAGCAAGCATCAGTGAGATGGGCTTTAGATCATAGAAGTGATATGGTCCTTTTGAGATAAGACAAAAATCTAGTAAGACCTTGATGTTATAAACTCACTAATGGACATGCAGCCCCATCTAGAATGGCTGACCTCTTCCTCTGTTAAGCAACGTGCCATTAATAACCCAGAGTATTAATTTATTGATTTTCATCCATCCCAGGATAGTAACTGGAAATCCAGAGTCAGAATTACTGTGGGATAAGAATTAGGAAACAATGCTAGGAGTATCCAAATTGAACCAATACAGGTAGTCCTTGACTTACGACCACAGCTGAGCCCAAAATTTCCATTGCTAAGCAAGACAGTTGCTAAATTTTGTGACCTTTCTTGCCATAGTTGTTAAGTGAATCACTGTAATTGTTAAGTGAAATGTGGTCATTAAGCAAATCTGGCTTCCCCACTGACTTTACTTGTCAGAAGGTCGCAAAAGATGGTCACGTGATCCCGGGACACGGCAACCGCCATAAATACAAGCCATCTGATTTTTGATCACATGACTCGGGATGCTGCAAAAGTCATAGGTGTAAAAAGTAATCATAAGTCACTTTTTTCAGTGCCATTGTAACTTTCTGTGTCACTAAACAAACTGTTATTAGTTGGGGACTAATTTTGTCTTAGAACTATTCCTGAAATGAGACACAATGCTTAAGCCAAAGGGGGCTCATCAGCCAAGAAACTTTACTACTCTTTTCAATGTAGTATATGCCCCAAACTACATCCCGGTTGTTAGATACTCCAAATTATAGCAGACTATGAGTTATCCATATGGAAACAAATGCCCGAGATCTTCAAGCAGCTATCATTGGATTATTTATAGGCTTGAATGAATTATGACTTCAAGAATGTTAACGTAGGACTGCTAGCCAAACATGATTCCCATAATGTTCATAGTGAACTCTCGGAATGCCAGCGCACACAATTATTCCAGCATGACAGACTGTGACTGGTATGTGCTTCACAATCCGTTAGGTTGAGCTGAAATTGGGACGAGCTTATTCATGAGTACGCTAGCTGTCATAGCATTTCAGTTGTCCATTTCAGAGCAGAGAATACTTTCCATGGGGCAAAAACCAACATAGCTCCCTATATTAATAATCTGATCCAGCAGATCAGGCCTCCTGCAGATCCCGACAGCCAAAGAGTGTTGAGAGGATGGGCCTTTTCTGCTGTAGTCCCTGCTGGAGGGATCAATCCTGCTTGCTTTTTACAAGGTTTTAAAAACTTGGCTGTGTGTACCAGAATGTGATAAGAGCTCCGTTTCTTGGCTTTACTGTTATCTGGTTAATTGTCTCAGCTGTTGTTTATATTTATTTTGGGGGATATTTTTCCTATTTTAATTTTAATCCTTTCAAATGTTTCCAAATTTTAGAATTGTAAGCTGCCCACATCACTTGGTTGAGTTGGGTGGCTACAGAAATGGAATGGATGGATGGATGGATGGATGGATGGATGGATGGATGTTCTCAGCTCTCTCAGCATACTAGGTTAAACATACTGGCAAGCAATGTTATTATATGGTGAATTGTTGGGCTTGTAGAAAATGTGCCTCTTTTTTCTGGTCTTTATGTCATCTGTACCTGAATTTATTTCACTATTCTAATTTACATCAGCAACAACACCTCTTTATGGATCTCTTAGAGAAAGTGGCCCAGAATTCTGGTTTTTCCTTCTGATTAATAACCACTAAGAACAAGTCATTAAGAAACATGGAATAATGTACTATATCTACCTCATTTCTCAGTGAACAGCAACAAATTGTACTTGGAGATCAAATCAATAGACAGCTGTAGTGTGATAGCCAAATTATGAAGAATAATCAAGAAGATGTCTTTATTTTAAAGTATTTCTTAGTTTTTGGCCTTTCAGCTTTCTGTCTAGTAATCCTATTTTGAGAGGCAGTTAACTTCTTTGGGCTTATGTATCTAGAAGAGTGAAGGAATATTTTGGGAGCTCTCACAAAATGGCTGGCTGGGGCAAGGGGTTTGTCCAATGATAAAGTAATTCCCATCCTGGAGGTGTCTAGTCTTATAAAACATCCCCTACCAGAGGGCAAATTGGTGAAGTGTTTTAGAAAGCTATCTAATACTAAAATATATTATTTATCCATGTATCCATTTTTAAAATATTTTTTACAGGGAAATGTGTATACTTCCAGACAAAGCAGTGGGCACTATATTATTAGGAATTTTATTTTTTCATTAGATTTAATCTATAAAGTGGCCCCTTTTTCTATTAAAAACCTATTGAAAATAAGGAAGCGGTTACTGGCACTGCTCTGATAAGGCTATGTGCCAAATCAAATTTGTTTGTAATGACTACAAGCCAATTTGGAGTGAGGACAAAAACCTTTCTTCTGAATTGGCTTAACGAAGTTGGCCTATAGTTAAATTTTGTTGGCTGCATAATATAACAATGTTTATTACTGAGTTACTAATTGGCTGGGCTGTGATCACGCCAGAAAGTAGACATTTCAGAAGAATAGAAGAATAACGGAATAAGAGAACAACAGAGTTGGAAGGGACCTTGGAGATCTTCTAGCTCAGAGGTTCTCAACCTGTGGGTCAGGACCCCATTTGGGGTCGAACGACCATTTCACGGGGGTCGCCAAACAACGCAGTCCGCCATTTTTTCCCCCTTTTCCTTAGCTGTGCTACTCCCTTTTATTCTATTGGCTTTTGAAAGCCAATAGAATAGACTCTCTTGAATAGAGTCTAATTCTATTGGCTTTCAAAAGCCAATAGGAATTGTCCAGGCTGTCTCTGCCCTGCTGAGCTCGCCAAAAGTCCCATTCTGCAAACGGTGCTGCACCAGTTGAGTAGTCCTCGACTTACGACCGGTTGAGTAGTCCTTGACTTACGACCAGTTGGAGGTCACGGCATTAAAAAGGTTGAGAACCACTGTTCTAGTCCAACCCCTGCTTAGGCAGGAGACCCTATACCATTCCAGACAAGTGGCTGTCCAGTCTCTTCTTAAAAACCTCCAGTGATGGAGCACCCACAATTTCTGGAGGCAGGTTGTTCCACTGGTTTATTGTTCTCACTGTCAGGAAATTTCTCCTTAGTTCTAAGTTGAATCTCTCCTTAATTAGTTTCCATCCATTGTTTCTTGTCCTGCCTTCAGGCGCTTTGGAGAATAGCTTGACTCCATGTTCTTTGTGGCAGCCCCTTAGACATTGGAACACTGCTATCATATCACCCCTGCTCCTTCTTTTCATTAAACTAGACATACCCCATTCCTACAACCTTTGTATGTTTTAGTCTCCAGGCCCCTAATAATCTTTGTTGCTCTTCTCTGCACTCTTTCCAAAGTCTCGACATCTTTTTTATAATGAGGTGACCAAAATTAGATGCAGTATTCCAGGTATAGTCTTACTAAGGCTTTATAAAGCAGTATTAGTATACATGATCTTGATTCTATCCCTCTGTTAATGCAACCTAGGACTGAATTATCATGTAATACACAAAGTAGGGTATATTACATTTTTAATTTTTCCAGTCACTCTTGTTTAAAGTTTTTGTTCAGCGTGTAGTTCCATTTTCTGATCTTTGAATAACTTTTTCAATAGGTAATACTGGATGAACTCAATAATAAAATAATTAAAATTTTGTGCTAAGAAACTACAATTTGCTGTCAGTGTAGTTATGTAAGTTGTCCTCTTTTACATAACTTTTCTCACTTTTATTCCACAATGGTATTTGAAGCAACTATGGCTTCCCTTCTTTATCAGCTCCAACCCATAAATCTTATTCAGTCATCCTTTTGCAATTTCAGCAACAAAAGGATTAGAAACCTTATTGACAATGAAACTCTGAATTTAGCTAATGAAAGGTGAAAGACTGGAACAGAACTACGCACCCAATCTCTGTCGTATGCATTTGGCAGTTTTGTGTGGATTCACCTAATCTAAGTGGACCTGTCCACAGAGGAGTGACCTAATAACTGTTCTTTATGCTCTGCAATTGTGTGGTTTGTAAGGTTAGCAGGCACAGTTCCCCCCCCCCCCTTGACATACTTATCCAACCAAAGCAACTATTTGCAATTACGACAGTGATAAAAAAATAGCTTTGCAATCAGTCCTCACATTTATGACCCTTGTAGGTCTGTAGAGCAAAAAAAATGCTGTAATACGATCATAAGCACAGTTCTGCTTTCACTTCATACTGGCAGTCCTCGACTTACACCATTCGTTTAGTGACCATTCAGTACTGAAAAAAATGACTAATGATTATTTTTCACACGACCATTGCACCATTCTCACGGTCATGTGATCAACCGGTTGGCATTTATGACAATCGCAGTGTCCCGGGGTCACGTGATCAACTTTTGCAATCTTCTGACAAGCAAACTCAATGGAGAAGCCAGATTCACTTAACAACCATGTTATTAACTTAACTTACAGTATGCAGTGTTTCAGTTAACTGTGGCAAGAAAAGTTGTAAAATGTGGCAAAGCTCATTTATAATTGCTTAACAACAGAAATTTTGGGTTCAACTGTGGCCACAAGGGGAGAATTACCTGTAACGAATTTGCTTAACTGAGTTCCTGCTCTCAACTGTGGCTGCTAAACACGAACCACCTGTAAATGTTGTGTCCACTAAGGTGCCTCCTCCCCCCCTCCCCCGATTATTTTTATTTTCTTGAAAATTGCTAGAACAAAATTTCATAAATATATGACTTCATATTTAGGAAGGACTTTTAGGAGAAGATCAAAAACATTTGACTTGTAGTGTAAAGGATGTGAGATCAGTTGTTCATCTCTCCACATTGGGCTGAAAGAGCCTATCCTTCACAATAAACAAAATCCAGTTTTGGTTGCCACAGTGTAAAAACGATGTTGAGACTCTAAAAAAGAGTGCAAAGAAGAGTAACAAAGATGATCAGGGGACCGGAGACTAAAACATATAAAGAACTGTAGGTGGAATTGGGTGTGTCTAGTTTAACAAAGAGAAGGACAAGGGGTGATATGATAGCAGTATTCCAATATCTCAGGGGCTGCCACAAAGAAGAGGGAGTCAAGCTATTTTCCAAGGCGCCTGAAAGCAGGACAAGAAGCAACGGATGGAAACTCATCAAGGAGAGAAGCAACCTAGAACAAAGGAGAAACTTCCTGACAGTGAGAACAATTAATCAATGGAACACTTTCCCTCCAACACTGGAAGTTTTTAAGAGATTGGACAACCATTTCTCCGAGGAAGGGGTTGGAATAGAAGACTTCCAAGGCCCCTTCCAACTTTTATTCTGTTATTCTATTAAAATGCAGTAAACCAACTCTTTCAGTCAGTGTAAGGACCCTCCTGTGCAATGCTTAGCTTGATTTTTAATTATCTTTGTAATACAGCAGGAATTTCAACTCCTGGTTTAGTGCACACTTGCAAGCAAATAATTAATAATCCTGGATTCCAGAATAGGTGCAGCAATGTGCTAAATTGGAAACTAAACTTATGGGGAAGACGTAGAGAGCTTCCAGAAGCTAGATCTGAAAATGAAAAAGAGGGTTGTGTAGATTACTATAACAGACACTTTCGATTTAAACTTGATTTTTAGGGACAGCACCCATGCAGTACTTTGGGCAGTGTTTTAAAGATGGATTAGTATTTACTGCCTTTTTCTGAGATGCCTTTTCAATTTCCCTGTCAAATAAACAGCCCTGGAATGTCCAGTAGGCCCCAATGAAGTACAGATCAAAACTGAGTCTGCTTAATTTCTGACATCAGCTGAAGTCTGCTAGTTGTTCACCTGCTGAGGCAGAATCAATAATGGAATATTCTAGATGTTCTTGAGACATTTTCCTTCTACATGGGTCCACCAGGTTTATAAAACAATAGGATAACAGAATTGGAAGGGACCTTGGAGGTCTTCTATTCCAACCCTCCCCCCACTCAAGCAGGAGGCCTTATATACCATTCCAGACAAATGGCTGTCCAGTCTCTTCCTAAAAACGTCCAATGATGGAGCATCCACAACTTTTGGAGGCAAGTTGTTCCACTGGTTTATTATTCTCACTGTCAGAAAATTTCTCCTTAGTTCTTGGCTGGTTCTCTCCTTGATTAGTTTCCATCTGTTACTTCTTGTCCTGCCCTCTTTTTTGTGGCAATTCCTCAAATATTGGAAGACTGCTAACATGTCATTCCTAGTCCTTCTCTTTGTTAGACTAGACATTCCCGGCTCCTGCATATACTTTACACTCCAGCCCCCTAATCATTTTTGTTGCTCTTCTCTGCATTCTTTCTAGAGTCTCAACATCCGTTTTATATCATGGTGACCAAAACTGGATGCGGTATCGTAGGTGCAGAGTCTTCAGTGCAATATAAAGTGGCATAACACCTTATATGATATTGATACTAAACCTCTATTGATACAGACCGGTACTCCTAGATCTCTCTCACAGTTATGCTATTGAGCAGGGTGGCGAACCTATGGCACGGATGCCACAGATGGCATGCAGAGCCCTCTCTGTGGGCATGTACACCCTCGCCCCAGTCCTAGGCCTTCAGCTGGGTTTTATAAAACCTTTTCGCTTTAGGCCTCCACCACCGTGTGCAAAAAAAAAAGAAAAAGGTTCAATCAATCAATCAATTTCAACTTCTTGCGGGGGGGAAAAAAAAGATCTGGCAAAGTTGGAACTGATTGATTGAACTTTATAGTCCCACCCAGTCTGCCATTACCATCACAGCCACGCCCACCCAATGGGCCACACCTATCCAATAGGCCACGCCCACCTGGTACTCGACAATACATAAGTGGGTTTTGGGTGCAGTTTGGGCACTCGGTCTCTAAAAGGTTCGCCATCACTGACCTATTCTATACCTGTGCATTTGGTTTTTCTTGCCCAATCTTTAAATAGTAAGACTTTCTATATATTCTTTTCTTAAGGCTGTTATCTTATACATAACTACACAAGAGAAGAGTCTCACTTAAAACTATGGTGATGGGTTCTGAATGATCATGCATAGTATTGCACTGCACCAAACAGGAGATTGTATCTTTTTTTTTGTCTATACAACATAACCTTTACCAATAAATGAGAATATTTGTAGCTCAGTGTTGAACTATGGAGTCGTTGGTGCTCTCTGACCCTTGTTGTTTCCTTGCAATGTTTCATTATCCAATAGTGCATTGATGATGTTGCCTAGCTGGGTAATGAAACATCTGCAAGAAAACAACCAAGCTCAGAGAGCACAATGATTCCACAATACATTCTTTTATTGTTCTACATTTTTCCAATATCTTCTTTCCTGGACTGGTAAATTCATTGCTTTCATAAGATTTTAGAGATTTAATTAAAATGTTATTCTTGTATTGTTTTTCAATGGCAGAATGACATATAAGCAACTAACGGACATTCTGAAATGTTAAAAATAAATATAATGAAAGAATTTGCAGATTTTAAACACGTACATGCACATTTGTGCACATGCAGTTTGTATTATGACTGCTTTTAATTGCCTTTAAAATAATAACCCTGTCTCTATATGATTCTATTTTGCTAATTGCAGGAATTGGATATGACTAGTCTAGTGAAAAGAAGGATTAGGGGCTGCCACAAAGGAGAGTATTCTCCAAAGCACCTGAAGGCAGGACAAGAAGCAATAGATGGAAACTAATCAAGGAGAGAAGCAACCTGGAACTAAGAAGAAATTTCCTGACAGTGAGAACAATTAACTAGTGAAACAGCTTACCTTCAGAAGTTGTGGGTGCACCATCACTGGAGGTTTTTAAGAAGAGACTGGACAGCAATTTATCCTGAATAGTATAGGGTTTCCTGCTTGAATAGGGGGTTAGAATAGAAGACCTCCGAAGTCCCTTCCAAATCTGTTATTTCTTGATATATTCCTCAATTATACCTTGATCACACTCATCTTTGAAATTTGCTTTTATACATTTATGATGAGCTGACTAATTGGGTCAACTGAACAAGAGAGAGTAACCACCTGCTGACAGGGGAATACTGGCATTTCTTTAGCAGATAAATTTAACTTCTGATAAATTTCCACGTAGACAGACCTTGGGATTTTTACTTATATCTGAAGCCTCATTCTTCCCTATCTGCTATGGGCTAATGCAGTTTTATGAACTAGAGGAAAAAGTAGATATGTAAGAGGCTTCTTTAAATCAAGTCAGGCCCTGAGTCCACTTAATTTAAGACTGTCTTCCACCTTGACAGCTGCTTTTAAAGATTTTGAGTCACAGTCTCTCTGCACTTTATTTGGAAATGGGAAAAAAAAATGCCATCTGGGAAATTCTGCATGCATCACACGTCCCCTGCCACAGAGCTTTAGCCCTTCTCTTGGAAGTTGTGGCAGCTCCAACACTGGAAGTTTTTAAGAAGAGATTGGACAACCATTTGTCTGAAATGGTCTAGGCCAGGGGTAGGCCACCTCGGCTCTTTCATGACTCGTGGACTTCAACTCCCAGAATTCCTGAGCCAGCATGGCTCAGCTTGGAAACCTCTCCCTTTCCCCTCAGCATGGCTGGCTCAGGAATTCTGGGAGTTGAAGTCCACGAGTCATAAAAGAGCCAAGGTGGCCTACCCCTGGACTAGGACTAGGCCGCTTTATGACTTATGGACTTCAACTCCCAGAATTCCTGAGCCAGCATGGCTCAGTTTGGAAACCTCTCCCTTTCCCCTCAGCATGGCTGGCTCAGGAATTCTGGGAGTTGAAGTCCACGAGTCATAAAAGAGCCAAGGTTCCCCACCCCTGATATAGAGTTTCCTTCCTGAGCAGGGGGTTGGACTAGAAGAGGGCTTTTCAACCTTTTCACAAATTGTACTACTTTTAGGACATGACAATATTTGAGTACCATCAGTGCTTAGCAAGGTGTCAAAAACTTGATGACTAAAAAACCGGAGTGTTGAGTTTTACTGATTAGATTGATTTGTTGTTATAGAAATGGCTAGTTTATACTATTATGGAAAAGTAAAAAGTTGAGGTTTGACGTTAATGCTTTATTCTACTGCAACAGAGGAAGTCGGAAGTCACTTTCTTTTCTTTTTCCCTTCTCCCCCTCACTCCCCCCCTTTCCTTCCCATTGTGTCCTACCATTTGCTTTTATATTTTTGTATTTTATTCTATAATTTAATGTTACAAATCTTTAAAAAAATGGGGAAAAGTACCAGTTTTAATTGCTTCAGTGACAGTTCCTTCGCTGAATCACTTTTTCTTTGCTTTGACAAATCTATGATAAATTTATCCATATTTATTAATATGCACCACTACCTTGGTGGTCAGCTGGCTGGTCAGCCCTTCTTCCTCTCTCCCTCTCCTCTCTTTTTCACCGCCCCCTCCCCCCACCTTCTGGGCTCTCTTTTCACAGCCTCTTCTCTGTCTCCTTCTCTTTCCCTGTCTTTTTTTCTCTCTTTCCCACCAAAACTCCTCCTTTTATATCCTCTGCTCTCTCTCCCCTCCTCTTTTTCTCTTAGGTGCACTTCCAGTTGAGTCCTCTCTTCAAGGCTGCTCTTCTCTAGCTCTCTTTCTCTGTCCCCTTCTGTTTCCCCCATTGTCTTTTTTCCCCCATTCCCTTTCACACCAAATCCTCCTCCTTTTATATCCTCTCTTCTCTCTCCCCTCTCCTTTTCTCTTCAGTGTACCTTCAGCTACACATTGCTTCCAAAAGCGCCAATTGGCTGGAGCCTAGCACCGATCCTGGGGCTTCTGCTGAGCCCCGACAATCCTGCAGCTCCATCAGGCTTGTGCAGCACTGCCGTCGCTTCAGCTCATTCCTGTCCCCCACTACATGTGTCTAGGATGGTTGCGTACCACCTGCCAGGTGCCAAAGTACCACCAGTTGAAAAGCTCTGGACTAGAAGACCTCCAAGGTCTCCTCCAGCTCTGTTCTTCTCTTATTTTTGGAGAAATTTACAGATTAGAGCCCAGGAGGCAACCTTACAAAGCTCTTATGGAAGGTACCATAGGAAGAATATAGTCTTCAACTTACACCTTCATTTAGGGACAGTTTGAAGTTACAGCAGCACTGAAATAGTGACATGACTTGTTTTCACACTTAGGACCATTGCAGTACCCCAATGATCATGTGATCAAAATTCGGGTTCTTGGCAACTGGCATATATTTATGATAGTTGCACTGCCTGAGGATCATATGATCACCTTTCTAACCTTCCCAGTCAGTTCTGACAAGGTAACTCAATGGAGGAAACTGAATTTGCTTAATGATTGCATGATTCACTTGACCACTAGAGTGATTCTCTTAACAGCTGTGGCAAAAAAAAGGTCAAAACATGAGGCAAATCTCACTTAATAAATTTTGGGACCAGTTGTGGCCAGAAGTCCAGGGCTACCTGTAAATGTAAAGTCTGTAGTGAAGATCTAGAGAAAAATCTGCACCTTTTGAGCCTCTGTGTGTTGAGAGCTGTGCTTGACAGGGTAGTGTGGAGAGCGCTTGCCTATAAAGTCGCCAAGAGTCAGGTAGGACTGAATGGTTAAACAACAACCAATGTTCAGTGCATAACAAGTTACAAAACATCCTTCCTCTTGATGATGTTTATTTGTTTGGTTTTTTAAAAAAGATTTATAAGGCTGCCCAACTCAAGTGGCAGGTGGAGCTTTCACCTCAGGAGACTGTGAGCTTGATCTTAAGAAGTGGCAGATATTTCGCTCTCTGGTTCACATCTGCTGTGAACTCTGCATAGGTGTCAGGAAGGGCATCCGGCCAGTAAATGCTCAGCTCCTTTCAGTCACACCAGCTCCACCCCAATGCAAGGGATTGCAAGGTCATTAAAAGAAAAAAAAAGGCTGTCCAAGTCAAACAATGTAACTTTGGCCAGGTACAGTGTAGAATAAAAAAGCCCAATAAACTAAAAAGAAAAATAGCACACACTAAAATCTCAAACATATACAATATATAAATAGAAAATATAAAATATATCCCGTTATGTCTAGCCTCTGAGAATTGGTTCTACCTTCTCAGTTTTTTTCTGGCTTTTTTTCTTGATTATATTTATGACCTTCAAACTTCTAAACCACAACAATAGGCTTATATTTCTAAGAAGTCCCTATGGAATCTATTTGGTGAAAAGAGGCAGCTATGGAAATAAAAGGCATTCTAGAAGCTGTGTGTTTTGTAAAGCCAATTTTATTATGTTCCCTTTTTCTTAGTACCACTCCTTCAATTTTTTTTTAAAATCAAACAAGACAAATCACTGTCAGCTATCAAAATATGAGTTCCTTGCTATCTTGACTGTGCTTTGGCATTACACTGATGTATCACACTGCCCAGTGCAGTGACTGAGTAAGTAATAAGTTATCATATTTGTGTTGACTCTTAGTAGCCATGTGAATAGAAGTCCCAAGGATGCTTTTCCAAAAGGCAACTGGACTTTCTCGTTTTTTTCTTTGAAAATGTTTCACCTCCTCCAAGAAGCTTCGTCAGTTCTGACTGGTGGGGGAATGGAAGGTTTTATATTCCTTGCAGTCCTCTAGTCCAACGGTCCCCAACCTTTGCGGGTTAGCGACCCAATGGGAGCAAAGAGGGGAACCAGCCTGCTTGGGCAGTGGGCTGATGTTCAAGTGCAGCTTGACTTGTGCAAGTGGCATACATGCTTATGGGCTCATATTTCAACTTGCACAAGTTCAGCTGCGCATATGTGTGAAGACGCACCAACTCTCTGCTCATGAGCAGAGAGTCAGTGCGTGTTCACACGCATGCCTAGTTGTGAATAGGCCATGGCCTGGTAGTGGGGCCCGCTGCTCTAGCTGTTAGCACACTGAGGGTCCAAGGTTAGCTACCTAAAAATCATTGAGGCCTTTTGGGGTTTTACCTGTATCCTCAGAGACACCTGAATTAAAATCCCAAGAAAGTTCCACAGCCATTTGACCAGCGGTCTTCAAACCTGGCCCTTTTATGACTTGTGGACTTCAACTCCCAGAATTCCTCAGCCAGCATACCTGGCTGAGGAATTCTGGGAGTTGAAGTCCACAAGTCATAAAAGAGACAAGTATGAAGACCCCTGTTGGTGGACTTCAACCCTCAGAATTCTTCAGCCAGACATACTGGCTGAGGAATTCTGGGAGTTGAAGTCTACAAGTCATAAAAGGGCCAAGTTTGAAGAGCCCTGCTTGTGGACTTCAACTCCCAGAATTCCTCGTCCAGACATGCTGGCTGAGGAATTCTGGGAATTGAAATCTACAAGTCATAAAAGGGCCAAGTTTGAAGTCCCCTGCATTTGACCCTCAGAGGGCTAATGACCAGATGACTTCAAAAGAATATACAGGTAATCCTCAACTTACAACCACAACTGAGCCCAACATTTCTATTGCTAAGTGAGACATTTGTTAAGTGATTTTTGTCCCATTTTACAACCTTTCTTGCCACCGTTGGTAAGTGAATCACTGCAGTTGTTAAGTAAGTAGCACAGTTGTTAAGTGAATCTGGCTTTTCAACTGACTTTTCAGAAGCTCGCAAAAGGGGATTTCTATAGACACTAAGAGTGCAGGTAGTTCTCAGCTTATGGCCTGCACGGTATACAGGAACTCCATGACTTACAACCAGTTGTTCAGCAACTGTTCAAAGTTACGAGGGACTACAAATAGTCCTTGACTTACTACTACAATTAAGCCCAACATTTTTGTTGCTAAGACAGTTGTTATGAGAATTTTGCCCCATTTTACAACCTTTCTTGCCACAGCTGTTCAACATGGTTATTAACTGAATCTGGTTTCCCCTTTTAATTTGCTTATCTGAAGTTCACAAAAGATGACCCCAGGACACTGCAACCGTCATAAATATGAGACAGTTTCCAAGCGTATGAATTTTGATCATATGACCATGAGGATGCTGCAGTGGTTGCAAGTGTGAAACAGGATCATAAGTCAGCTTTTTCACTGCTGTTGTAACTTTGAACAGTCACTAAATGAAGTGTTGTAAATATCACTGACTTGATAACAGATAATCCTTTCAATAAAAAATGATTTCCTCTATGATCCTTCTGTTTGTTTTCATAGCTGCGCATGATATTTTTAGATTTCTCCAAAGTTCACATATGTCACTTACCTAAGTGCACCTTGCTATATCTGAAACAATAATACTGTTATTAATATCAGGTTGGTCACTCTGTGATTTAAAAGCTCTCAACCTAATTTCATTCAGCTACTACAGAGAAACTAAAAACATTTTAGCCTTTAACATTTTATACACGAAGATTTCTGCAGGCTTTTTCTGGGTCATTATACTAATGCATGTGGTGTGCAAAGCCCTGGAAGGCAAAAGTCTCAAAACAAATTATCATAAAAAGATATGTAATGAGAAGGAATGATCACAGATATTGCTGATTTGATGATATATATTCAGATAAATGGTCTCTCTGCAGTCTGTATGTGAGTTGCAGAATAAGAATATCAGAGTTGGCATTTCAATAGACTACACCAATGATGGTGAACTTTTAGAGACCAAGTGCCCAAACTGCAACCCAAAACCCACTTATCTATCGTCAGGTGCCGGGTGGGCATGGCCCATTGTGTGGACGTGGCTGCGGTGGTAACGGCAGACTGGGTGGGACTAAAAAGTTCAATCAATCAATTCCAACTTTGCAAAATCTTTTTTTCCCCACGAGAAGTTGAAATTGATTGATTGATTGAAACTTTTTTTTTTTGCACATGGCGGCAGAGGCCTAAAGCAAAAAGGTTTTAAAAAACCCAGCTGAAGGTCTAGGACTATGGCGATGGCATGCGTACCCATAGAGAGGGCTCTGCGTGCCACCTGTGACCCACGTGCCATAGGTTCGCCACCACATGACTAGACATACCCAATTCCTGCAACCATTCTTCATATGTTTTAGTTGCCAGTCCCTGATCATCTTTGTTGCTCTTCTCTGCACTCTTTTTAAAGTCTCAACATCTTTTTATAATATAGTGACCAAACCTCAATGTAGTATTCAATGTGTAGCCTTACCAAGGCATTGTAAAGGGGTATTAATACTTCACGTGATCTTGATTCTCTCCCTCTGTTAATGCAGCCTAGCACTGTGTTGGCCTTTTTGGCAGCTGCAGCACACGGCTGGCTCCTATTTAAGTGATTGTCCACTAGGACTCCAAGATCCCTCTCACAGTTACTGCAATTGAGCCAGGTTTCACCTAATCTGTACCCATACATTTGATTTTTCTTGCCTAAGTGTAAAACCTTATTTTTCTCTGTATGGAAGAGTGCTGGGCCTAATACAGAACCTTGGGGAATCCACTGCTTACTTCCCTCCATGTAGAGCAGTGGTTCTCAACCTGTGGGTTGGGACCCCATTTGGGGTCGAATGACCATTTCACAGGGGTCGCCAAACAACACAGTCCGCCATTTCCCCCCCCCCTTTTCCTTAGCTGTGCTGCTCCCTTTTATTCTATTGGCTTTTGAAAGCCAATAGAATAGACTCTCTTGAACAGAGTCTAATTCTATTGGCTTTCCAAAGCCAATAGGAATTGTCCAGGCTGTCTCTGCCCTGCTGAGCCCGCCAAAAGTCCCATTCTGCAAACGGTGCTGCACCAGTTGAGTAGTCCTCGACTCACGACCGGTTGAGTAGTCCTCGACTTACGACCAGTTGGGGATCACGGCATTAAAAAGGTTGAGAACCACTGATGTAGAGGCAGTTCCATTTAAGACTATATGTTTAGTAAGGTTTTTCAGCCAGTTATAAATCCATCTGGTGGTGATGCTGTCTAGCCCACATTTTTTTAGCTTATTAAAAAGTAGGATACCCCATTCCTTAACCAGAAAAAAGCCCTGCTCAGAAATGACCATTTCACAGGATTTCTGCTCTTCAAAGAAAGTAAACTACTTTTCAGAAGTTTGTGTGTGATTTAAACTTTTTGAAATCAGTCACAAAATAACACAAAATAAAATTTATCTCCTAAATCTGGGAATCTTTTCTTCACATTAACCTTTCACAAGTCCATGGGGCATTTTCTGCATCAGTTTCATCAACTGAGGGAACCCTTAAATTTCGATTTAAAAAATAATGCTTGCATAAATGACCTCTGGATGTTCTTCCCTTTACCTTCATTTAGGCTAGGAATTTAGGCAAAACAATTTAGTCCTTTTCTCTGCTGATATTGTTGTGTGCAATAGTAATTTTGTTGTAGCTTCTTCCTCTTCATAAGCAGTAACTTCGCTTCTTCTAATAGCTGGGTTGATCCTGTTCATCATGATTCTGCTTTATTTAATTATCATTCTCTAATAGCAGTAGCAATAGTATGATTTATATATTTATTTATATTTATTATAGATTTATATATCACTTCGTAATGCTTTACAGCCTTCCCTAAGTGGTTTACAGAGTCAGTATATAGCCCCCAACAATCTGAGTCCTCATTTTAGTGACCTCGGAAGGGTGGAAGGCTGAGTCAACCTTAAGCCCCATCAGGCTCGAAGTGCTGTCAGTGGGCAGTGTTTGCCTGCATTCTAACCACTGTGCCACAACAGATTTCTTCAGTGTTTTTTTTCCCCCAGTACAGGTATTCCTCGACTTATGACCACAATTGAGCCCAAAATTTCTGTTGTTAAATGAGATATTTTTAAGTGAATTTTGCCCTATTTCTTGCCACAGTTCTTAAGTGAATCACTGCAGTTGATAAGTTAGTAATCTGGTTGTTAAATGGCTTCCTCATTGACTTGCTTGTCAGAAGGTTGCAAAAACTGATCGCATGATCTTGGGACTCTACAACCATCATAAATATGAACCAGTTTCCAAGCATCAGAATTTTGATCACATGATCACGGGGATGCTGCAAAGGTCGTAACTGTGAAAAATGGTCAAAAGTCACTTTTTCCAGTGCCGTTGTAACTTAAACAGTCACTAAATACATTGTTTTAAGTTGAGGATTATCTATAAAGGTTATCTGTCTTGTCTACTTTTCTTCAAAACAAGTTTCTAGAAGAAATGACGAAATAAAGAGTTGATCAAAATACAGCTTAAAAAAATACTGACCAAATGTCAGTACCTGCTTGCTTGTCATCTTGGTAAAATTATTTGTCACGTTTTCTAGATGATACTTTGCTCATATCTTCTGTGACAGAACATTGATCTCCATCGACTTTGAAACATTTTGCTCACATGAAATCAAACCTGGCTCCATTCTCCAAAGATCTCCTTAATTCTTCCAACACTTCGTGTCATTTTGTCAGCCCCAATGTTAAAGTTTGGCCACATGACTCTGGAAAGGACCTGACCCTCATAACTTTGAAGTAGCCCCCCAATACAGGTAGTTATTGACTTACAACAATTCATTTAGAGACCATTCAAAGTTACAATAGCATTTTAAAAAAGTGACTTATGACTGTTTCTCACACTTACGACTCTTGCAGCATCCCCATGGTCACGTGATCAAAATTCAGATGCTTGGCAACTGACAGTATTTATGACAGTTGCAGTGTCCTGGGGTCATGTGATCCCATTTTGTGAGCTTCTGACGAGCAAAGTCAGTGGGGAAGCTGGATTCACTTAACAATTGCAATGATATATTAGACAGCTGTGTCAAGAAAGGTTGTAAAATGCAGCAAAACTCACTTAACAAATGTCTCACTTAGCAACAGAAATTTTGGGTTTAATTGTAGTCATAACTCGAGGACTACCTGTACTCCATGATAACTTTGAATGGTTGCTAAAAGACTGGTTGTAAGTTGAGCTCCACGCAGAATCCCTCTGTAAAGAAGAGGCAGTTCCAAAATGTAATAAATAAAGTAAGTAAAAACTCTGAACAGGTCTTCTGCAAGTACATGTGCGTGTTCATATGAAAAGTTTCTTTTCCTGGCTGGATTAAAATTCATCTTAATGGTGATCCTTAAAGTAGTGGAACTGCCAAACAGTTTCAATGCCTACCACTTCCGTGGCTCTGACAGAGGAATCATGGTTTAGAGCCTCCTTAATGATAACCCCCAAAAAAATCCTTAATTGATAGGAAAGCATCTCCTATTATATCTCAGGCAGTGTTTAGAAGCACGAAGCGCTCCCAGCAAACGTAAGAAAGCAAACTCTGGCGTTTTAGAAACAATGGAAGCCATTTTGTTCAGTCTTCATATTGCACTGTGCAGAGAGCCCAATTATCATGAAGTAAAGTGCACACTGATTAAAACATTGTTGATGAGCAATTTTAGCTAAAGGTTGCAGTTTGGACATGCACAGTGAAGACTTAAGAAGTAGTTTTCTGCCTTTTGAATTCATAATGGAAGAAATTAGCATTGCCAAAGCTGGCCTCTGCCAAGTCCTCCCACTTAAACTTAATTTCTCTTAAAAAAAACCAAAAAAACAGAACACTTAGAGGAATTATGTGACGTATATTTTATGGTTCAGAAATGAAATTATGTAGGGCAGAAAAAGGGTTGTATAAATGGAGAGATTAGAAATGCTCTGTTTATCTAACCATTTAGCTATTTTAAAAGATTTAGGGAGGATTGGTTTGTGCAAACTGTTAATTGAAGACAGTTAACATTCCTATTCTCATTTTCCTTTTGCTACGTTTTAAATTGCTGTTTACACTTTACAGGTTGTCCTCAACTTAAACCACAACTGGGCTCAGAACTTTTGTCACCAAGCTAGGCAGTTATTCAATTCATTCAGAGGTGGGATTCAGATAGGTGAACAACTGGTTCTCTGCATGGACGCCGCTTCCGGAAGTCCATTCTGGGCCTGGGCAACAAAAAATTAGCTACTGGTTCTGCCGAAGTGGTGTGAATCGGCTGAATCCCACCACCAAGTGCATTGCACCAGATTTTTACAAACTTTTTGCAGTGGTCGTTAATTGGATTACAGTTAAGTGAATCCAGCTTCCCACATAAACTGTTGCCCAGAAGTTGCCTAAGAAGGCCAAAAATGGGCATCACATGAGTGTGAGATGCTGATACTTTTATGTCCCGAGCCTTGCAAACGGCTTGGGCATTTGCAGGCAGTCCCGGGCAGGTGCAAAGCTGCCCGGGACCAGACAGGCTGTCGCCAGCGCCATGCGCATGCGCGGGTGCTGGCGCGGGAAAAGTATCGCATTTACCCGGGAAATGTCTATATAAGAAGTTGGGAGGTTTTGGGAGCTGCTGAAGCCATCTACTTGTAAGCTGAATGCAGAATAAAGAAAATGAGAACTTCAACTGCTTCTCGTGTCTGCTTCCCGCCACGGACTCAACACTGGCGACGAAGGTGGGATTGCCTTACACCGCCTGGAAAGGAAGAAGTGTAAGCTTACCCAAGTGAGTCCTGAGCGGCGGAACGGCGTCGACTCGGCAGCTACCCGCCAATCCAGTGCGCATTCGGGGTAGGCTGGCTGATAGACCCGTCTCCTGAAGATGGCAAAAATCGGAAGGCTTTCGGAATTTGACGTCTCACATCCAGAGCGGTGGGAGTCATACATAGCCAGGGTGGAGAACTACTTCAAGGCAAACCAAGTGAGGGAAGAGAGCTTGAAGGCTGCCACCCTGCTTTGTGTTTGCGGCCAAGACGCCTTCGACATCGCAGAAAACCTTGCAGCACCTGTTCCAGTAGAGTCTGTAAGCTACGCAGATCTGAAGAAGCTACTGAAGGAGCACTTCCACCCCAAGATGTCCATCATCGCATGGCGCCACACCTTCGAGCAGAGGGATCAACGGCCCGGTGAGTCAGCCAAAGAATTCATCGCCGCATTACGGAAGGCCGCCAAGCACTGTGAGTTCAAAGACCTCGAAGAACGACTGAGGGACCGATTCGTGTGCGGGTTAAGGCATCGAGATCTACAACAGAGACTTTTCGCTAAAGAAGAATTGTCCTACCAAGATGCCTTAAGGGAAGTCACCGCAGAAGAAGCAGCAGGCGGCGCTGTCAAGAACATGCGGCCGATCAGAAACAGTCCAGAGGTTGCATCCGTGCACCAGGAAGACGTCCAAAGAAACTCCGAGGAGGATCCGGACGAGGAAGTCGACCGTCTCCACCCCACGAAGGAAGAAAAAAAGAAGGGAAGCTCTTCAGCTCCGCTCAAGTGCATCGGCTGTGGAGGTCGCCACAGGAGAACCGACTGCAAGTTCCGCTCCGCTACCTGCCGGGCATGCGGCAAACAAGGACACATTGCAGCTGTGTGTCTGGCCGACGAAAGGTACAACCTCAGGAAGAACTGCGCCTGAAAGGTACCAGATTCCCCAGCCAGAATAGGGTAGGGTTTTGCGCTTCGCGAAGAAGCATCCTTAGGACAGGCACACACAAGCCCATTAAGGAAAAAGCTGTCACTCAAGGTGAAGCTACAAGGGGTTCCATTATCTATGGAACTAGACACAGGGTCTGCCTTTTCAATTATCTCCTTGCATACATTTAGGAAGATTTGTTCCGGTAGTGGAACTCAGGCCAAGTTAAGGCCTTCTGACATTGTGTTAACAGATTTTCAAAATTCAAGAGTGTGTGTTAAGGGGGAGGCCACCCTTAACGTGCAATACAAGAGTTTTGAAGGTCCACTAGACTTATTAGTAGTAGGGGTGAACGAACGAGTCTCATAGGACTCGATTGGTTTGAGGCCCTGGGGATACACGTCACAGGACTCAACAGCTTACAAACACTCGACCTACAGGAAGTCTGCAAAGAATTTGCAGATGTTTTCAGCCCCCAGCTGGGCACATTCAAAGGACCCCCTGTGTCCTTAAAGCTAGACCCCACTGTCACTCCTATTAGAATTAAAGCAAGAAGGGTCCCTTTTGCTTTAAAGAGTAAAATTGACACTGAGTTAGACAAACTGATCCAACAGGGAATCCTAGAACCTGTTGATTCCAGTCCTTGGGAGACCTCCATTGTCACGCCTCTAAAGGCAAATGGGGACATTCGCATTTGTGCTGACTACAAATGCACTCTGAATAAGGCATTGCAGCAACATGCCTATCCTGTTCCTGTGGTCAGTCATATTCTGGCCTCCCTCAAGGGGGGCGCGTTTTTGCAAAGCTTGACCTAGCTCAAGCGTATCAACAGCTGCCTGTTGATGATGATGCTGCTATAGCTCAGACTATTGTGACCCACAGGGAGCCTTTAAGGTAAAAAGGCTGCAGTTTGGAGTGAATGTCGCTCCTGGGATTTTCCAAAGCGTAATGGAAAACACACTGCGGGGCATACCGGGGGTTTGCCCCTACTTTGATGATGTCTTAATTGCAGGAGACTCCACACACATTCTAGCTGAAAAGCTAAGAGCTGTTCTGTTAAGATTCAGGAAATCAGGCCTCAAGCTCAAAAAAGACAAATGCATGATTGGGGTGCCTTCTACTGAATTTCTGGGGTTCAAAATTGATGCTGCTGGGATTCACCCTGCTGAATCCAAACTGACTGCTATTTTAGAAGCACCTAGGCCAAAGTCCAAGGCTGAACTTCAGGCCTTCCTGGGCCTCCTGAATTTCTACAATTCTTTTCTTCCACAAAAAGCTAGTGTAGCTGAGCCTCTTCACAGGCTACTAGACAAGCAAGCAGTGTGGCAGTGGTCACAAACGCATGAGGGTTGTTTAACAAAGTCAAGGCTTTGCTCACTTCTAACAGTGTACTTGCACATTTCAACGAGTCTCTTCCTGTGTGCATCGCTTGTGATGCGTCCCCTTACGGGGTTGGAGCTGTCCTGAGCCACCTCAGGTCTGATGGAACTCAGGTTCCTGTTGCATATTACTCCAGAACATTGTCTTCTGCTGAGCGCAACTACGCTCAGATAGACAGGGAGGCTCTGGCTGTTGTTGCTGGAATTAAAAAATTCCATGACTTTCTATATGGCAGGCACTTCACGGTCTTCACTGACCATAAGCCTCTGCTGGGACTGTTTACCACACGTAAGCAGACTCCCCAAATCATTTCCCCTAGAATGCTTAGGTGGTCTATTTTTTGTCTGCATATGATTTTTCCTTACTCCACAAGCCTGGAAAAGAAATGGGCCATGCTGATGGCCTCAGTAGATTGCCTCTGCCAGTAGTAGAAGCTGACCCTGCGCCAGCTGTCAACATTCTATCAATCCAAGCCTTGCCCGAGCTCCCTCTTAGTGCCAGGGATGTTGCCGCTGAAACAGGTACAGATCACACACTTTCACGTGTCCGTTCCTGGGTTTTGTCTGGTTGGCCTGAGCACTGCCCTAGTCCTGAGTTTCAGAGTTTCTGGTCCAAACGGAACGAGCTGTCCCTTTCTCAGGGTTGTCTGCTTTGGGGAAACAGAGTTGTCATTCCCACCTCGATGAGGACTAGGGTCTTAGAATCCCTCCACGAGGGTCATCCTGGCATTGATCGTATGAAGGCTCTTGCGCGCAGCCACTTGTGGTGGCCTGGTTTAGATAAAGATATTGAGGCTAAGGTGCATGCATGCCACCTGTGCCAACGATCTCGCCCAGAGATGCCCCAAGCTCCCGTGCATAGATGGGAGGAAACACAGTCCCCATGGTCTAGGGTGCACATTGACTACGCTGGACCCTTTCAGGGCCAGTTCTTCTTGGTCCTTGTTGACAGCCATTCGAAATGGCTTGAGGTTGTACCTGTCTCATCCACCACCACTGCAAAGACTATTCAGGTACTGAGGGGGATTTTTGCTGCACACGGGCTGCCAGATGTCATTGTGTCCGACAACGGCCCTCAATTCACTTCCTCCGAATTCCAAGCTTTCTTACAGGCAAACATGATTCGTCATGCCACGTCTGCACCCTTCCACCCGTCCACCAACGGTATGGCTGAACGTATGGTGCGCATCACAAAGGACGCATTGAAAAGACTCACCTACGGGGACTGGCATCACAGGTTGGCTGACTTTCTCCTTTCTTATCGCACCACACCGTCCACTTCTACAGGGAGAAGCCCAGCTGAACTTCGTTGGGGGCGTCAACTTACTACTAAACTTGACCGGTTGCATCCGGACAGACTGCCTTCATCTACCTCACATCCTAGGGCACCTAGACAACTACTTGTGGGTGCCCCGGTTTGGGCTCGCAATTACGGGCCTGGTCATACATGGGTCCCCGCTTCTATTTCCAGGGTCACAGGTCCTCTCTCCTACGAGGTAGCCCTGGACAACAGTCGTGTCCTGCGTCGGCACATCGACCAACTCCGCCCTCGGCGGGACTTTTCAGATGAGACTCCTAGGTCTTTTCCAGGGGGGAGGGGGACCCTTTGGAGCAAAGGGAAGGGCACGAGCTGCTGCCCATCTCCACTGATGGAGCTACAAACGGCCCATCCCAGGGTTCCGCGAGAGCTCCGAACAAGAATTCTATGAGCCTACCTAATTACCAGGCATCCACGCCTACTCCAGCCAGGGAGTCACCCCGGGGGCATACTCACTTTCCACACACATCACACAGCACTCCAGTCACGGAGGATACCCGGGGGCATCCCAACAAATCATTCCCCGCAAGAGAGCTGGCACACAATTCCCAAGGTTGGCCTGACCTTACCCCAAATCCTACAGGGGGTCAAACATACAGGGAGGTGGTCGAGGACCCAAGTCCCGACTACAACACCTCTAGCCCAAATCAGGGAGTAACTGAGTTTTGGGAAAGTACAGAAACCCACACAAGCCCGGACACAGAACGGGGTTCAGGGAATGGACAGCCTCCTGACAGGTCTTGGATGGACCTAGGAGGTTCAACAGAGACGCCCAGCAGTGGCTATCACTTCAAGGGGCCCGAGGGTCTACAGCTAGGCAGGTCAACCAGGTCACAAAGTGACAGAAGCCCTGGCCTGACGAGCCCGGTGGGCGAGCAAGCAGGCCAGGCACGGGGCACAGTCCTTGGAAGGCACCAAGGCAAAATAAGGAGAACAGGCTCACATCTCCCTCCAGTCAGGGAACTCATGCTAGTAACCCAGAGCTGAGAAGGTCACAGAGAGCAAAGAAGTCTCCTAAATACTTAGAGAATTACATAACATTGCTGGCTAAACAAAAGCCAGGTAATGATAGGAGCACTGAGAAGCAGAACACTGCATAAAATAAATGATTATATGTTGGTAGTAGTTTTAGCCCGGGGGAAAGGGGTGTTATGTCCCGAGCCTTGCAAACGGCTCGGGCGTTTGCAGGCAGTCCCGGGCAGGTGCAAAGCTGCCCGGGACCAGACAGGCTGTCGCCAGCGCCGTGCGCATGCGCGGGTGCTGGCGCGGGAAAAGTATTGCATTTACCCGGGAAATGTCTATATAAGAAGTTGGGAGGTTTTGGGAGCTGCTGAAGCTATCTACTTGTAAGCTGAACGCAGAATAAAGAAAACTGAGAACTTCAACTGCTTCTTGTGTCTGCTTCCCGCCACGGACTCAACAGATACCATCATAAATAATGCCAGTTTCCCAGCCCCAAAGTTTGATTCCATGACCACAGGGACACTGTGACAGTTGTAAGCATGAGGACTTATTGTAAGTCACTTTTTTCAGCACTATTGCAACTTTGAACAGTCGCTAAACAAATGATTGTAAGTTGAGGACTACCTACACATTTCTTTACCCAAGTGAACCTGGCCAGGGATCTCATGATTCTGCAGGTCCACATCACAAATCAAATTGGGATTGTGACAATTTCATAGAATTAACAGCATGTTTGTTGATGTTATGGTTGCGAGCTTTAATATATACCTGCCTCAGTCACCAAAGCAGCTCTAGATAACTTACAATATGTTAAAGATTTTAAAGCAAGGCATGAGAAAACAATAAACCAATAACAAACCAGTATTAACTCTCATAATCGGACAAAAATAATGCTGTGAATATTGTGATAATAATGTCTCAAGAACAGAAATCACCTGTTCCAATATTTCAGAAAAATATTGATGTTTTTAGGGCTTTTTAAAGCAATTACAGAATTGGTACCAGGTGAGGTTGCTCTTCAAAAGAGGGAAGGGAGCCCCCCCCCAAAGTCATATCTCTGAGATCCTGTAAGATAAAATAACTTTAATGGGACTTGGAATATCCCAGTCCTGCTAGATTTAATACAGGTAGTTCTGACTTACAACCATTCATTTAGTGCAGCGGTTCTCAACCTATGGGTCGACCATTCTCCGGGGGTCGCCAAAGAAGGCGATCCGCCATTTTCTCCCCCAGGGGGCGCCGCCGCGCATGTGCGCCGCGCATGTGCGCCGCGCATGTGCGCTGCGCATGGGGTGCCACCGCGCATGGGGTGCCGCCGCGCATGGGGCGCCCCCATGCGCACCGTGCATGGGACAGCCCCGTGCATGCGCACCCCGCATGGGGGCGGTGCCGCGCATGCACGCCATGCATGGGGCCGTCGTGCATGCACACCGCGCATGGGGGGTGCCGCGCATGCACACCGCGCATGGGGCGCCATGCATGCGCGCCGTGTATGGAGTGTCGCGCATGCGCGCCGCGCATGGGGGCGCTGCGTGTGCATGCGGCACCGCGCATGCACGGAACGTTTGTGTGGCGGGGGTCGCCGTCACACAAACGTTGAGAACCACTGATTTAGTGAGTGTTCAGAGTTTCAACAACACTGAAAAAAACCACTTATGATCACTTTGTATGCTTATGACCATGGTCATATAATCAAAATTCAGACACTTGGCAACTGGCTCATATTTATGATGGTTGCAATGTCTCTTTTTGTGACTTCTGATAAGCCAGAATGTAGCAAGGAAAGTTATAAAATGGGGCAAAATTGACATAACAACTGTCTGGTTTAGCAACAAAACCTTTGGGCTCAATTGTCATCGTAAATCGAGAACTATCTTTAGAATGGACAAACTTAACTAAAAAAAGGCTGTCTGATTTTTTCTCTCTCTATTAATTTCCCTGTTTTACTTGTTACATTGAATTAAGAATGTTCTGAAGTGCAGCATGCAGGATTAATTAGGAACATCAGCAGCTGTTTTATTCCAAGGCAGGTCCCTGGAATTGTGACAAGGATAGCCATCCACACAAATCTTTTCCAGCCCTCCCCTGCAGGTTTAACCCAACTCTTTTTGCATGCTGTGTTCTTCAGCTGAACAATGGGCCTTCCATTTGAAAACATTTCTTCAAACTAAAAGAATTCTTGATTTATGTGAATGCAGCTTCAAATATTAACAGAACCCTTATCTGCTTCCATGCACAAATGCCTTCAGTGAGGGTTATTGAGCTACTTTTTCGTGAGGAATATTAGAGGTGCAATTTGAAAGCTTTGGGGTATCTATTAATTCCATTAATTAGAGTAATGTGGCAACTGCATGCCCAAAAATAATAAAAATCAATGTTATGGTACTTGACTGTGAACTTCAGATGGAATGGGCAACCTCAGAATGCATTTATTTTGCAAATTTGTATATCCAACCAAAGTGGATGGCTAAAAAGCAGAATAACAATTTTTAAAAATCAAATATAAATAACAAAAAAACCCCACAAAAAGAATAAAAACATACATAGAGAGAAAGTAAAATATAAATGCACCTTCAAGCTCTGGCAAAAAGATCACTTTTTTTCTGTTTCTATTTTTTTTTTCTTACTTATTCACTATTCTTTGAAATATTTCTGACTTTAATATCATTTTGCCTGATTGTTACAGATAGTCCTTGACTTACCACCATAATTGAGCCCAACATTTCCATTGCTAAACGAGACAGTTTGTTCAGTGAATTTTTTCACCATTTTTAATGAGCTTTCTTGCCACAGTTGTTAAGTGAATCACTGCAGTTGTTAAATTAGTAATACTGTGGTTAAGTGAATTTGGCTTCCCCATTGACTTTGCTTATCAGAAGATCACAAAAGGGGATCATCTCGGGACACTGCAACCGTCATAAATATGAGCCAGTTGCTAAGATCCAAATTTTAATCCAGTGACCAGGGAGATTCTGCAATGGTTGTAAGTGTGAAAAAAGGTCACTCTTTCCAGGACCATTGTAACTTTGAATGATTACTAAATGAAATAATAATAATAATAATAATAATAATAATAATAATAATAATAATAACAACAACAACAAAATACAAAGACCTACAAATAGAAATAGAAAGACTGTGGCAAAAGCAAGCAAGGGTAGTACCAATAGTCATAGGCTCCTTGGGCGCAATCCCCAAACAACTGGAGCACCACTTGAACACCATTGGCATTGACAAATTTGCTATTAGTCAATTGCAAAAGGCGGCCTTATTAGGAACTGCTTCCATCCTGCGACGATACCTGTAATACCATCAAACATCCACATCTGCCTATCCCAGGTCCTGGGTAAGGACTCGATAGGTAGACAAAATGCCAAATCCAGTCTGAACATCTGGCTGACTGTGCGATGATCGATAATAATAATAATAATAATAATAATAATAATAATAATAATAATAATAATAATAACCCCCAGTGAGGCAAACGACTTTCAAATTACTAACTGGTGTGGTAGCTGATGCAGTGCAACAGCATCTAGTTGAAAACAATCTCTTTCCACCTGAGCAGAAAGGAAACCGCCCCAATAGCAGAGGAACAAAAGATCAACTCCTAATAGACAAAATGATCTTGGAAAACTGCAAGAGAAGGAAGACCAACCTGAATGTGGCATGGATTGACTACAAAAAGGCATTTGACTCTCTGCCACATGATTGGATAATAAAGTGCCTAGAAATAACAGGAGTCAGTAGAAACATCAGAAAATTTGTGCAAAGATCGATGGCACAATGGAAGACACAGTTGCAGATCAATGGTGAGAGGCTGGGAGAGATTAATATCAAGAGAGGAATATTTCAAGGAGATTCATTATCACCATTACTATTTGTTATTGCACTGTTTCCTCTGTCAACAATACTGAATAACTCAGGACATGGCTATCAAACATCAAAAACATCTGCCAGACTATCCCCCTCTTTTATATGGATGATCTGAAGCTGTATGGAAAAACATCATCTGAAATAGAATCGCTGCTCAACACTGTCCGTATATATAGCTAAGATATTGTAATGGAGTTTGGCTTGGACAAATGTGCCACACTTACTATCAAACAAGGAAAAATAATGAAAACTGAAGGAATCAAGATGCCCTACGAAAATAACATTAAGAGTCTGGATGAGGAAGAGTACTACAAATATTTGGGTATCCTTCAAGCTGACAACATCAAGCACACTGAAGTCAAGAAAAAGATTAGAGGTGAATACATCAAGAGAGTGAAGAAGATCTTAAAATCCAAACTCAATGGAGGAAATACCATAAAGGCAATCAACACCTGGGCAATCCCAGTCATTAGGTACACAGCTGGAATAGTGGACTGGACTCAAGCAGAACTAAAAGCAATGGATAGGCAGACCAGAAAAATAATGACAATGAATCATGCCCTTCATCCACGCAGTGACATTGATAGACTTTATCTACCAAGGCAAATAGGTGGGCGTGGAATGATACAAGTACATCAGATGGTTGAAGAAGAAAAAATGGCTTTGGAAGAATATCTGAAGAACAATGATGAAGATGCACTGAAATTAGTGTATCAGGAAGGCTTACTGACTACTGGAGAGACCAAACTGGCCTACAAGAAAGACCAAATGAAGAACAGAATAGAGGCATGGGAAGACAAAGCACGACATGGCCAATACATGAAAAAAATAGCTGGGAAAGCAGATAATAATAAAACCTGGCAATGGCTAAGAGCAGGAAAATTGAAGAAAGAGACCGAGGGACTAATTCTGGCTGCACAAGACCAAGCCTTAAGGACAAATGCATACCAAGTCAAAATTGAGAAGACAGCAACAGACAGTAAGTGCCGCCTATGCAAAGAAGCTGAAGAAACAGTGGACCACTTGGTAAGCTGTTGCAAGAAGATTGCACAAACTGATTACAAGCAGCGGCATGACAAAGTAGCAACAATGGTGCATTGGAAGTTCTGCAAAAAATATCATTTGCCTGTAAGCAAAAACTGGTGGAATCATAAAATAGAGAAAGTCATAGAAAATGATAAAATTAAACTGCTCTGGGACTTCAGAAATCAAACAGACAAGCACCTGCAACATAACACCCCAGACTTAACAATTGTCGATAAGAAAGACAAAAAAGTCTGGATAGTGGACGTGGCAGTGCCTGGAGATAGCAGAATAGAAGAGAAAGAACTGGAGAAGATCACAAAATACAAGTGCCCCTACGATAGAAATTGAAAGACTGTAGCAACAGCACGCAAGGGTAGTAACAATAGTCATAAGGCTCCTGGGCGCAATCCCAAAACAACTGGGCACCACTCACTTGTAACAACACGTGTTGGCCTTGCTCACAAATTTGCTATTAGTCATGTTGCCAAAGGCGGCCTTATTAGGAACTGCTTCCATCCGTGGCGACGATACCCGGTATACCATAAACATCCACATACTGCCTATTCCCAGGTCCCTGGTAAGGACTCGAACAGGTAGACAAAATGCCAATCCAGTCTGAACATCTGGCTGAACTGTCCGATGTTGCGAATAGTAATAACAGAAAAAGTCTGGATAGTGGACGTGGCAGTGCCTGGAGACAGCAGAATAGAAGAGAAAGAACTGGAGAAGATAACAAAATACAAAGACCTCCAAATAGAAATAGAAAGACTGTGGCAAAAGCAAGCAAGGGTAGTACCAATAGTCATAGGCTCCTTGGGTGCACTCCCAAAACAACTGGAGCACCACTTGAACACCATTGGCATTGACAAATTCGCTATTAGTCAATTGCAAAAGGCAGCCTTATTAGGAACTGCTTCCATCCTGCGACGATACCTGTAATACCATCAAACATCCACATCTGCCTATCCCAGGTCCTGGGTAAGGACTCTATAGGTAGACAAAATGCCAAATCCAGTCTGAACATCTGGCTGACTGTGCGATGATTGATAATAATAATAATAATCTCCCAGTGAGGCACTACTTTTTGTTTGTGTGGTCTTTTGTACTCTGAGGAAGAATAGAGCTGTGGCCAGAGGTTCAACCATAACTGGGACAGTACTCATCGAGGACGTCAGACAAAGATGTCTCTCCTCATAAAAATTATGGTCGTGAGGAGTAAATTTCAGAATGCCATACTGGCTCGGATTGTCGCCCGGGTTAACAAGGTCCACACTAGATATTGGAGTTCCTGGATATCTGGTGAAAAATGGGTTACAGGACTCAGGACTGTTGGCTGAGCAACCAGGGCCAGCAGCTGCAGAACTACTGGAAGAAAAGGTGTTTATCCGTCGCAGATACACAGTGATTAAAACAAAGAAATAATAATCTGTTACTACAGATCAAGTCCAACAAGAAGAGGATATCTAAAATGAATGCACCAGTTCTGGAAAGAACAACATCCAGAATCAGAAATAACAGAACAGAGACTAGCAGATCAACGCCGATTTATAATACGAAATAAAGTATTCACAGAAACAGAATTGGATGAACTGCAAAGGTTTACCCAGGGCAAAGAAATCAAAGCCTTACCAGAAGTAATTCAGAATGTGGAGGCAAACCAGGGGGAGTTGGCAGTAAAGGAATCCAGCAGAGATATACAACTGTTCTCATTTGGAAACCAGGCACCTCTTCCTCAGGAAAAACAAAACCCTCTAACTAAAGAAATAAAAGAATTGAAACGAAGAATAACTGAGCATCTAGAACAGCACCAAAACAACAGAATAAGGCTGCCTGCATTGAAGCTTGTTCCAAAGAAACAGCTAGCACAAGCATTAAAAGATGCAAATACTGCAATATCAAGTATAAGCACCAATTCACTGCAAGAAACAAACCAACTAATGTACAGCACAGCTGCAGTTATAACTGAATACCTGGGATGCACAATCAACAAAGAAGAAAAACAAACAAACAGTGCACCACAAAAATGGAAGGTTAGACTAGAAAATAAGATCAGCAAGTTAAGATCACATGCAAGCAAGCTAAAACAGATGAAAGAAAAGAAGCTGAAGAACAAGAAGACCAAAGAATACCTAATCAAGAAATACCACTTAGAAACAAGGTAAATCAAGGAAGCACTGGAAATAATAAAGCAACAAATAACAGCTATAGCCAGAAAATCAGTAGATATGAAGCTCGAATTGCAAACTATAGGCTCGAACCTCCATTTCATCCATTCAGAAACATTTCTACCAATCCATCACTGGAGAAACTGCAAGGAATCAGTCAGTACCTGACAAGGAAGAAACAGTGCAGTTCTGGAAGCAGATATGGGATAACCCAAAGAAATACAACCAGGATGCGGCTTGGTTAAAAGAGGTGGATGCAAATAAAACAGAAGTTGAAATGAAAGAATTAGTAATAACAACAAAAATTGGGAGAAAAAAAAGCAAGGAAAATCAAAAATTGGTCAGCACCAGGTGAAGATGAACTGCATGGGTTTTGGTTGAAACATCTAACTGTTATACACCCACTCATTGCCAAGCAATTCAACAATATACTACAAGGAGGAGAAATTGAAAAGTGGCTAAAAACTGGGAAAACCTACCTAATAATGAAAAATCCAGCAAAAGGGGCAACACCAGGTAACTACAGGCCAATTACCTGCTTACCAACAACTTTCAAATTACTAACTGGTGTGGTAGCTGATGCAGTACACAGCATCTAGTTGTTAGACTAAAATCTCTTTCCGCCTGAAGCGAGAAGGACAACTGCCCCAATAGTCAGAGGCACAAAAGGCATCAACTCCTAAAAGTCAAAATGACTTGGAAACATGCGTATAAAATTCCATAAATAATAAATCAAATAATAAATAAATCTGCAAAAAAAGGAAGATCACTCCTGAATTGTGGAATGGATTAAACAAAAAGGCATTTGACTCTCTGCAACACTGAATTAAATCATCATAGTGAATCCTAGAAATAACAGGAAGTCGAGTAGAAACCATTAGAAAATTTGTTGCAAAGTGATGGCACAATGGAGACCACTAGTTTCAGATCAATGGTGAGAGGCTGGGAGAGGTTAATATCAGAGAGGAATATTTCAAGGAGATTCATTATCACCATTACTATTTGTTATTGCACTGTTTCCTCTGTCAACAATACTGAATAACTCAGGACATGGCTATCAAACATCAAAAACATCTGCCATACTATCCCATCTCCTTTACATGGATGATCTGAAACTGTATGGAAAAACATCATCTGAAATAGAATCGCTGCTCAACACTGTCCGTATATATAGCCAAGATATTGTAATTGAGTTTGGCTTGGACAAATGTGCCACACTTACTATCAAACAAGGAAAAATAATGAAAACTGAAGGAATCAAGATGCACCACGAAAATAACATTAAGAGTCCTGATGAGGAAGATTACCGTGGGTATCCTTCAAGCTACAACATCAAGCACACTGGAAGTCTAGAAAAAGATAGCAGGTAATACATCAAGAGAGGTGAGAAGATCTTAAGTCCAAACTCAATGGAGAAATACCATAAAGGCAATCAACACCTGGGCAATCCCAGTCATTAGGTACACAGCTGGAATAGTGGACTGGACTCAAGCAGAACTAAAAGCAATGGATAGGCAGACCAGAAAAATAATGACAATGAATCATGCCCTTCATCCACGCAGTGACATTGATAGACTTTATCTACCAAGGCAAATAGGTGGGCGTGGAATGCTACAGTACATCAGATGGTTGAAGAAGAAAAAATGGCTTTGGAAGGGAATGTTAAAATTTCCCCTGAAGAACAACTCGAGGCAGATGCCTGAATTAGTATCTATCAGGAAGGCTACTGACTACTGGAGAGCCACAAACTGGCCTACAAGAAAGACCCAAATGAAGAACAGAATAGAGGCATGGGAAAACAAAGCACTGCATGGCCAATACATTAAAAAAATAGCTGGGAAAGCAGATATTAACAAGACCTGGCAATGGCTAAGAGCAGGAAAATTGAAGAAAGAGACCGAGGGACTAATTCTGGCTGCACAAGACCAGCCTTAAGGACAAATGCATATAAAGTCAAAATTGAGAAGACAGCAACAGACAGTAAGTGCCGCCTATGCAAAGAAGCTGAAGAAACAGTGGACCACCCGGTAAGCTGTTGCAAGAAGATTGCACAGACTGACTAC